>NC_083719.1:167828650-168134325 GCF_028564815.1 Eubalaena glacialis
TGTGCTTGCAGGCCCAGAGGTTGCAGGGGGACCTGGGCTTCCAAGGCTTTCTAGGGCATCAATCAGATGTCCCCATCCCAAGTGTCAGGGTCCCTCTCCTTCCTAATGAGGACAGTGACCTTTGTGTAGCAGATTTGGTGGGTTGAAAGTTCAATTTTCCCTCTTTTTTTTTTTTTTTTTTAAAAAAGCTCTTCAACATCCAGGAGGCTAGGAAGTTTATTTTTACAAGGATTGCAACACTGTTTATACTGATACTTTTTTTTTCATTTTTAGTTATTATTTATTTATTTATTTGTTTTTGGCTGTGTTGGGTCTTCGTTTCTGTGCGAGGGCTTTCTCCAGTTGCGGCAAGCGCGGGCCACTCTTCATCGCGGTGCACGGGCCTCTCACTATCGTGGCCCCTCCCGTTGCGGAGCACAGGCTCCAGACGCGCAGGCTCAGTAGTTGTGGCTCACGGGCCCAGTTGCTCCGCGTCATGTGGGATCTTCCCAGACCAGGTTTCGAACCCGTGTCCCCTGCATCGGCAGGCAGATTCTCAACCACTGCGCCACCAGGGAAGCCCCCAATCTTCCCTCTTAACACCTAAGGCCTGGCTTGATCCCCTCAGCTTTGTCTGCCCTTCTCAGAGCCTGCCAAAGAGGCCCTCTGATTTCACACTCGGTCTTGAGCTGGTGCTTAATCATCCTCAGCTTTTCATTGTCTTTCTTCAATACATTGGTGAGGGTCCCTAGGAATAGCCCCCTGACACCACAGTTCTTTTAAAAATTTTACTGTGGTAAGAAGACTTAACATGAGATCTGCCTTCTTAAATTTTTAAGTGTATAGTACAGTATTCTTGACTGTTGTTATAGAGCAGATCTCTAGATCTTCTTCGTCTCGCTTCACTGAAACATTTCGCCCATTGATTAGCATCTCTCCATTTCCCTTCCCACAGCCCCTGGCAGCCACCATTCCACTCTGATTCTGTGAATTTGACTATTTTCAATACCTCATGTAAATGGAATCATACAGTATTTGCCTTTCCGTGGCTAGCTTATTTCACTTAGCAAAATGTCCTCAATATTCATCCCTGTTGTTGCATATGGAGGAATTTCTTTTGTTAAAGGCCGAGGATATTCCATTGTATGTATGTACCGCACTCTTCTTTATCCATTCATCTATGGGTGGACATTTAGATTGTTTCCACATCTTGGCTACTGTGAATAGTGCTGCAATGAACATGGTTGTGCTAATATCTGCTGATTTCTGTACTTTTGGATAAATAAACGGCCAGAACTGGGATTGCCTCATCACGTGGTAGCTCTAATTTTTTGAGGAACACTCATACTGTTTTCCATAGCTGCTGCACTATTTTGCATTCCCACCTTCTCCACATCCTCACTAACAACTTTTTTTGGCTTTTGTTCCACAGTTCTTATAATTACTCCTTCCCTTAAACTTCTCAGAGGCGTAGGATATTGCATTCCCTTCTCCAGTATCCTATCCTAGTATCACCATGCTGAAAGCCTGTTAACTTCAGCATGCTAGTGGCTTTTCCTGCCCCATGGTCACCAGTGATGGGGCTCTCATGGCCGGGCAGCTGGCAGTAAGCCCGCTCCAGCCAGCTCTGAGAGCACTCCCCACTCCTACTGGCTCAGGTTGGCTTCCCCAGAAGCAGATTTTGGTGAGTAGGAAAGGGCAGCTGGACTGGGCAGAGGGGTGTCGAACCGAGATGCAGTCGCAACTGAGGCCTCAGATGGTCCCACTGGCACCGTGGATCTGGGCGGCCCTTTCATGTCCCAAATTGAGGAAAGGGGCTGGGCCTTTGTACCCCCATATTGGCCAGGCTCCAGATGTGGGCTGCCCCTGAGTAGGGGGCATAGCCACAGGCAAGGCAGCTCCTTTCCACTGAAGGCAATTCCCAGGCTCAGCTGAGAGCTGGCAGCAGCCAACATTCCTGGCATTTGGTGGAAGGAGCCCCTCGGTCCTGAAGAGGCAGCTGGGCTCACACCTTGTCTGTAGTGGCAGGATTGGGCTCAGACAAGCCTGTTCTCTTGTTCTAGTCTTCCTATAACACTATGGCAGGGCTAAAAAGTTGGATGGATGGAGAGAGGAGCCAACAGAGGAGGTTGGATAGGTTCAACAGAAAGAATGAGAGGCAGCAGCAGAGTTTAAGCGTCTTGTACTGCACAAGCAAGTATCAAAAAGAAGAAATGGCATGGGGGGGGAGATATAACTAATAAAGCAGATTTGGATTTTTTTTTTTACTACTTGGGTGCAAGGATTCTCTTGGGCCTCCAACTCCAAGGGTAACATGACATAGTAGGAAGGACGGCAACATTTGCAGCTCTGGACTTTGAAGATGACTGTATGTGGTTGGGCTTTGCCCTGCGTTAAAGAAGTGGGTACTTACAGTATACAACCTATCTAGAGCCTTAAAACTCAAGATGAGAGATGGTGGTGGTGTCAGTAGTGATAAATACAAAGGTAGGGCAGCAAGCACTCACCTCAGCTGCGTCAAGCGGAGCTAGATCCTTCACAACTTATTAAGAACATGTAACTCCAGCTTTTCTTCCCCGTAACCTCGAAAAATTCTGCTTTCCAGATACAAAGACAAATGGAGCCTTCTGCTTGGACTCCCGGCGCCGACCACCTAACAGCCCCGGAATGCACGGTGTGCCTGTCTGGCCAGGACCCGCCGTGTCACTTGCAGCAGAGGACTCTTCCCACCCAGCCCCACTAGACAGGAGAGGGAATCTTGAACCCCCTCACCCCACCCTCGGGCAGCTGTTGTATTTGTTGCCGTATCTGTTCTTGCAGCAGATATCTTTTTCTCAGATACCTTCCTATCTTTTTCTTGCACAGGTTACCTCTCTCAGAGTTTGCATTCCAGGACATTGATATCGAGGTGGAGCCGTGTGTTCTGTCCTTGCCATGCTGGATTCCACTTTGAGTGAGGGTCTGAAGCTATTTTTTCCAACTTCCATGAAATGGTCTGCAGGTACTGACTAGGGTCTGCAGCCCAGCTTACTGCAACCATTCAGAAGGCAAATTATCTTTGACACATAAGCAAAGCCTATCTGAAAAGTGGCCAGTGCATCACCAGCTTGAAGAACAAGAAGGAAAGGTCCAGTAAGGCAAATTGATCCCATGTGCAGAAGAGCTGACCTGTTTCCAAGACATCACCTACCATTCTTTGTGCTGGTCCCAGAGTACCTGGAACTTTTAGTTGACTAGCCTTGGACCAAGTTCACAGGCGACCACCATTTTGCATCTTTCAACACCTTTACCACTTCCACGTTGCCACTTACACGCCCTCATCAGCTGACTGGCCTTAAGGTTGACTAATTGATAAAGCTGCTAATGATGGCAGGAGCAGTCCAACCCCAGCGATGAACGTGGGACACCATCTTACCTTCAGCATCTCCTTGGGCTGGGCTGGCAGAGGCCCCCGAGTAGCGCAGGCCTGCACTGCGGATGCTGCAGTGCTGGGGTCACCTGGCAGAGAGGCAAGGGCCCACTCTCCTACTATATGCAACATATGTCCTTTGTGCTTTTAACTGAACATGTGTTGGGCATCTGTTGATTTTACTTTCTCAGCGTTCCTCCCCTCCTGTTAACAGCACCCTCTTCCTTTGGGGTATTTCCTCTCCCGTTCCATGTGGCTGTGAACTGCTCTTCCCCAGAGTTCTGGCCGGCTCCCTTCCAGTACTCGGCTTCAGTTAGGTGTCTCCTTAGAGGGGCCTACTCCGCCCACCACATCTAAAGTCTCTCAGGCCTCCCCTCCCCCACGGCAGCCTCTACCTTATGCACTGCTTTAGTCTCTTCCTGACACCATTTTGAAATCATCTGTCACCTGTTTATGACATCCCCTTCACATGAGACTGAAGGTCCACGGAGCAGGGCCCTGCTCTCCTATACTGCTGCTACTTTCCCTGCTCCTAATACAATGCCTGGACATAGTGGGCGCTCTATAAACATGAGCTGAGGGAGCTGTGCCTCAAGAAGCCTGCCTCCGTCACCACACGAGTCTGGCTTGTAGCTCTCGACAGACTCGGGAAGGTGGCCGGGCAGCAGAGACTGGAACTGCCTGACCCTTGGCACTCCTGAGGCCTGGCTTGTTAAACACCTCCTCTGATTCTGGGAATTAGCTGGTAACCTAAAATACAGACTGGGGGCAGGGAATGTTCAGGGTTTTATTAGCCAGTTTTTCTGTTGGCTCCCAGCAGAAGCCCAACAAAACCAGCATTCCAAGTTGCAATGTTCAAAACCTTCCTAAATATTTAAAGTAACTATATTGTACCTCATCAAGAGGAAGTACTGCAGTTTACTTAACCAATCCCCTCTGACAGCTCTTTAGATTCTCCTAGTTTTCTGCAGTTATAAATAGTGCTACTAGGAACACCACTGTGCTATATAACCTTTTTCTGCACTCAGAATTATTTTCAAGGATGGGTTCTCAGAATTGGAATTTCTGGGGTGGACAGACGGCACGAATATTTTAAGGCGCTTGCTACCTTTTTCAAAATTTCTTCCCACAAAAAAGTTGTACAGCAGCCTGCCTCATCACACTGCAGTCAGCACTGAGGATGACTGAGGTAATCTGACAAGCAGAATCATTTCCCTTTGGTTCTGTTTTGTACTTCCTTCACCACTAATGAGAGCGAGACCCCCACCCCACCCCAAACACCACACACATTCTGTGCATTCTCAGCCAAGACTTCATGAGTCTTGTGTTCTTCCTTTTACTGTGCCTTATATACATGGCTATGTTAGGCTTCATTAGAGTAATTAAACCTTTTAATTCCATCACATGACAGGCTTCCTCCCTGAAGGCTGCTCTTTCGTGCCCTTCTAAGAGCTCCAGCTTCTCTAGGTCTGACCTGCTTCCAGCCTATGGCTGAGCTGAGAGGTCACTGAGAAGACTTGCCTTCCAGGCTCCCGGTGTGGCTTCTGTCATCATTTGATGCCCCTTCACAGTGTGACACTGACAGGAGTGGGTGGGTGAACATGCCAGAGCACACACTTTCTTACAATAAAAAAGAAAACTAAACAAGACCTAGAGAACTGCACTGACGGTAAACCTAAGGGTTTAAGTAAAACATCTGAACTGCTAAGGATCTAAAGTATCCCTGAAGTCCAACTTCCCTCACATTAGACATAAGGGCATGGATGAGGTCTAGAGAGGGGAGAGACCGGTGGCCCTGGGCAATGTCAGTGCTAATTTCCTATCTATCACCAAAAAACAAACCAAACACCCCCACCACCAATGTGCATTAAGAAAGCAGCTAAATCACAAAAGGAAATCAACTACCAAACAAAGCAGCTGTATACTGGTCCACCTCCTACCTTGTGGCACAGCCATGTGAAGTGAAATACATGGGCAGTTTCCATACTAGCAAAATACTTTTATTATTTTATAATGATAAAACAGGAAAGTAAAGATTTCTTTTTGGTGTATACCAGAGTTAAGGGAAGTAGAAGAATACGGGAATAGGACTTTTATGTACTTTGATGACAGTAAAAAGTTAACAATACCAACTGTTTGACATAAAACTTATAGCCCCCAAAACACATATATAAAGGATCATAGTTTTAAAATCTATAAAAGTAAAAAATATACAGTCAGAAGCTCTAACGCTTATTCCATCTTTAATATAAAATTGTAAACATTTATTTACACAAAGCAAGTGTGTATAACAAAAGTCCAAGCACCCTTTTCTTTTGAGTCATGGCTCCTGGAAGATGGGGATTTGCACTGAAGTGGAGTTGTCTCCTTCCCTGACTACCCAAAAACCAGATTCATAAATAAAGCCACAGGCAGCTCCCTGGGGGGACTCCAAGCATCACATTTTATTGCTCTGACACTGCAGCAAGTGAGAAGCCTGCTGTCCGTCTAGGTGGCCCCAGGACTAAGGCAGGGGCAGCCCTCCCCACAAGGGGGAGGCAGAGGCGCGAGCGCCCGGGGATAGAGGTGAGCAGCAGCCAGAGGGAGACCAGGAGAGGAACAAGGACCCACCACCAGCCTTCGGCCTGCTATTTTTGGTAGTAAACCCGCTGAAGTCACCCTCTTCCCCTTCAGATCGGGGAACTCACTCAGAGGGTGGAGTCTTCACTGGCTTTATGATTCATTCCCTTCTTTGAGAGTTATATTCAGTAACTGGGGAAGGCAGGGAGGGTGTTTAAAGGGGAAATGGCCCAAACACCACCCGTGGTGGCAAATGGCTATTAGAGAAGAAGATCTGAGGGTCCAAGTACCCCCATGAAAGGCACTGCTGGTGCAAAATAATTACCAATGTGTGTACAACTCTTTGTCCCCTCAAAGCCACTCAAGCTGGTTGTGTGAATATTTTCCTTGGCTCAATTCTTTACATATGATACTCCTTGAATTATCCATTTTGAGGCTCCAGGGAAATAAAAATGGGGTTGCGGTTTTGCCAGAGACCACTCTGCATATACGCCACTCTTTTCAGTGTACTATTTTCTCTCTGACACCCCATTTAAAAGGGTCTCACCTTGTGCTTACCATATTGCTTTCGTTACATCGAAGTGCTGTCTTCATTTCCCACAAACAGCCCACAGGTTGTTGTGGACTCTTAGCTTAGTCAAGACCTAAAAAGTCATAGACCTTAAAAGAGAAATCCACTTGAATCTTTAGAAAGGATGTATTAGTGTTACAAAGCAATTCTCTTTAAAAAGTGCAAGTCATCTGACAAGGGAGTGGCAGAAGTAGTAAAACAAAGTGGAATTCCTTCCTCTGGCCCGGCCGGCGTCCTCCCTGCCAAACAGGGCACACCTATTTTTCTCCTTCCCACAAACCTTTGCTTTCTGGGTAAGGGATACCCAGCTCCTTACTATGCTAGGCTTCCCTAGGGAATTCTAATGACTCTTTCTTTTCCTCTCCAATCTAGTAAATCAGTGGCTTAAGGAGTTTTTCCATTTGGGCTGGAGAGAGAAAGAAGGGGAGGCAGAAAGAAAGGTTATGGGAAATGAAGACAGGGTGCAGGAAAGACATCTGTGCATAACTCAACAATGATCACCTTCCTAACACATTAAATATGAGTTTTCGGAGAAACTGCAAAAGGAGAAACAACAAAAGAGGACACAGGAATCCCAATTATTTCATTTCAGCATTTGGCCTGGGGGCCGCCTGGGGTCTTGCTACCAACACATGGGAGGAAGGGATTCCTCAGCCCACGTCCAGCCTGGAAGACCAGCATTCTGGGAGAAGGAGGAGCTGCTGGAAAGACCAGATCTGTGTCACTAACTCTGCTGTCTCATGGCATCCTGTTCCTTTTTGGCACATGCAGTCACAGCCTGCACTTACGGAAATGATTTTCCAGTGAGCCTCCCTTTGCCCTGAAAGCTGACAAAGAGCAGGAATAAAAAAGGCTCTTAATCAAAAGGAAACCCTAAGTTCCCAATGCCACTTATCAATTTAAACCACCACCTACCCTAATCTGTTTTAAAACCTTAAAAAAAATTTAAAATCTTTTCTATGCTACAAATTGCAAATAGTTCTGCTATAAAGTTTCAACAAAAATTTG
The DNA here is from genome assembly GCF_028564815.1 of Eubalaena glacialis. Lineage (NCBI taxonomy): Eukaryota > Metazoa > Chordata > Mammalia > Artiodactyla > Balaenidae > Eubalaena > Eubalaena glacialis. The sequence goes on from NC_083719.1 coordinate 167,836,177, forward strand.
TCCCAAAACTGGGGCAAGTGGAGAAATCTTGGATTAAGTCAACACGATAGCACAGATTTTTATAAGCCTGACATCGTGGGGTTTCACTGTTGGTTTTTTGGTCATTTGGATAGAAAACCACCTGCAGAACCCTGTCCTGCTGTCCCAACACCACATAACGATGCCAGCAGATGGGGTGGGGCCAGCCCAACATACCACAACTGCTGGCTGGGAGCCCTGGGTCCCACAGAGCCTGGGAGGACCAGGCCTCAGCCCCATGGCTCTAGCTCTACCTGCCCAGCTCCCTGGGCTGTGGGCTTTTGGTCCAAAGTAGTTGCTCTTTCTTGAATTTGAGAACAAAAATATAGGCTGTATGAACACTGAAAACACCACAAATCCTCCTGTTACTGAGGTCCTAGAAGGTCGTCCAAATCATTCATCCACTCCTCCGAAGTCCTGTTCTTCAGCAGGGAGTCGATCAGGTCGGCATCTCCGGCCATGCTGGCCAGCCCGCTGCTACCCGGCTGCCCACTGTAGGCAAAGGGCAGTTCTTGGCCTGCGGTCCGCACAGGGTAGGCTTGGGCACAGTGTAGCCCTGCCCGGCCGCTCACTGTTGGGGCGGGGCTCTGGCTGAAGGCCCCCAGCTCAGGCCCAGCTGGGCTCAGGCCCTGCAAGGCCTGCTGTGGGGCTCCCTGGGGAGGTGCTGGGGCAGGGGCACTGGTCCTCTGCTGTGTGCTCACAGGGGGCAGCAAGGACCCCGCTGCAGCTGCTGAGCTCATGGGGGCCATGGGCCTGCTGGGCATCGCCTGGGAGAACTGCGGGCTGGACATCTTCAGGTGGGCCTGCTGCATGTGGAAACCGGAAGCTGCAGTGAAGGGGCTTACGGAGTTGTTCCCTGGGGTTTGGCCACTCAGGTTCGGCATTCCCTGATGTTGCCATGTGGAATTCTGGCCTCCCATGGTTGCCGATACCCTTGGGACCTGTGGCTTAGTTAAACCAGAGTTCAGGGTCCCCTTATTGTGCTGTTGGGAGAGACCCGAGTTCCCCAGAGAGTTCTGCCCATAGGCAGCTGAAACCGAGGTGTTCGGGCCCACACCGGTCTGCCGTGGAATGTGGGCATGTCCATTGGTGGCCTGTGGCGGGGGCTGGGCAACTCTCTGGGTCATACCAGAAGCCATGCCATAGAGGCTGCCCTGTGGCATGCTTTGCGAGCCAGTGAACTGAGCCACACCCCGGTCCTGCTGGCCTGAGCTTGAAGGGAGAGAGGAAACCGAAGTGTGTCCAGGGCCCATTGGCATCAGATTCCCGGCCTGAGGGAACACTCGAGGACAGCTGGAGTTAGATGGACCCAAGTTGTTCATGCCAGGCATGGCAGAAGAGGACCCTAGAAGACAGAGAAAATTCTGTCAACTAAGCTAGCATTTCTTCACCACCACTATGGAGATACCTCCAAGACCCAAGCTGCAGCTGCTATCCCACAGGCCTGAAAGGCAAAATCAGAACACCAGATACCTCATGATCAGTGGAACCTCAAAGAGAGCCCTGGGGGCAAAGGTTTCCCACAGGGTGGAATGGAGGCCGGTCTGGAGCAAAAAGGAGATTAAGACAGGCACAGAGGAAGGGGCAAACTCTATGGCTAGAATGTGGGGAGAGTGTCTAGAGATAAAAGGAAGAGATGGTCCCGGCCAGATTCAGAAGAGCTGCAGCCACCACAGGAGGGGACAGGGTTGCAAAGCCAAAGGGGAGCTGGACTGTGACTCTGGTTTAGACCTAGCTCGGCAGGGACTGTCAGGATCACTTAGATGAGCCCACACAGTGTGGCACTGCAGGGTGGTGAAGGCAGGAAGGAATCTGGACTGAAATCAGAAGATATTTACTGAGCACCTGCTCTGTGGTGGGTTCTGTGTTGGGGAGACAGCACGGAATGGGACAGAGAGGTCCTGTCCTCAGGGAACTTGCTATTTGGGACTCTGTCTTAAGCAGTGGATGCATGGTGACAGCCCTGACTGAGATGTTTTTTTGTGGGTAGGTGAGCGATTGTTCAGAGGTTGGCCATAACTGAGTACACTTTGTTTCTCCTCTTCCTCTCTCCATCAGCACCTAACTAAAAACTGAGCTGAAGACAAAAGGGAAATGTTGAAACAGTCCACTTCTCTCCCACTGATAGCCCACAACAACATCAGATGGGATGAAGGCAGGAAAGCTGGCCAAGACCCAGGCTTCTGAGATGCCCACAGACTTCAACCCCTGGTCCCTGTTAGCACAAGCATAAAACCCCACTTAAGTCTCCTCTGGAATGCACAGCTGTGGTCAACTTCTCTGGGACACTTTATAGCGAGAATCACTGACCAAGAGAAGCACAGGTTTCGAAGATATTCCAAGAGCTAGGAAGGCAGGTATGGCCTAGATTTTACTGCATCTGTCAACTGAAATCTCTCTATATTTCTGGAGCAACAGCCTGAGCAATGGCGGTCAGGTTCCCTCACATATCTGAGACATGACAGCTGAGACCTCAGAATGCTTCCTGCCCCTTTCTGGTCAACTGTCTGCTGCTGATACTGCCATCCGTGACACCAATATGAGCAGACAGGAAGAAAGAAAAGAAGCAAAAGGCCATACAAGTGCATTAAGTCTCTCCTTATCTGGAAAATAGGAGAGGGTCATTTTTTGAACAGACACATAACGGTAGAAGCAAAGAACTTTCTTAAGAATTACAGAAGCCACTTCCTATTGATAAGCTATCTTCCAACTACAGATGATTTTGCCTCAAAAGATTATACAGCCAGGGACCCAGCCAAAGCACTTAGCCAAAGTAGTCTGCCTCTATGACTTTCTTCTCCTGACCTGTAGGGTAACCAGAACGCTAGGTTCCTTATGCAGAATGGAGTTACAGGAGCATATACATCCATTTGGCATCTATAGCATAAAGCTGGGCAGACAGCTGGAACTCAGCATGAGTGGAACAGACTACCTGCTCTGTCCAGTGTCTGCCTTCCCCTGCCCCACTCCACTGCCTCAGACACTCCTCACCTGTGAACTGTCCAACCTGTTGTGGGAAGGTGCTCTGTGTTGGGTCTTGGTACTGGGGTGGCGGGCGGGTCAGATGGCGCTGAAATTGTTGCTTCTCCTAGAAAATGCCAATAACAACAGAAAACAACAAGACCCACATAAAACAAAAACAAAGCAATTAGAGAAAAGTAAACTGTCCAAATTTGTTACTCAGAGGGACTCCTATGGAGATAATGCTCGTAATCTCATTTGGGGGACTCTTAATAAATTGCAGTACGAGACAGAAGGATGGGGCAATGATTTAAAAAAAAAAAAAAAAGGTGCTATATCAGTTAAAAGAAAAAAGAATGGCAGACCAGGGAAATGCAAATCAAAGCCACAATGAGATAGATACCACTTCACACCTACTAGGATGGCTAGAATCAAAAAGACAGATAAGTGTGTCAAGGATGTGGAGAAATTGGCCCCCTCACACACTGCTGTGGGAACGCAAAATGGTGCAGCTGCTTTGGAAAACAGTCTGGCAGTTTCCCAAAAGGTTAAAACTAAAGAGTTACCATATGACCCAACAATTCCATCCCTGGGTATATACTCAAGAGGACTGAAAACCTATGTCCACAAAAAGGGGAAATAACCCAAACGTCTATAAACTGATGAACAGATAAATAAAATGCAGCATATTCATATAATGGAATATTATTCAGCCACAGAAAGGAGTGAAGTACAGATACATGCTACAATATGGTTGAATCTTGAATGCATTTATATGAAATGTCCAGAATAGGTAAATCTATAGAGATAAAAAGTAGATTAGTGGTTCCCTAGGCTTGGGAAGATGGGGGAACAACTTTTAATGGGTACAGGGTTTCTTTTAGGTAATGTTCTAAAAGTGGCTGTGGTGATGGTTTGTATAACTCTGTGAATAAACTAAAAACTATTTGAATTATACACTTTAAATGGGTGGATTGTATGTCATGTGAATTACATCCCAATAAAGCTGTTATTTAAAAAATGGCAGAAACGAGGCAGTAATGTGGGTTTTAAAGTCATCCTCAATCAACTTTATCCTCTGGGTAGCTAGTTCTCTTATGTCTTAAGGATGTAATTTAAAATCCTGAGAACTCCTGTAACCTTGGTACCTGAACACTACATTTGGTGACCAAGTGGGTGAACTGCAGGACTGGGAGGGGGCTTGTCAGTCCTGATTCTTGAACCCCAGGACCTCAGGGATGTCTTCATTTCCCTGCTTTATGTTCTCTCTTATAGCAATCTCTACCTTTACAAAAAAGGTGGATCCCATAGCAAACTGGTGGACCAGTGAGCTCAGTGCTTTGGTAGCTGCTGACAAGGGACATGGAAAAATGTTCCTAACACATACAGTTTTAGCCACAGATTCGGCCTTCATTGATCCCCACTAAGTGACATAAAGCTGCTCTGACACAGGCTACCACTGTCTGAGAAACACCACACTCCTGTTTCCAGGAGTACTCTAATACCGAGCATACAAACAATCACAAATCCACATACATACACACTGGAGCTTGTAGCCACTGCAGTGACTTGGGAGGCAGCCAAACATGGGAAGGGATGGTGGGGTTTTCTTCCACCTTTCTCTTTACCTGTTCTGCCAGAAGGTGCTGTTGTCTTTGCAAAAACTGCTGTTGTTGCAAATGCTTTTGTTGCTGCTCCCTCTGTTTCTGTTGGTCCAAAAGCAACTGATGCTGCTTCATTACAGCTGCCTGCTGCTGGTTACTGAGAAAGGAGGTGCTACTGTGAGTGCTGGCCACGGACACGGCGGGTGGCTGAGTCCCCACACTGGCAGCCTGGGTTGGTACAGGGACGCTGGGAGGGTTCTGGTCCTGTCAACACAGAAAAGGGGGTCTCAAGTCAGGTGGGACACACTGAAGACTATAAGCCCTGATCAGAGAAGATGAGCTGCATCCAGTGAAAGCCTGGCTCAAGGCTCTCTCTTGAAGCCTCTTCTTCCCTGCAGGTGACTCCAGTGAAACCACCCTCTAGGGTGGGGCTGCAGACCAATAGCACTAACACCTGAGTATCCAGGCATGGCAATGAACAGTCACTAGCTGCATGTTAGGTTTGTTTCCTATGATTCACCAGTGGCAAAGGTGTGATTTTACATTTAAGCTCGTATATTTGTATACATAGTTCCAGTGGCTACTGTAGCTTATAAATGCTCCCTTACTGGAATGCATGGGTGTGGATAGGTCCCCAGAGGAGGAACTTCTGAGGGGCTCTGGTCGATGGAGATGCTACGTTCTGAGTGTGCAAACCTTGGGCCCCTGGTGGCAGGGCTGTCCCTGAACCTCCTGAAATTACATGGTTTGTCCACCTGTGTACAGCATTTTCCTGGGAAGAGACTGCTTGACTTTTGTCAGATACTCATGCTCAAAAAATACTGAGTACCAATGAGAACTTTAATGGATATTCTCTATTAATACCTGGACCTAAAGTGAGAGTCATGTCAAAGGTTACCACAATATTACCCCAACATCATTACTTACCTTTAAAAGAAAAGGAGAAATTTTAACTCATACAGGAAAAAGGCAAAAAGCAATTATCATTTAAACAAATTCAACTTTTTGAGCTTTTCCCCAGTCCTTATTTATTTGTATGTATGTATGTATGTATGTATGTATGTATGTATGTATGTATTTGGCTGCACCGGGTCTTAGTTGCGGCATGTGGGATCTAGTTCCCTGACCAGAGATCGAACCTGGGCCCCCTGCATTGGGAGCGTGGAGTCTTAACCAAACTGGACCACCAGGGAAGTCCCTCATTTGTATATTTAATCTTTTTACAAGATTCTAATCTTAGAGCAGACAGATTCTTAAGTAATCTCCTCACCCCAATCACCAGAAGCTTATGGACTACAAGGGTGCCTTGTGAGGTGCAAAGTACTACTGAAATGGCAGACATCACTGTGCAGCTCTTTCTTTAGGATGCTCTCAGTGGCTGTGTAGCAGTTTAGTGGCTGAAATAATTAGAAGTATGAACGTTTACACATGCATTCTTCTGCTGACAGATGCTCAGACTGCCTCCAGTTTTTGGCTATTAGAAATAATCATGCAATGAATATCTTGTATGTAACTTTCTTCTTTTTTTTGGATTATTTCTTGCAGGGGTATATAATGTGTCAATGCTTACGAACATTTTTATGGCTTATGAAAGATATGAAATGTCAAATTACTTTCCAAAAGCATTGTGCCCATTTACACACCCTCACTACTATCTGAACATGTCAATTTCCTCATAGTATTACTAGCATTGAGTTTTTTAATTTTTAATTTTTAAAATTTTAGAGTGTGCTACAAATAGACTGCAGGCTTACAGCAGTGAAAGAAAGGAGGCAATGCAATACACCCAACTACATGTGACACAACTATTGTCACACAAGCGTTAAAAAGTATCAATGGATCTATATATATATGTCTTCTATAGATATAGAAGACAATCCAGGACACACTGTGGCGTAAGAAAAGCAAGTGCTAACTTTGAGGAAGTCCGGGAACACTCTGTGTTTGTTTACTATACAAGCCCTAGCCATGAGAAGGCTTCCAGTGGGGAGACATTTTAGAACATATTTGAATGTGAGTAGAAGTGCAAATAATGATCATCATAGAATGGTACTTGACCATTCTCCACCCTACAAAGCCATGTGATTCTGCCAGGCTTGAATGTCTTGACTAAATAACCTGTTAGGAAGCAGCACTCACCTAAATGTTATAAGCTTACTAAAACTTATGGTATTTTGAAGACACGTCTGAAAAGTGGTATAAAAATAAAAAAGCAGAGCCTCTAAGGACATTAAATGTAATCTTGCCACAAATGACTTAAGTTGTATGGCATGAAAGAGACACCAGACCAAGTGCAGGGGATTCCTCAAACGGGTATACAGTTAAAACCAAGTTACACTAGGGAATTTTACCCTATTTTTGTTTATTAAGAATCAATCCTCATTTGCTTGGTCAATTTTCACTCCCAAGGGAGTCAAAGGACGAAAGTACCAGCTCCCTCCCTCCCTTTGTTCCGCAACTACCTGGGATCTGGTAACCACACTAGGATGGATGTGGATGCAGAGTAACAGAGTAAAGCCCTGTGCTCACCTGGCTAGGTGGAACCAGTGATCGGAAGGGCAAATTTCCTGGCTTTGGTTTCATTAGAAATAAGGAGTTCTGCTCGTTGTTCAGATGAGACAGCTGCTGGGGAAGATAAGCCATCAGGGTCGGCTTGCTCTGGCCAGCCCCAGGGCCGCCTTGCCCACAGTCTGCTTTGTAGTGAGAAAGGGGTTTGGTGTTGCCGTAGTCCAGCACTGATCCTTGGTTAGCCACGGGATTCTGATTCAAGTTACTTGGTGGCTGGTGACTCAGCAGGTTCACATGGCTGGGCTGGAGGTAGGGGCCTCCGGGCCGAGGGGAGCTCTTGTTCACACTGGGCATCATGAGCAGTTTGGAGCTAGTGAAGTCTTGCTTGTAACCGGGAGGGCTGGCAGGTTTTTCCATGGAATAAGGGACATTTAAGGGACTGTGGGAGGGGCCTGTCTGCTGCCACGTGGATATCTGGCCTGGAGCTGGTGCTGGGGCAGCCTGCTGTGGGTTCTGGAGCATCTGCTCACGCTTCTGCTTGGCAGCGATCTGCTGGAGTTGGTGGGCAGAGGAGAGCTCTGAGCTCCCGCCTGGGCCCTGGCTAGGCAACACCACACTGGAGAGGGCTCTTTGTGCATTCTGGGCCTGGGCTGATGCCGACATCAGGTTGGGACTGGGATTGTCCACCCCAGGCTGACCAGAGGTGTGGAACAGGGGCTGAGAGCCCCCTAGGCTGGGTGAATCTGTGCTCACAGGGCCAGATGAAGGCCCCATAAAGGTCTGTCCTGCAGACCCAGCCCTCACTTGAGGAGAGCCTAACTGTTCTTGTTCAAAGGCTGCTGGAGAGAATTCTGTTTTAATATTAATGTCCTGTGCCAAGGGGGTCTGTGTGGCAGAACCAGAAGACTCTGGATCCTTCTTCTCTTCAAAGTCCTCATTAAATAGATCCTTCATGTCTTCATCAGGCACTGACCTGTTCAGCTCCTCGATGAGCTCCTTCCACTCCTGCTCATTAAGGTTGAGGTCAGGCATGAGGTTGCTCTGAGATATGGAGCCTCCGGCCCCTGCGATCATGCAAGGCAGGTCATCCACGGGCTCCTGCTTCAGTTCTTTATTCAGGCTCAGGGGAAATGACTCACTGGGGTTGCTGCCTCCATTCAAGTGGAGGCTAGAGTCTGCCAGACACTTCTTGTTGATGGAGTCCAGCCCCAGTGAGTGCTTCCCGCTGGCCTGTAGGGCCTCTGTGCCAGGCTTGTCAGGCTGACCAAGGGGGGAGGCTGGAGGCAGGCCATTGGAAGAGACGGCAACTCCCAGAGGGGCCTCCCGGCGGGTCTTCTTATGCCCAGGAAAGAAGTCTCCATAGCCATTCTGTTGATCACCATTCTGAGGGGATGTGGCACTATCGAGATTCCTCTTCACTGTATCATGGAGATGCTGAAAAACAAGAAAAAGAGTGACTTATATATACACCACGTATGAGGCCCGTCTGCTTCTAATGGTGACTTAAACCAGGGGCCTGTATCCCTGCAGTGCTCTCCTGCCGATTTAGCTTGCCCAGTTTACAACCCTCACTTCTGGGAACACCTCCCCATTCCCCCTCCAGGGTTGTCTCTGCCTCTTCCTCTCCTGTGGCCTTGCCTGAGTGAAGACTAGCTCAGCTGTGGGAAAGTAATCCGGCTGCAGTCAATGCGTCAGTCCCTGGACTCTTGCAGCTGTTTTTGTAGGACACAAGCCTGATGCAGCCCACAGTCATCTAATCTGAGGGTGTGACTGAGAATGGAGCTAATGAGAAAGAGCCAAAGGATACATATATATTCTTGAGGACATCATTTGCATTCCGGATCTAGGTTATACACGAGACCAGCCATCCCCCTGGACTTTTCACTTATGGGAACCAATAAATTCCTCCTTGTGTTTAAGCTGGTTTAACCTGGATTTCTGTTGCTTTTAGCTAAAGGCGACTTGGCTAGTATAGGCTCTTTTTCGGGCCTTGTTGGGGGCTGATCACAAGCTCCAGGCCTCCATCTTGGTGCACAGGCATTTTCATGCCCTTCCTCATCTTTCTAGGTGCCCTTGCCCAGCTCCACCCCTTCTCTCCAGGTTAGGCTGCTTCCTCATATGCCTTACAGGCCTCTGCCTTTTGGCTTTTGTCCCACTCTGCTCCCCACCAACCGTGAGCATCTTCTAATCCCCTGCACCCAGTCACCAGCCCTCCCAAACCCTACCACTTCTTAACAAGACCATTAATTTGAACACAGTCATGTCTGTCTGGCAGTTACTTACTTCCCCATGTTCTCCTCAATTGGATTTGTTCAACTAACCTTATTAAGAGTCTACTGTGTGTCAGGGACAAGTGCTGTGGGGATATCAAGACAAATGAGGTGGTCCCTGCTCTTCATGGGCTTCCAATCTTCTAGGACATGGGACATACATGGACATGGCTACAGAATAAGACAAACACCATATGCAAGCCATAGAGCAATAAGCACCCTGAGAGTTCAAGGGCAGGAGTTTCATGGAGAGAACATGACAGGGAAGAGAAGAGGTGGTATCTTTCCGTTATTTCCCAGCCTCGTTTTCAGCTACCCGGACACAACTCCTCCACTAAAGAGGCACCTGCACTCAGCCTCTATACATGTCTGCTCCTTTCCTATGTTTACTTCTGTTACATTTTTGTTCTTTATCCCCCACTCTCAATTCCAACCTCCTCCCCAACCACTGGCCCTAAGCATTTATACTGTGCTATTTACAACATTCCAATTAACAGCTTTCATTATCATCTTCAAGCAGATTTCAGAGGAGTCAGAGAGTAGCACAGGACACTCTGTGCTGCTTTCTTCTGCTGCAGAGAAGGGCCACAGTGACTCACCACATCCACCCCAGGAGGCTGAGCACAGAAGTACCTGACCCCCTGGGTGGGGGGTGGAGGGAAGGAGGGGGCCAAGGTCACCAGCTCTCAGCAGCAAACTACCTGTAGACACAAATGTGCAATGAGCAAGAAAACAAGGAGGGCAATTTTATCAGTCTCTGAGTTCCAATTTTAATGTTCCATTCCCTCTCCTTCAAGATTTTCGTATTTCTTTTTTTTTAAATTTATATATATATATTTATTTTTGGCTGTGTTGGGTCTTCATTTCTGTGCGAGGGCTTTCTCCAGTTGCAGCGAGCGGGGGCCACTCTTCATCGCGGTGCGCGGGCCTCTCACCGTCGCGGCCTCTCTCGTTGCGGAGCACAGGCTCCAGACGCGCAGGCTCAGTAGTTGTGGCTCACAGGCTTAGTCGCTCCGCGGCATGTGGGATCTTCCCAGACCAGGGCTTGAACCCGTGTCCCCTGCATTGGCAGGCAGATTCTTAACCACTGCGCCACCAGGGAAGCCCCTATTTCTTAACTGTTAAAGCTGACTGTACAGTGTTCTATAAATCCTGGCTAAGTATTTCTTTAAATGCATATCTGGGTACTTAAGTTAGCTCAGAAAAGGTTAGGAATGCTCAATAAATGGAACTGTAGGGCAGCGGTATAAGCAAAACATGATCCTAGGACTCAAGAACACAGCCCCTACGTATAGAGGGAACATATCTCAAGATAATAAATTTATGACAAACCCACAGCCAATATAATATTCTGCGGTGAAAAGCTGAAAGCCTTCCTGCTAAATTCTGGGACAAGACAAGGATGCTCACTCTCACCTCTTCTATTCAACACAGTACTGGAAGTCCTAGCCACAGAAATCAGACAAGAAAAAGAAATAAAAGGTATTCAAATTGCAAGAGAAAAGGTAAAATTGTCATTATATGCAGATGATATGATACCATACGTAGAAAACCCTAAATACTCCACACAAAAACTACTAGAACTGATACACGAATTCAGCAAGGTAGCAGGATACAAGATTAACATACAGAAATCAGTTGCATTTCTTTACACCAACAATGAAATATCAGAAAAGGAATGTAAAAAAAAAAAAAAACCTTTTAAAATCGCACCCCCCAAAATAAAATACTTAGGAATAAACCTGACCAAGGAGGTGAAAGACTTATACACTGAGAACTATCAAACATTAATAAAGGAAACTGAAGATGATTCAAAGAAATGGAAAGATATCCCATGCTCTTGGATTGGAAGACTTAATACGTTAAAATGGCCATACTACCCAAAGCAATCGACAGATTTAATGCAATCCCTATCAAATTACCCATGACATTTTCCACAGAACTAATCTTTTTTTAAAACATTTTTTAAAAGATTTATTTATTTATTTATTTATTTAATTTATTTTTGGCTTGCGTTGGGTCTTGGTTGCGGCACGTGGGATCTTCATTGCAGCACATGGACTCTTCGTTGCAGCATGTGAGCTTCTATCTAGTTGTGGCATGTGGGTTTTCTCTTCTCTAGTTGTGGCACGTGAGTTCCAGGGCGTGTGGGCTCTGTAGTTTGCAGCATGCAGGCTCTCTAGTTGAGGCGTGTGAGCTCAGTAGTTGTGGCACATGGGCTTAGTTGCCCCGCAGCATGTGGCATCTCAGTTCCCTGACCAGGGATCAAACCCGTGTCCCCTGCATTGTAAGGCAGACGCTTTACCACTGGACCACCAGCGAAGTCCCTAGAACAAATAATCTTAAAATTCATATGGAACCATAAAAGACCCAGAATTGTGAAAGCAACCCTGAGGAAAAAGAACAAAGCTGGAGGCATAACCCTTCCAGACTTCAGACAATACTACAAAGCTAGCTATAGTAATCAAAACAGTGTGGTACTGGCACAAAAACAGACATATGGATCAATGGAACAGAGGGTCCAGAAATAAACCTACACACCTACAATCAATTAATCTTCAACAAAGGAGGTAAGAATATACAATGGGAAAAAGACAGCCTCTTCAGCAACTGGTGTTGGGAAAGTTGGACAGCTGCATGTAAATCAATGAAGTTAGAACACACCCTCTCACCATACACAAAAATAAACTCAAAATGGCTTAAAGACTTAAATGTAAGACATGACACCATAAAAATCCTAGAAGAGATCATAGGCAAAACATTCTCTGACATGAATTGTACCAATGTTTTCTTAGGTCAGTCTCCCAAGGTAATGGAAATATAAACCAAACCAAACAAAAAAACCAAATAGGACCTAATGAAACTTACAAGCTCTTGCACAGCAAAGGAAACCATCGACAAAATGAAAAGACAACCTATGGAATGCGAGAAAATATTTGCAAACGATGAGACTGACAAGGGCTTAATTTCCAAAATATACAGACAGCTCATACAACTCGACAACAAAAAATCAAACAACCCAATCAAAAAATGGGCAGAAGACCTAAATAGACATTTCTCCAAAGAAGACATACAGATGGCCAATAGGCATATGAAAAGATGCTCAACATGGCTAATTATCAGACAAATGCAAATCAAAACTACAGTGAGGTATCTATCACCTTACACCGGTCAGAATGGCCATCATCAAAAAATCTACAAACAATAAATGCTGGAGGGCTTCCCTGGTGGTGCAATGGCTGGGAATCCACCTGCCAATGCAGGGGACACGGGTTCGAGCTCTGGTCCGGGAAGATCCCACATGTTGTGGAGCAACTAAACCTGTGCACAACTACTGAGCCTGCACTCTAGAGCCCGCGAGCCACAAGTACTGAGCCCACATGCCACAACTACTTAAGTCCCTGTGCCTAGAGCCCATGCTCCGAAACAAAGAGAGGCCACTGCAATGAGAGGCTCACGCACCGCAATGAAGAGTAGCCCCCACTCGCTGCAACTAGAGAAAGCCTGTGTGCAGCAACTTAGACCCAACGCAGCCAAAAATAAAATAAATAAATTTATATAAAAATAAACCCTTTAAAAAATAAAATAAAATAAAATAAATGTTGGAGAGGGTGTGGAGAAAAGGGAACCCTCCTATACTGTTGGTGGGGATGTCAGTTAGTGCAGCCACTGTGGAAAACAGTATGGAGGTTCCTCAAGAAACTAAAAATAGAATTACCATATGATCCAGCAATCCCACTCCTGGGTATATATCCAGACAAAACTATAATTCAGAAAGATACATGCACTGCTATGTTCACAGCAGCACTATCCACAACAGCCAAGACCTGAAAACAACCTAAATGTCCATCGACAGATGAATGGATAAAGAAGATGTGGTACATATATACAATGGAATACTACTCAGCCATAGAAAAGAAGGAAATAATGCCATTAGCAGCAACATGGATGCAACTAGAGATTATCATACTAAGTAATGTAAGCCAGAAAGAGAAAGACAAATACCATGATGTATCACTTATATGTGAAATCTAAAATACGACACAAATGAACTTATCTATGAAATAAATAGAATCACGGACATAGAGAACAGACTGGTGGTTGCCAGCAGGGAGGGGTTGGAGTGGGAGGTTGGGGTTAGCAGATGTAAGTTTTTATATACAGAACGGATAAGCAATGTCCTACTGTATAGCGCAGAGAACTATATTTACTATCTTATGATAAACCATAATGGAAAAGAATATTAAAAAAAGAATGTATATATATATATGTATAACTGAATCTCTTTGCTGTACAGCAGTAATTAACACAACATTGTAAATCAACTATACTTCAATTAAAAAAAAAAATACTGGGACTTCCCCGGTGGTCCAATGGCTAAGACACCATGCTCCCAATGCAGGGGGCCCAGGTTGGATCCCTGGTCAGGGAACTAGATCCCACATGCCACAACTAAGAGTTCACGTGCCACAACTAAAGATCCCGCTTGCCGCAACAAAGATCCCGCGTGCTGCAACTAAGACCTGGCACAGCCAAATAAATAAATAAATAAATATTAAAACAAAACAAAACTAAGAACACAGCCCCTACAACACAAGGACATGTGTGCTTTACTTTCATGTAGGTTTTTCTGCTTCCTGCTGCCACCTAGGGGTGAGAGGGGGAAAGGAACCATAATCCTAAAATCGACCCTTTATAAGATCCTTTGTTTTAAAAGTTTCCTTCTGGGAAGGTAAATTCATACCCATTTAATCAGTCAGAAGGAAATAAAAATGAGTTGCTAATTTTCGGGGGGATTATTCTTTCTATTATTTCTTTTTTTTGGAAAATCATTTGTTCCTCAGTGTCAGGTTTGGGCTCTCTGTAAACCTGGGAGCTCAGTTTTCTATTTTCCTAAGGGGGAAGATGGACACCTAAGAGGTCAACGCACCTGATGAGTCAGCTGATTGTCCCAGATTAGAAACAGAATCCTTCTTTGCCATAACAGTTATAAAAGCTACCACGTCCTCTTTCAATATCCACATGTAAACAGCTACAGACAAGTTCCAAAGTAACAACTTAATTTTGCAATGCCAACTGCTTTTAGCCAAAGGAAACGCCAGGTCATTTTCTCAACTGTGCACAAAATTTAACTGGAATGATGTAGGTGGGTTTGGGAAGTGTGGAATACGGTGGCTCTGGCAGATTTCTGAGTCTTGAGCATTTGCAGTAGTGCCTGATATGTGCAGGGCACCGTAGAGGAAGACAAAGATGAGTAAACCATGGAGCCTGATCTCTAGGAATTTATAACAGAGATGGGAAAATGGTCTGAACTGATTATAAATTATTTAAGAACAAACACAGTAAGAGCTATAAAGCATACAAGACTGGCTGCCCTTGTGCTTGCCCTCAGTGTATCTGGTACTTCTGGGTACTCAGCTCAGAGGTTTCTGTTGTAACTACCTAATGGTCTCCTGATGCACAGGGTTTCAGGAGGATTCAGTTCTGGGATAATGTGATCTGGTGCTCATTTCCTCCACAAGGGGTTTTTTTTTTTTTTTTTTTTAAACTTTGGGTTTATTTATTTATTTATTTATTTATGGCTGTGTTGGGTCTTCGTTTCTGTGCGAGGGCTTTCTCTAGTTGTGGCAAGCGGGGGCCACTCTTCATCGCGGTGCGCGGGCCTCTCACTATCGTGGCCTCTCCTGTTGCGGAGCACAGGCTCCAGACGCGCAGGCTCAGCAATTGTGGCTCACGGGCCCAATTGCTCCACGGCATGTGGGATCCTCCCAGACCAGGGCCCGAACCCGTGTCCCCTGCATTGGCAGGCAGATTCTCAACCACTGCGCCACCAGGGAAGCCCCACAAGGGGGTTTTGTTGAAGAATACTTCATGCTTGATGGTAAACTGGAGGCCTTGCATGCTCACCCAGTCAGTCCTGACTCCTACCCTAGCCTGTGCCACCCATCATCTTCTACTCTGGGAGAGGGGCCCCAGGATATCAATGGTGAGTCAAGCTGGAGTTGCCACACCTTATGGACACCAAATCAGTATCCTGTCCCCATCCACCCACTAGTCCTCACTTAGTGAGGACAGTCCCTCACCTAGTCTCTACTTCCACCCTCTTCCACCACCCACCAATGAAATTCCAGTGTGCTTTGTGGTAGAACTCCCCCAAATGAGACTTCTCCCACTCTGAGTTAACAAACAGATGTGGCTGTTCAAGACAGGGGTGGCTCTCTCATCAATGTTCCTTATGCACTGACATGTAGATGAAAGTACAGGTTGACAGGGACTTCCCTGGCGGTCCAGTGGTTGGGACTCTGCACTTCCACTGCAGGGGGCACAGGTTCAATCCCTGGTCAGGGAACTAAGATCCGCATGCTGTGTGGCGCGGCCAAAAGAAGAAGGAAAAAAAAAAAAGTATAGGTTGACAATATAGAGGTTCCTCAAAAAACTAAAAATAGAGTTGTCATATGTTCCAGCAATCCCACTCCTGGGCCTATATCCAGACAATACTATAATTCAAAAAGACAGGGACTTCCCTGGTGGTACAGTGGTTAAGAATCCGCCTGCCAACGCAGGGGACACGGGTTCGAGCCCTGGTCCAGGAAGATCCCACATGCCGCAGAGCAACTAAGCCCGTGAGCCACAACTACTGAGCCGGCACTCTAGAGCCCGCGAGCCACAACTACTGAAGCCCGTGTGCCCTAGAGCCCATGCTCTGCAACAAGAGAAGCCACCGCAATGAGAAGCCCACATACCGCAACAAACAGTAGCCCCCGCTTGCTGCAACTAAAGAAAGCCTGCGCACAGCAACGAAGACCCAACGCAGCCAAAAATAAATAAAAAATAAATTTCTAAAAAATAAAATAAAATAAAATAAAAAAAGATACATGCACCCCTATGTTCACAGCAGCACTATTCACAATCTAAATGTCCATCAACAGATGAATGGATAATGAAGATGTGGTACGTTTATACAATGGAATACTACTCAGCCGTAAAAAAGAAGGAAATAATGCCATTTGCAGCAACATGGATGCAACTAGAGATTATCATACTAAGTAAAGTAATTCAGAAAGAGAAAGACAAATACCATATGATATCACTTATATGTGTAATCTAAAATATGACACAAATGAACCTATCTACAAAACAGAAACAGATTCACAGACATAGAGAACAGACTCGTGGTTGCCAAGGTGGGTGGGGGGTCGGGGAGGGATGGATTGGAAGTTTGGGGTTAGCAGATGCAAACTATTATATACAAAATGGATAAACAACAAGGCCCTACTGTATAGCACAGGGAACTACATTCAATATCCTATGATAAACAATAATGGAAAAGAATTTTTTTTTTTTTTTTTTTGGCCGCAGCACACAGCATGCAGAACTTCTCCGACCAGGGATCGAACCTGTGCCCCCTGCATTGGAAGTGTGGAGTCTTAACCACTGGACCACCAGGGAAGTCCAAAAAGGATTTTATAAAAAAACGTAATATATATGTATAACTGAATCACTGCTGTACAGAAATTAACACAACATTGTAAATCAACTATACTTCAAAAAAAAGTATAGGTTGAAACATATAAAATCATTTAACTCTTTAAGGTAATAGTAGTTAAATATTGGTAATTTCAACCTAATACCATGCTCACCTTTCTTCTCCCCATGAGCTCTTCTAGTACCCTGTATATACAGTGAGGACCCTCAGGAACCCCGACTGTTGTTGGAAAAGATCCTCTAAAGGTAAAGTGGATCTATTTTCATGCAACATTAAAGGTTTCAATGATTTGAGGAAAAATCAGTGAGGTCCAAAGTAGCAACTTTGATAAGGCACTAATTTGAGCCAAATGCTACAAGGACAAGTCATTACTTCCTTAGTGTGCCTCGAAGACCACTCAGCACCTGCACTTACTATTCCCCACTGATTCAGAATCTCACTCAATCTTCAAAGGTACCCTGAAGATGAGTATCACTGTTTCTGTTTTATAGCAGATGAAAGTTAGATTACATGAGGTTTCCTAAAGTTTGAGCATTCAGAGGTCTTGGGAAGGATCTGCAGCAGATCCCCACAGCCCTGCCCCTTCCCTGATCAATCTGAGATCGGTCCCAAATTAATCCCACCTCCACCTGTGAAGCTAAAAGAGTTTGGTAAAAAACAAGCAGCAGGGAGTGAGTCAGAGTTTCAAACTGTAAGGAGAACCTCCCTGAGACCAAGCACAAAGAGCCCTGTTAAGACGTTACCAGAAAAATGGGCTGTGCTGAAAAAAACCTCACACACCAAGGCTACAAAAGATTCTTTGTAAAATATTTAAAGAAAAAAATGTTACAGAACCTTCTATAATTTGCTACTAAAGATTCCCACTCTTAAGACATTATGTCTTAATAGTTTGGTATCATCACTGATTAGAAGCACACTGAGTACTAAGGAGATCTGTAAGCACCACTCCTTGCCACTAAATCTGCCTACAAGGATATACTGAAAATGGCAAGTTCTGAGAAATGTATTTTCCAGAAAACTTTATAGTTTCGTGCCTATTTTTATCATCACCTTAAAAAAAATTTTTTTTTATTTTGAAACAATTATAGATTCATAGGAAGTTGCAAAGAGTACAGAGGGTCCTGTGTACCCTTCACCCAGTTTCCCTCAACAGTTGTATTTTACATAATTATAGCAAAATATCAACCAGGAAGAAGATATGGGTAGAATGTGGGTATACAGTTCTATGTCATTTTAGCAAATGACTATCACCTTTTAAAAAAAAATTTATTTTACATTGGAGTATAGTTGATTAACAACGTTGTGTTAGTTTCAGGTGTACAGCAAAGTGATTCCGTTATACATATACATGTATCTATTCTTTTTAAAATTCTTTTCCCGTTTAGACTATCACCTTTTTTGATAAGAAAACTTTTAAAAAGCTTTTTTATAAAAAGCTATTTAAGAAAGCAAGACTATGTATTTAACACAATGTAGTCTCTTCCTGCAATGGTTATAAAGCAGAAAGTTAAAATTCACACTGTTTACTGAGAATCAAAATTGATAAACAGATTGGTTCTCATGCTTGGCAAGCAGTCCGCACATTGTCTTTGCTATAGAAAAACCTATTTGGGAAGCCACGTGAGGCTCAGAAGGTTGCATGGTGTACATGAAAACAAAGCAGGCTACTGCTAACTGGCTGTGTGATCTTAGTTAAGATGCAATTCTTCTAGGATCTGCTTTCATGCCCTATAAAATTAAGATCCTGGGTAAAATGACCTGAAGTTCCACTCAGCTTTAAAGGTCCACACTGCTGTCCTGTTAATATTGAGCAATGCCCTGTAGAGGGAGATACCCTCACGGGTTCATGCAGCGCTCGATCACCGAGATCCTACTATGTGACAGATAATGCCCTATACAGGCTGTGCACAAAGTAACAGTGAATTCAGATATTCACTAGGTTTTCACTATATGCTAGGCAGAGCACTAGGCACTGGGGATAAAAAGATAAACAAGACATGGGACTTCCCTGGCCGTCCAGTGGTTAAGACTCCGTGCTTCCACTGCAGGGGGCACAGGTTCCACCCCTGGTTGGGGAACTAAGATTCCACATGCAGCAAGGTGCAGCCAAAAAATTAAAAAATAAAAATATTTTCACTTAAAAAAAAAAAGGACAAGACATAGTTCCGGCTCCACCCCCAGAATCTGATGGAGAATCAATGAAGGCAAGCCCGAGTGTTATGGGAGGAAAGAGAACAGAACAGTGTGGGGATGGCATGCTAGACTTTCTGGAGAAGGGGATGCAGAGAAGTCATCCAGAAGAGGGGGAAGGCACTTCGGCTGAGAGGCAAAGGCAAGGATATACAAATGAGCACTGAATGGCAGTAGATGGAGGGAGGCAAGCAGAAAAAAAATGAGTTGTTTTTTTTTTTTAATTTTTATTTATTTATGGCTGTGTTGGGTCTTCGTTTCTGTGCGAGGGCTTTCTCCAGTTGTGGCAAGCGGGGGCCACTCTTCACCGCGGTGCGTGGGCCTCTCACTATCGTGGCCTCTGTTCTTGCGGAGCACAGGCTCCAGACGCGCACGCTCAGTAATTGTGGCTCACGGGCCCAGTTGCTCCGCGGCATGTGGGATCTTCCCAGACCAGGGCTCGAACCCGTGTCCCCTGCATTGGCAGGCAGATTCTCAACCACTGCGCCACCAGGGAAGCCCAAAAATGAGTTGTTTAATGTTGATGAAGCGTGAAGGGCACAACAGGGAGTGCTGAAAGGGAAAGGCTGGAATGGACTATGACTGTCCCAAATGTGATTTAATGGAAAATGTTAAAAAATACACAAAACTAGAGAGAACAGTATAATGAATCCCAAAATGCCCATCACTCAACTTAAACAACCATTAGTATTTGGGCATTTTGTTTCATTTCTATCTCCTTATCTTCCCCACCCACCCCCCCAAAAACTGGATAATTTAAAAAACAAATCCTAGGCATAACATCATTTAATCCACAAATACTTCACTATGTATCTCTAAAAAGTAAGAACTCTTAAACATATATGCATGTGTATAACAACACGATGTCATTATCACACCTACAACATTAATAATTCTTTATCATCACCACCTCAAACCCATTAGGATGGCTACCATCAAAAAGCCAGAAAGTAACAAGTGTTGGCAAGGATACAGAGAAACTGGAACCCTTGTGCACTACTGGTGGGAATGTAAAATGGTGCAGCCACTATGAAAACAGTATGGTGGTTCCTCAAAAAAAAAAAAAAAGACTTACTGTATTAGACAGCAATTTAATTTCTAAAAGAATTCCATTTCCAAAAGAACTGAAACCAAGGATTTGTACATCTATGTTCATAGTAGCGTTATCCACAATAGCCAAAAGGTAGAAGCAGCCCAAGGGTCCATCAATGGATGAATGGATAAACAAAATGTGGTATACCCACAGAAGCCTTAAAAAGGAAGGAAACTTGGATACATGTTATAACATGGATGAAACCTGAGGACATTGTTAAGTGAAATAAGCCAGCCACAAAAGGACAAATACTGTATGATTCTACTCATATGAGACACCTAAAGCAAATTCATTAAAGACAGAAAGTAGAATGGTGGTTACCAGAGGTTGGAGAGAGGAGAAAACGGGGACTTATTGTTTAATGGGTATAGTGTTTTCAGTTTTGCAAGATAAAAGAGTTCTGAAGAGGATGGATGGTGGTGTGGTTGCAGACAATGTGAACATACCTCATGCCACTGAACTGTACACTTAAAAATGGTTAAGATGGTAAATTTTTATGTTATATGTATTTTACCACAATTTAAAAATTTTAATTCTTTATTATTATCCTATATCCCATCAGTGCTCACATTTCCCTGTCTCATCAATATCTTTTGCAAACAAAACAAATAAAACAAAATTAAGCATAATAAATTATGGAAAATTTCAAACATACACTACAGTAGAAAGAAAGTACAATGACCCCCATGTATCCATTGTCCAGTTGAAACAACACATAGCCCATCTTGTCTTATTCACACCCTACCCATGCTCCCTGGGCTAACCTAGGAATCACACCATTTCTCCTTAAATACTTCAGCATGTATTGCTAAAATATAAAAGCTTTTTAAAAGACAATCAGCAAAGAACTCTCCAAGCACTTTAAAAATATGATCTAAAAAATGTTGGGACTTGCCTGGTGGTCCAGTGGTAAAGAATCCGCTTTCCAATGCAGGGGACGTGGGTTTGATCCCTGGTCAGAGAACTAAGATCCCACGTGTCTTGGGGAAACTAAGCCCACGCGCCACAACTACTGAGCTCCCGCACCTCAACTAGAGCCCCCATGCTGCCAACTACACAGCCCACACACTCTGGAACCCGCGTGCCACAACTACAGAGCCCACGCACCCTGGAGCCTGTGTGTCACAACTAGAGAAGAGGAAAAAAACCCCACACACTACAACTAGAGAGAGGCCCACACACCACAACGAAAGATCCCGTGTGCCGCAACTAAGACGCAACGCAGCCAAAAGTAAGTAAAATAAATAAATAATAAAAATCTTAAAAAAATAATAAAAATAAAAACGTTATTAGGGATAATCAAGCCACTTTACAGCTGGGGATATTAAGACTTGGAGAGAGAATGTATGTTGCTGAAGGTTGCACAGCAAAATTAATGGAAGATCTGGACTGCCTGATGTTTCAAAAAAATATGGTCCACACAAGGATGATTCTAGTTAACTGAACCTTAATCACTTGTAAGCAGCATGGTGTTAGATTTTTTAAAAATACAGGCTTTCAAATAATATAGACCTCATTTAAAATCCACCTCGGTCACTAACAAGCTATATGATCTTGGGCAATATGCTTTACCTTTTGAAACTCACTTCTTTCATTTATATGCAGGGACTAATAATACCCATTCCACAGCCTTGTGAAAAATAAAGTATGTTAGAAAAAAATTATGGTTAAGTACTTACCTTAAAATTTATGGCTAACTACCAAAAAAATAGAAATATGGTTTTTAGCTTTAGAACCAGCAATAGAACAAAAGGGATCACAGAAAACACTATCAATCTATCCAAAAGTAGGAAAGAAAAAAGGAAGAATCAAGAAAGGAGACAATAAACCAACAAGTACTGAAAGAACAGAAATAATTTTAAATGTCAGTGATTATATAAATGTAAATGAATTAAATTCTCCAATGAAAAGTTAGAGACAAAAAAAAAAAAGATAACCATAACACCATTACTGAATGTTAAAAAAAAAAATTGTTGCTACAGTTGGTTTATTCAAATCAGTATCCAACACACTGCACTTGGTTGACATGCTCTTAAGACTTTCAAAATGTAACAGTTCTCTCTCCCTTTCTTCCCTTTGTCATTTATTTGTCCAAGACGCTTAGTCACCTGTCCTGTAAAATTTTCCACTTCCATAGTTGGCTGACTGTGGCCCCACGGTGCCCTTTACAAGTTCTATCCTCTGTATTTTCTATAAACTGGCAGTTAGAAGCTCGATCAGATTCGGATTGGGGGGTGGGTGGGGCATAAATACTTATAGGTGATGTGTTGCATGTCATTTTAATAGGACCTTAGCAGATGAGGTCAGATTTGTCTTTTTATAAGCTCTCTATAATGACTGTGTGGTGAATGGATTTCAGGGAGGGAGGCTACAAGCCAGAGTAAACAAGTAGGTAATTGCAGAAATAGTTCATGAAAGAGATGAGGATCTGACCATGGGTATGGGAAAAAAGAAATGATTTCAAATTTAGGGTGGAAGAAAAGTCAGCAGATACTGGAAACCTATTTCATATTGAGGGTGAGGGAGAAAGGAGTTTCTATCTAGCTTGCATACATGGGTAAGATAGAGAACAAAGGAAAAGCAGGGTTTTTGGGGGGAGGGGGGGTTTGTTCAGTTTCAGCCACGAAGAAATGACTGGACCATCCAGGTAATGTCCATGAGGCAGTGAATAATATTGACTATGAGTTCCATGGAAAGACGGTCATCAGCAACACATGCAGCTAAAACCAAGAGCAGATCCATTCACTCAGAAAGAGTGAGAAGCCAGCCAAGGGGCAGATGAAGAGCCCATACTGAAGACAAGGGAGAGTGATGGGTTAAATGTATCCGAAAAGTACATTGGGTCTGGTCACTAAACGATCACCGATTTTGTTGCCCAGAACAGTTCCAGAAGAATGACTGGAGTAAAAACCCTTGACTTGAGACGTGAGTAAGTAGAGAGAATATGGATTGTTCTCTTCCAAGTTTAGTTTAAAAAGGGAGATATAGAGGACTTCCCTGGTGGCGCAGTGGTTGAGAATCCGCCTGCCAATGCAGGGGACACGGGTTCAAGCCCTGGTCCGGGAAGATCCCATATGCCGTGGAGCAACTAAGCCCGCGAGCCACAACTACTGAGCCCGTGTGCTGCAACTACTGAAGCCAGCGTGCCTAGAGCCTGTGCTCCGCAACAAGAGAAGCCACCGCAGTGAGAAGCCTGGGCACCACAACAAAGAGTAGCCCCCACTCGCCGCAATTAGACAAAGCCCGTGGGCAGCAACAAAGACCCAACACAGACAAAAATAAATAAATAAAACAAATAAATTTATTTTAAAAAAAGGGAGATATAGAGACAAATTAGATTAGTGGCTGCCTAGGGCTGGAAAGGAAGGGAGTGGGGGGATTGATAGGATAAGGGATGTATAGGTTTCTTTCTGGGGTGATAAAATGTTCTAAAATTAATTGTGCTGATGGTCACACAACTCTGAATATACTAAAAATGATTGAATTGTACACTTTAAATTTATGGTATGTAAATTGTATCTCATAAATTTGTTTTTAAAAAGTGGAGGGGACCAGTTGGTAGCCAGAGAGGGTTAAAGGAGGGTTATTTTGGAATGATACATGAGCTCACTTAAAGAACAGCAGATAATTACTTATTGATTAGATTAGATCTCTCTGAAATCCTCTGGAATTCTGTTATTCTATGAATGCAATCAGGCATAGGAATATGAATATGAAAAATGTATCATAACAACTACCTAAAGCATAAACACCATGATCTTCCTGTTTATGGGGAAATTCTGACTTAATTAGGGACTGTGTATATAAAAGCAATGCTATGCCCTTCCGAAGCCAAGCCCTCCTCCACTTGGGTTCTCTACCCCATTTGGCCTCCTCAAGGTTCTTGCTCATTCAATTACCACCTTTTTCTCTATTTCCCATTCATCTCCCTCTTTACCAGTTCCTTCCTCCCCTGAGCAATGACACATGCTCCGTACCTCCCATCTTTTAACCTCCATCCTACTCTCCATACCATTTAGCACAGTGTTAAGAGCACAGCTAGGCTGGGTTTGAATCCTGGTTCAGTTGCTTAACTGCTGTCTGCTCACAGAGAAATTGCTAAACATCTACAGAAGCTCTGGCTCCTCATCTAAAAAATAAGGGGTGGCGGTGGTAAGAAGAACCACTTCCAGGGGGTGGGGAGGAGGGGCTGTGAGGCGCATCACTACCACTTATTGAACAGCTAACGTTCTTACCATTCAGCTAATCCTCTTCCTTCGCTTCAGAGCTTCTTCAAAGAGCAGTCTCTACTTTGTCATACTCACCAAGGTGATCTCCTGGTTCTTAAATCCAAGGAACTCGTTTCAAACTGTATCTACTTGACCTTTTTCAGGCACTGAGCTCTGACCTTCTCCAAACGTCTTCCTCCCTTAAGGCCCATGCAACCACACTGGGCCTGCTCCTGCTTCCAAGGCCACTCTTTGCAGGCTGCTCCTTCTCATGCCTGCTCCTTCAGTGATGACACCTGCAGGGCATTCGTCCCTCTTCACTGCTGTCACCTCACCAGGCAACCCCATCCACGGCCTGACAACCTGGCACAGGCACGCACTCAAATATTTACTAAGTGAACATTTCCCAAATCATCACCTTTGGGCCCAGCCCTCTGTCCTGTGCTCTAGACAACTGTAAACTGGTAATCTCTAAGTGGATATCAGACAGGATATCCTCCAAACTCAGCTCTTTGCCTTCCTCCCCAAATCCGTTCCTTCCCCTTTCTCCCTGACTCGGTGCATGGCTCAATCCTTGACCTCTTGGATGATCAGGCATTGATTTCTGCTGATTCTACCTTTTTAATCGCTCTCCATTAAGATCCCTCCACACCACCTCCATCTTAGTTCAACTCTTCATTATTATTATTTTTTTAACCTAGATTACTGAAGTAATTTCATGCTGATCTATTCTCACTCTGTTCTAACCCACTCTTTATAATGCTTTCAACGTGATCTCTAAAAAACACACATATTTGAACCATTTAAAATTACTTACTTCCCCATCACTTACACATGAAGTTCCAATTCCTTAACCTGGCATGTACAGGCCTGTTTGATCTGATCTCAATAAACTCTGCTCAATCCTCTGCTGTTCCCTTGAAGCCTAGACTTAAATGAACTCCTTTCAGGACTGAGAATATATCTCTGGCCTGGCGACCTCCTACTAATCTTTTAAGATTTAGCTCAAACATCAACTCCTCTATAGCATTTTTTCCCTGGCCACTTACCCCAAACCTGGTCAAGTTCCTTATTCCATCCCTTAGTGCTCTAACAAACCTTTGTGCTTGTATTCCATGACCAGAGTCATACTGTAAATACTCACTGATCTATTTCTCTGCATCTCCCTCCATCCGTGGAGGGCAAGAGCCCTGCCCTTTTCACCCCCAGTACCAAGTCCAATGCTCAGCAAGTTACAAGCACCCAATGAACATTTCTAGAATTAACCCTCCCACCTTTCCCATCACTCCCTTTCACAGTCACTCTACTGTTCTTTAGCCCCGTGGATATTTGTCCTTCAGTTTTGTGGGATCTCTGCCCAATAATGGAGGCAGTACTGGTTCACCTAATCTCCACAACTACCTATGGGGTGGGCTTACAGTGAATGGAAAGTGAGTGCTGAACCAGGATATGAACACAGATCTATTTGATTCAGAGTCAATTCCCAAAGTTCAACTTCCGTGATTCCTTCAAATGTACCTCTTTTTCACCTCAAAACTTAATGTCTTTACTTATCAACTCTCTTTTTTCCCTCTTCTCTGAGAAGGAAACATCTCTCCTTGCAAAGATTAACTCCCTTCAGCTGCACCTTCTTATTCCCTCCGGACCTGCCTCATCTGAGACTTTTCCCCTTCAAATTCTTCCCCTCCCCACCTCAAAAAATAACTTCAACCTGTTTTGTTCTAGCGCAGTGGTTCTCAAAGTGTAGTCCCAGACCAGTAGCATCAGCATCACCTGGGAACCTATCAGAAATGCAAATTCTCAGGCATCAACTTGGGTTAATGAGACCCACTGAGTGAGAAACTTGGGGTTCGGCCAAGGAAACAGTTTTAACAAGCCCTCCAGGCGTAGTCACATCAAAAATAAACAGGTGAAGCTAATTTTAATAATTTATTTAACCCAATATATTCCATTTCAAATGTAATATTAAAAAAAGATTTTGCATTCTTTCTTGGTACTCAGTTTCAAAATCCAGTACGTATTTTACACTTTTGGCACAATTCAATTTGGACTAGACACACTTCAAGCACTGAACAGCCCTCCGTGGCTGGTGACTACAGTACTGGACAACGCAGCTCTAGAAATTAGCTGTGAACCTAAGTTTTCAGGACAGCACTAAGACGAAAGGGAGCGCCCCTAAACCTGCTGCCTGCTTCTGGCAGCAGGCTCCTTACTGCACACCAGGCTCCTCGTCACAGCCTGCCCTCCTGTGTCAGGAAAGCTGAACTTCAACATACCAGGACCCTTTGTGCCTCTGCATGGGTGGCTTCCTGGCTGGGAAGCCTCAACCTTGCCCCTTCTCACTTTCTCCCAAACTGCTTCTCATTATCTCATTCAGGGTATTCAACCAAAATCTACTTAGAGCTCATCAAGCCAGCAACTGTCTGGGCCTTGGGGATATAGCAGGGAAGGAAACAGACAAATCCCTTGCTCTCCTGGAGCCTACATTCCTATCAACTTGTGCTCCCAAGGAAATAAAGCACAGAAAGGGAGTTTGTGGGGGCTTATGATTTTTAAAATGTGCTCAGTAAAGGCCTCACTGAGTGTGAGAAGTCTGAGCCAAAATCTGTGAGAGATGAGTGAGAGGTGCCATCTCTGGAAGAGGGTCCAGGCCTAGGGAACAGTGATGCAGAGGCCGAGTGGGAGCGTGCCTAGTGGTGGTGGTGATGGGGAGCCTGAAGTGATGGTGCCAGAGGGGATCCAGGGGGAGGAGAGTGAGCGAGAGAAGGCAGGAAGGACAGGAGTACCAGACTGCACAGGGTCTGTGGGCCCTGGTTAAGGGTTGGTTTTATCCTCAGGTGACATGGAAAACCTGTGGCAGGGTCCAGCAGGGGAACAAGATCATTCTGGCTGCTGGGCAGAGACCAGATCATAGGAAGATTAGGGCAAACAGGAAGACTGATTAGGAGGCAATAATCCAGGTAAAAGAAACAATGGCTTAGACTGGGGTGGTAGTAGCAGAGGTGGTGAGATGTGGCCAATTCTGAATGTATGCTGAAGGCGGAGCTGCTGAGGTTTGCTGATAGGGTTTTGCCCAAGGGTCTCTGGGAAAAGAGTGTCCCTGGCAGGCTAGAGCACAGTGAGTGATGACAGGTGGCAGCAGAGAGGTCAGGTTCACTGGTGCTATTCTGATGGACTCTCAGGCTGGCAGTGGGGAGAGGTCATGGGTGTGTGGCGATAAGGATGGAGGTGAGCAGGCAGAAAAGTGGATGTGCCAGGAGCACAGGGAGCTGTGTGGGCATCCCCCTGCACTCAACAGTAAAGAGCATCTAGTGCCCACCTTAAAGTCTTCCTCAATTCCCAGAGGCGACTGCAGAGTTTGCCACTGGCTTTTCGTGCTACCCTATAATGTGGCACACATAACACAGCACAGTGATGTCCAGTCCAATCCCGCATCTGTCTCTGTCAGCTCCAAAGGCAGGGCCGCTCCCTCATCCACCTCTGTCTTTTCAGCACCAGAACGGGACCTGACTCATTAACACCGCTCAGTAAACAGACCCCTAAATTCTGTCTGTTAGTTGGGATTGGCTAGTTTGCCAAACCAGCTCATACCTGATTTGATGAAAAGAGGTAGGCAGGACATCAAAAACAACAAAATAAAAACAAACATTTAGGGCTTCCCTGGTGGCGCTGTGGTTGAGAATCTGCCTGCCAATGCAGGGGACACGGGTTCGAGCCCTGGTCTGGGAAGATCCCACATGCCGCGGAGCAACTAAGCCCGTGTGCCACAACTACTGAGCCTGCGCGTCTGGAGCCTGTGCTCCGCAACAAGAGAGGCCGCGATAGTGAGAGGTCCGCGCACCGTGGTGAAGAGTGGCCCCCGCTTGCCGCAACTAGAGAAAGCCCTCGCACAGAAACGAAGACCCAACACAGCCATAAATAAATAAGTTTATTAAAAAAAAAAAAAAAGTTAAAAAAAAAAACATTTAAAAAGAAATCTCCTAAACCAGTAAGAGCTACCATTTATTAAGCATCTATTCTGTGCTAGGCAGACCAACTCTGCAAAGCAGGTGTTACCACCATTTCACAGGGAAGGGAATTAAGGTTCGGAGAGGGTAAAGAGAGCAAAGAGGAAGAAGATCAGCAGTAATTGTAGCTCAGAAGCAGTATCAGAGTGTGTGTGTGGAGTGAACATGGGAGTGACAGCTGCTCACATCTTTTTTTTTTAAATTAATTAATTAATTAGTTTGTTTTTGGCTGCGTTGGGTCTTCGTTGCTGTGCGCGGGCTTTCTCTAGTTGCGGCAAGCGGGGGCTACTTACTCTTCGTTGTGGCGCGCAGGCTTCTCCTTGTGGTGGCTTCTCTTGTTGCAGAGCATGGGCTCTAGGTGCGCGATCTTCAGTAGTTGTGGCAGGCGGGCTCAGTAGTTGTGGCTCGCTGGCTGTAGAGCGCAGGCTCAGTAGCTGTAGCACGGGCTTAGTTGCTCCACGGCATGTGGGATCTTCCCGGACCAGGGCTCAAACCCATGTCCCCTGCATTGGCAGGCGGATTCTTAACCACTGCACCACCAGGGAAGTCCCCTGCTCACATCTTAATAATCCTTGAAGGCACAAGAGAGAACACTGGGGAACATGAGCTGCAAACATCCACCTGCAGCTTCATAACTCCCAGACATGGCTCACTGACTGCCATACTAGAGGCTGGTACCATACAGTACACAGAACACACAAATTCTTAACTCTCCACACAACGACTTATACAGACGGCACATGTGTGCTCAAGCTGTACAACAGAATCCAATTAATGACACAGATTGTAGACTTTCTAATAAAAATGTTTAGGACAAAAGTGTAAAAAGGTTATATTCTTTTTGCTTATTTCTTTGGTTTTCCATACATTTGTCAACCCCTGATTCTATGCCAGTGTTCTAGATGTCTCTCGAGATGTGCATTCACATAAGACATTGTCTCTTCATCTTCTGGTGGAGTCTGTCCAGGAGTCCTCTGACAAGCTCTTGTGTGGACTGGCTGCTGTCATCCTAAGGTCCCTCTTATCTCATATCTTCTTCCTTCTTGGTTCATTCCTTTGTTTTATGAAACACACTCTCCCATAGTTTCCTAAGAAAAAGCATGTAGATTAATTTTTCATACGTCTGAAGATGTCTTCCTTCTACATATGCCCTTGACTCGTATTTTGTCTGGACAGATAAGTCCAGTATGGAGATCATTCTTCAGAATTTGGAAGGAACTGTACCATTGTCTTTTAGCTCCCTGTGTTGCTGTTGAGAAATTCTAAGTCATTCAATTTCTTAACATTTGTTCATCAACCTGACTGGGCCATGGGGTGCCCAGATATTTGGTCAAACATTATTGTGGGTGTGGCTATGAAGGTGCTTCTGGATGAAATTAATACTTGCATCAGTAGACCGAATAAAGCAGATTGCCCTCCTGATTTGGATGGATCCAATCAAGTGGGATCCTGAACAGAATAAAAAGGCTAAGCAAGAAGGAACTCCTCCTGCCTGATTGCCTTGAGCTGAGACATCGTTTTCTTTTTTTTCCTGCCTGTGAACTCAAACTGGAACACTGGCTCTTCATGGGGTCTGGGGCATGCCAACATTCTGACTATGGAACTATAGCATTGGTTCTCCTGGGTCTCCAGCTTGCCGACTGCAGATCTTGGGACTTGTCAGCCTCTGTCACTGTGTGAGCCAATTCATTACAATAAAACCAATCAATACTCCCCTCCCCTCCATATGTATATGTCTCCTAATGGTTCTGTTTCTCTGGAGAACACTGACTAATATAATAAAGTAGGCAAGGCTTTTATGATTTGACATATTTACATCTCCAGGATTTTTGCTCAATACATCCTTCTCATATTTTTCCTTTGTAATTAAAACCTTTTTGTTGTGAAAGGTATCACACATACATGCATACATCAAGAGTAACAATAAAATGAACACTGTGCATCAACTGCTCAAATTAAGAAACAACAGTACCAGCACTTTAGAACGTTGGCACTCAAAGTATGGTCCCAGGACAGAACTAGCATCACCTGGAAGGTTTAAAAAATGCTGAATCTCAGCCTCCCCCTGCTCTGGCTTAGGATCTGCATTTTAACAGGGTCTCCAAGTGATTCACATGCACATTAAGTCTGAGAAGCTCTCCTTAGAAGCCCCTGTATCCCTTCTCTTCAACCCCTGACACAGATATCTAATATCTTGATTTTGGGTTAATTGCGTTTAATAATAGTTCTACCACCCTCATTTAATCTATCCCCAAACAACATACCACCTAGTCTTGAAAAGGGAGGGCAAGCAAACACCAGCCATGCAAGGAGAAGGCAGCACTGATCTCACTGGACAGAGGCTCCAGAATGAGGTGAGCAGAGCAGTCTTGGGTCATGGTCTGACTTCCGCTTCTATGGAAGCTGACAAGGTCCCCTCTGAGGAAGTTGCAAGCGAGGTCATGAGTGAGTCTTGGGAAACACAGGTTTCTCCACAGTTGGGCGCATGGCAAGACATGCAGCATGTAGACCAGGCGCTGGACATGCAGCAGAAGTCTGGTCAGTGAGAGTGGGCTGCTCTGTACTTCCGCTTCTGAGCCCAACGTGGCCTACCTCCCACTCTCAGGGAAAAGCTGAAAACTTGCATGAGTGTCCTTGGCAAAGCATGAAAGGAGAGACATGATCAAGACAAGCCATCCTGGTATCACTTATCATCCTCCTCCAAGTGAACCCTTGTCATTTTTTTTTGTTGTTGGGTCTCCTGTTTTCTGTATCTAATGTCTTACTCTTTCTTGATTTATTCTTTCAATATTGATGGAGTATTTCTTGCAGTAGCTTCTTAAAAACGGTGACAGTTAAAAATTTTTAAATCCTTAATTTCTGAAAATGACTTTATTCTATACTCATTCTTGTTGTATACTTTGCCTAGGTATAGAATTCTAGGTTGGTAATCGTTTTACTTCAGAATTTCAGCATTGTACTGTTGTCTTCTTGATTCCTATGGTGCCGCCAAGAAGTCCAAAGATACTCTGATTCTTGATATATGACCTAGTACCCTACCCTCCCCATGCTGGAAGTTTGTATCTCTTCTTTAAACTGAATGTTCAGAATTTATAACTGGCGTGGGTCTATTTTCTTCCCCAGTGCTGGGCACAGTGTGCCCTTTTAATCTGGCAACTCATGCCCTTAAATTCTCAAATTATTATTATTTTTAAAATATTTATTTAATTTATTTATTTTCCTTATTTTTTTGGCTGCGTCAGGTCTTAGTTGCGGCACACGAGATCTTCGTTGAGGCATGTGGGATCTTTTGTTACGGTGCGCAGGCTCTTCATTGCAGGGCTCGGGCTTCTCTCTAGTTGTGGCGCTCAGGTTACTTTCTAGCTGTGGTGTGCAGGTTTTCTCTCTCTAGTTGTGACGTGCAGGCTCCTGGGCACATGGACTCTGTAGTTGTGGTGCATGGGCTCCAGAGCACGTGGGCTCGGTAGTTTGCAGCATTCAGGCTCTCTCGTTGAGGCACGCGAGCTCAATATTGTGGTGTGTGGGCTTAGTTGCCCCACAGCATGTGGGACCTTAGTTCCCCGACCAGGGATGGAACCCACGTCCCCTGCATTGGAACGTGGATTCTTTACCACTGGACAACCAGGGAAGTCCCTCAAATTATTTTTTAAATCATTTCTTTCTTCTAGTAACCTCTGTTTTTCAGATGTTCAACCTCCTACACTGGTCCTCTAATTTTCTTCTCTATTTTCGGTTTTGTCTTCTTTTTCTTTACTTTTTGGGAAAATTACTCATATTTCATATGTATAGTTCACACATATATTTTGTATTTTTATAATATTTCCAAGATTTTGTTTTCTGAATTAAAAAATTATTGTTTCATAAATACAATATATTCTCTTATCCATCTCATTAACATCTCATTGGCCAAAGCAAGTCATATGTCCAAGCTCCAAATCAAGGAATGGGGACGTATTCTCTGACTGCTCTGAAACTATGGCAAGGGTGTAGGTGTATAATATGACCCAAAGAGTGAAGAATTGAGACCAAGCATTTAACCTACCTCCACACAACTAAGGGATATGACATATTCCCATGAATAACAGTGACTCATTTTAGCAGTGATAAGGGATGAAAGTCAGGGGAGAGGTGGAAAAGGGAGGGCATCAGTAGGCAAGAAGATATATAGTTAAAAAGTGCCCCAAGGGGCTTCCCTGGTGGCGCAGTGGTTGAGAGTCTGCCTGCCAATTCAGGGGACATGGGTTCGAGCCCTGGTCTGGGAAGATCCCACATGCCGCGGAGCGACTGGGCCCGTGAGCCACAACTACTGAGCCTGCGCGTCTGGAGCCTGTTCTCCGCAACAACAGAGGCCGCGATAGTGAGAGGCCCACACACCGCGAAGAAGAGTGGCCCCCGCTCGCTGCAACTAGAGAAAGCCCTTGCAGAGAAACGAAGACCCAACACAGCAAAATTCAATAAATTAATTAAAAAAAAAAAAAAGTGCCCCAAGTACAGTAGCTCCCCCTTATCCATGGGGTTGCACCCCCAGTGGATGCCTGAAACCGGGGATAGTACTGAAATCTATACATTTCACTTAAAGGAAGCACTTTACACTTTCTCTTTGGCATCTCTGAATTTCTGGCATCACCACTCCTGTGTTTTGGGGCCATTATTAAGTAAAATGAGGATTAGATGCACTTAAATACCGTGACTACTATCAATCTGATAACCCAGATGGCTACTAAGTGACTAAAGGGTGTGTAGGGTATACAGCGTAGATGTGCTAGACAAAGGGATGATTCATGTCCCCAGGGGGACAGAGCACAAGATTTCATCACACTACTCAGAATGGCACCTAATTTAAAACTTACGAATTATTTCTAAAATTTTCCACTTAATATTTTTGGACAATGGTTGACCTCAGGTAACTGGAACAGTGGAAAGCAAAACTGCAGATAAGTGGGGACTGCTCTAATTCTGATATACATGACACTCTGCCACAGAGTATCTTTTTTTAAATAAATTTATTTATTTATTTATTTGTTTATTTATTTTTGGCTGTGTTGGGTCTTCATTGCTGCGCACGGGCTTTCTCTAGTTGTGGCGAGTGGGGGCTACTCTTCGTTGTGGTGCATAGGCTTCTCATTGTGGTGGCTTCTCTTGTTGTGGAGCACGGGCTCCAGGCGCGCAGGGTTCAGTAGTTGTGGCACACGTGCTCAGTAGTTGTGGCTCACGGGCTCTTGAGCTCAGGCTCAGTAGTTGTGGCACATGGGCTTAGCTGCTCCACAGCATGTGGGATCTTCCTGGACCAGGGCTCAAACCCGTGTCCCCTGCACTGCCAGGTGGATTCTTAACCACTGAGCCTCCAGGGATGTCCCGATATGCCTTTATTAAGAAGCCCTTATTAGGGACTTCCCTGGTGGTCGAGTGGTTAAGACTCTGTGCTTCCAATGCAGGGGGCACTGGTTCGATCCCCGGTCATGGAACTAAGATCCCGCATGCCAGCAAGGTGTGGCCAATAAATAAATAACAAAAGCCCTTATAATTGCTAAAAATTTTCCAGGCATATGGTTTGGAAAAATCATAGTTTTTGTCTTGTAATTAATTTTTAAAAAATTGTGGTCACAAATGAACCTATCTATGAAACAGAAGTAGAATCAGGAACATAGGGAATAGATTGGTGGTTGCCAAGGGGTTGTGGGGAGAGGGTTGGATGGGGAGTTTGGGATTAGCAGATGCAAACTGATATATATAGAATGGATAAACAACAAGGTCCTACTGTACAGCACTGGGAACTATATTCAGTATCCTGTGATAAACCATAATGGAAAAGAATATGAAAAAGAATGTATATATCTATGTACAACTGAGTCACTGTGCAGTACAGCAATAAGTAACACACTAATTCAACTATACTTCAGAAATAATTTGTGGCCAAAAACCATATCATAAAAGTTACCATCTTTTTTATGTGTACAGTACAGTAGTGTTAACTATATGCACACTGTTGTGCAACAAATCTCTAGAACTTTTCATCTGGCAAAACTGAAACTCTACGTCCACTGAACAACTCCCACTCTCCCCTTCCCTCCAGCCCCTGGCAACTACCATTCTGCTTTGTGTTTCTAAGAGTTTCACTATTTTAGATATCTCAGATAAGTGGAATCATGCAGTATTTCTCTTTCTGCAATTGACTTATTTCATTTAGCATAATGTCCACAAGGTTCATCCATGTTTCAACATATGACAAGATTTCCTTCCTTTTTAAGGCTTAATAATAGTCCACTGTATGTATACACCACATTTTCTTCATCCATTCATATCTGTTGATGGAAACTCAGATTGCTTCCACCTCTTGGCTATTATGAACAAGGCTGCAATGAACATGGCAGTACAAATCAGGGCCTACTGTCTTACCTCTGTCAACTCCACCTCTGAAATGATCCCAGCCTAAAAACATACAGCTTCTGACTCCCAATTCAGAGCTCCTTCCACAATATCATTAACATTCGTTCAACAGATGCTTGCTGACTGCCAAATAGGTGGGAGGTACGGTGCTAAACTACTGGTCTTGCTCTCAGATTGCTCACAGTCTAATGCAGAGCGGCAAACATGCTAATTAAAGCTCACTGTGGTTGTTCTGGCAGAGGTTTAAGTACCCAGCCTGGCTAGAGGAGGGACTTAGGAAAGAGGTCCTAGAGGAGATGGCACATGAGCAGAGTTCTGAATGGTGAGCAGGTGTCAGGCATTATGAGACTAGGGAAGGGCATACGCGTAAAGACACCTAGAGAAATAAGGCCATTTTCAAAGAACTGCATTCAAAGTATTTTAGGGACCTTGGAGTGCTGCACATGGGTTTCATTCCCATGGTGCCAGATGCCACCCCAATGACATGCTGCTCCAAATGTTCACCGTATACCACAGTCTCTTCTGTTGCTCTGCTAGGCACAATAGTTCTTCACTGACTTAAGGGCCTTGAGCACTTAAATTGCCGAAGTTTGGCCTCCGAGTTGGGATGCTATGAATTAAGACTACCATAGAGTGGGCAGCAGGAGTAGTGATATTTTTCATTTAAAGACATCATTCTTCCATCCTCAACTAACCAAATAACGTATAGCTCTTCAAAAGAATGCTTAATATGAATAAAATACATGCAGGCAATGCACAGTATTTGATGCAGGCAACAAAACTCATGACGAGGCTCCATGCTCTTGAACTCTCCCTTAGAATTCAAAAGTGAGATGGTACTCACGGGGTTGTACAGTATTATTTGTATTTGAAAAATGACAGAAATGTTGTTTATCCATTCTATTTTTCTGACAGAAAGCTGATTAACTTGAAAATGGAGACTGATTTTGCCAATTAGGTAGACATTTTTCATACATTAAACAAGCTACAGTCACAGCTCTAAGGTTTCGATGAAAATATATCTAAAGCAGATAAAAATATTTTATCAAAAAATACTGTATTGGCAAAGGTGTATTGAAATGAACAGTATTTTGATTTTCCCAACCAATTTTGAGTATATTCGGTTAAACAAGTCCCTTCTAAGTGAAAGAATAACAGGTATAATCAACAATCAATTGATAAAGATTTGGTAAAGCCTTTGTGTTTCATTTCTCTGTAACTGAGAAAGTGAATGACTGATGACTAGATTATCCTTTTATAAGTCAAATGGTTTCTAATTCTCTGCTTTCATTAAAGTTGAAACTGTACCTAACCAAGCTGTCGTCTAATTGGTAAATTAATTTTGATGATACATATCACTGTGTGATTTTTGGCATACCAACTCAAATTTCAAAAACTTGATTAACATTGTATAATTAAATTTCTTCCTTTCTTTTATACTTATGTGAACAAGGATTACTGGAACTTAAATGTATAAAAACAAACAAAAAATAGGAAAAGAATTAAGAACTGTCATTTTGT
This sequence comes from Eubalaena glacialis, assembly GCF_028564815.1. NCBI lineage: Eukaryota > Metazoa > Chordata > Mammalia > Artiodactyla > Balaenidae > Eubalaena > Eubalaena glacialis. The sequence goes on from NC_083719.1 coordinate 167,872,430, forward strand.
CAACAAGTAATATTCATCCACAGTTATGTGAACAAATTGAGGTGGGAAAAGCCTCATCCATCTCATTAAGGGAGGCATGTATAATAAACCTGTACTTTTTTTGCTTAATTGTTTATAAAAATTTATAATGTGTTTGTTATTTGTTGTATACTAATTTACTGTAATTCCACTTACTGAAATAAGAAATATATATAACACACAGAACCCCATAAATGCTACATACATTCTTTTGTATAAATCGACTTTCTTTTTGGCCACGCTATGTGGCTTGTGGGATCCTAGTTCCATGACCAGGGATCAAACCCGGGCCCTCAGCAGTGAAAGCGTGGAGTCCCAACCACTGGACTGCCAGGGAAGTCCCTATAAATCAACTTTAAAAAGAGCAAAAAGGGAATTTACTGTATAGTAATAACCTATAAAAGAAAAGAATCTGAAAAAGGATATATATGTGTGTATGGCTGAATCACTTTGCTGTGTGCCTGAAACTAGCATAGCATTGTAAATCAACTATACTCCAATTAAAAAAAAAAAAAAAAAAGAAAGAAAAGGAAAAAGAAATGCAAGTTCCGGGACTTCCCTGGTGGCAGAGTGGTTAAGAATCCGCCTGCCAATGCAGGGGACACGGGTTCAAGCCCTGCTCCGGGAAGATCCCACATGCCGCGGAGCAACTAAGCCCGTGTGCCACAACTACTGAGCCTGCACTCTAGAGCCTGCAAGCCACAACTACTGATCCCACGTGCCACAACTACTGAAGCCCACGTGCCTAGACCCCGTGCTCCGCAACAAGAGAAGCCACTGCAACGAGAAGCCCGCGCACCGCAATGAAGAGTAGCCCCCGCTCACTGCAACTAGAGAAAGCCCGCGCGCAGCAACGAAGACCCAACACAGCCAAAAATAAATAAATTAATTAAAAAAAAAAAAAAAAAAGAAATGCAAGTTCCAAGAAAAAGGAATGTTTTAACATTTCTGTTAGAACTTCCCTGGCGGCACAATGCTTAGGAATCTGCCTGCCAATGCAGGGGACATGAGTTCGAGCCCTGGTCCGGGAAGATCCCACATGCCACGGAGCAACTAAGCCTGTGCGCTACAACTACTGAGCCTGCGTGCCACAACTAGTGAAGCCTGCAAGCCTAGAGCCCGTGCTCCGCAACAAGAGAAGCCACTGCAATGAGAAGCCTGAGCACCACAACGAAGAGTAGCCCCCGCTCACTGCAACTAGAGAAAGCCCTCACGCGCAGCAATGAAGACCCAACGCAGCCAAAAATAATAAATTAAAAAAATAGGGACTTCCCTGGTGGCGCAGTGGTTAAGAAACCGCCTGCCAATGCAGGGGACACGGGTTCGAGCCCTGGTCTGGGAAGATCCCACGTGCCACAGAGCAACTAAGCCCGTGTGCCACAACTACTAAGCCTGCACTCTAGAGCCCGCGAGCCACAACTACTGAGCCCGCGTGCCACAACTACTGAGCCCACGCGCCTAGAGCCAGTGCTCTGCAACAAGAGAAGCCACCGCAATGAGAAGCCCACGCACCGCAACAAAGAGTAGCCCCCGCTTGCCGCAACTAGAGAAAAGCCCGTGAGCAGTAAAATAAATAAATTAATTAAAAAAAATAAACAAACCTTCTTAAAATAAATAAATAAAATTTCTGTTAAAGAAAAGCATTCTTTAAACGGTTGACGAAAGCATATCACTAAGGTATTCAGATTCCACTGGCGACATTTTAAAAAATGATAACCATTTTATTTTTAAATGTTAATATTTATAATTCTCTGGAAGTTATATTCTCCACAACTATAAAGAGCATTTTGCCCTTTTTCTTTTCTCTTTTTAAAATAGTTGATTCACATTAAACATATGTAGCACTTATGTGTTACATAAGTTTCTTATTTCATATATTTCACTTAATAAACTGAGTTACAGTAATTTAATATACAATTGATTAACAACAAATGCATTATAATTTTTCATAAGCTTAAAAACTTAGGATGAAAAGTTCAAAATGTCAACATAAAAATGTGTGAGGCAGGGTTCACAATGTTTCAAAATTATTTAGTCCAAACACCCAGTATCAAACACAAAGCTTTTCGTGATATGACTCCTACCTTTCCAGTTTTATCTTCCAGCCTCTCTGGCACTTTAAGCCTTAAATTCAAAGATTTACTCACTGTCATAATTTTGTGCTTTTGCTTAGTTTTCCAAAGGAATCAAAATCCTATTAGATGCCCCCTGATAAGAGCTCATGTCCACATGCATATTAGCCTATTAAATGTTTGGAAATGTCCTAAATAAAGGAAACTTTAAATTTGTTTATCCCAGTGTCACCCAAATTTGCTCAACTCTAGAACTCTTATAACAGCCCATGAAATTAGCGTTTCATGTAACACCCTTTGGGAAAACATCTGGCAAAATATTAAGACCCATTTTAAAAGTCAGGTCTTTAAAGCTTTCCAAACTTCACCCAAGGGGCATCCCTTTCCTAGTATTCCCACAGGCTTTTCAGCCCTCAACAGGGCTTTGCAATGAACTGTTTACCATCTACTCCCCAACAGACTGCATGACACACAGGTCTGGCACCACCACAATTTCTGGCTCCCAGCAGGAGCTCTATGTTGGTTGAACAAATAACCAACTTAAAGACAGAAATAGAGACTTCCCTGGCGGTCCAAGTGTTTAAGACTCTGCTCTCCCAATGCAGAGGGCACTGGTTCAATCCCTGGTCGGGGAACTAAGATTCCGCTGCAGAGCGTGGCCAAAAAAAAAACAACAAAAAACACAAAAACCAAAAAAACAGGAAATGAAGAAAAGGAGTGGATAATTCCCAAGTTTCTACTTTGAATGACTGGACTAGGGAAAATACTCTGAAGAAACAAGACTGGCAAGAAAAAGGGAGAGTCCCTTTTGGACATGTGGGAAATCAAAGTGGAAATGTCCGGTAGACAGCTGGATCTGAACCTTGGCAGAGATATCTGGAGAATCTCATTATTATAGGTGATAGACGAAGCCATGAAAGAATCAATGACAGGGACTTCCCTGGTGGTCCAGCGGTTAAGAATCCGCCTTCCAATGCAGGGGATGCGGGTTCGATCACTGATCGGGGAACTAAGATCCCATATGCTGCGGGGCAACTAAGCCCGCAAGCCACAACTAGAGAGCCCACGTGCCACAACTACTGAGCTTGGGTGCCCTGGAGTCCACACACCACAACTAGAGAGAAGCCTGCGCACTGCAACGAAGAACCCGAGCGCCACAATGAAAGATCCCGCATGCCGCAACGAATATCCCACGTGCCACAACTAAGACCCGATGCAGCCAAATAAATAAATATTAAAAAAAAAAAAAATCAATGACATTAACCCAGGAAAAGAAAACTGAGTGAAAAAAGTAGAGAATATAGTTGGTTGGGGACCATGAATGTTTAAAAAGTGTGCAAAGAAAGTTTCTCAAGCCAAAAAAATTGGAATTCCCTTCAACTCCTCCCGTTTGCCCCCATCCAATCCATTTAGTCCATCAGCAACCTCTGTCACCTCTGCCTTCAGAAGCTGTCCAGAATCCATCTCCTCCTGTCCATCTGCACTACTACCACTAACCCCAGCTTAGACATTGCAAAAGCTTTAACTGCATCCACTCTTGCCCAGACCAATCCCAGACATCCTCCATCTAGCACCAGAATGGCCTTTAGAAAATGTTAGATCGTGTGATGTTTTTGCGTAAAATCCTGCTATTGCTTCTCACTGCACCTGATCTGATCCTTGCTTACTCATACCAGCTGCATACCTGCTGCTCTGGCCACACTGACCTCCTTTCTGTTCTTCATACAAGCTCAGAAGGTTCCTGCCTCAGAGACTTTGTGCTGGTGGTTCTCTCTAACTGGAATGTTCTTTTCTGAAACTTTCAGCTGATTCATAACCTCCTGTCATTCAGGCCAAATTAAGACAGAGCTGCTACTACCATATCTAAAGCTGCTGCTACAAATCACTCAGTATCATATAACTCTTTAAATTTTTTCTTAGCATTTATTATAACTTAAAATTAATTTAAAAAATTATTGATCTCTCTCCATGAGAGCAGAGTTTCAATCTGTCTTGTTCACTGCTGTATCCCTAGCAACTAAAATATGCTCTGGCCCATAGTAGGCACTCAAATATTTGTTGCATGAATTAATAAGGGAAAGCAGGAAGGAGACAGAAAAAAAGTCAGAAAGCTGGAAAGAAAATCAGAAGAGAGTAGAAGCTAAGAGAAGAGTCTTAGGAAGGAGGAAGTCAAAAAGAATGACTAAGAAGCCACTGAATTTGGTAATTCCATCTTTGGTGTCCTTTAAGGGGGCAGCTTCGGAAAAGTAGAAGAGGTAGAAGGCAGATTACAATGGGGCAATGAGTAAATGGGAAGTGCAGTGGAAAGCGCAAAGGGAAGGAAGGAGATAGAATACTATTTTGAGGGTGAGAAAAGACAAAAGAAAGGAGAATATGTGCTCCTGTTTCAAGCTAAAGGGAAGGACCCAGTGGGAAAGGGGATACTGAAGATAAAAAAGGAAAGATGGTACTATGACAAGGTCGCAAATGCTACAGGAAGAAATGGGATCCTAAAGCCACATTAGTCATCTTTTCTCTAAAATCATCCCACATGATTATAGAACAATGTCTGTTTTATGTTCAGAATATCTACTCCCTGAAAATAACTTGTTATTTACATAATTCCTACACAAGTTCGGTCTACAAAATCATTAAAATTTCTCACATCTTTCTTAACTCTTAGAAGGTACACACTGGGGTGTCTGGAGTAGAGAGCCATGTGTGCAGTGCTCTCACAGGTGGTTCAGAGAACCAAAGTTTTAGGGAGAAAGAGAGGAGAGAAAGAGGTATGTATGCAAATGATAAAGCAAATGGGGCATGATGATGACAATGGGTAGAATCTAAGAGGAGGGTATGCAGATGTTCTTTGTACTATTTGTGTAGTTATGTACAGATAAAAGTTAAAAAGAGAGAGAAGAAAGAAAAAGAGGAAAGAAGAGAGAAAGGAAGGAAATTACAGATTAACATTTTTCATGAACTTAAATGCAAAAAATCCTCGATAAAATATGAACATTTTGAATCTAGAGATGTATAAAAAGAGTTCTTAAACATAACACCAAAACGTAATTCATAAAATAAATGATTATAAACTGGATTTTATCAAAATTAAATTTTTCTGTCCTGTGAAAGATCTTATTAAAAGGATAAAAAGAAAAAGAAAAAAAAAAGAGAGACAGAGAGAGAGAAATACTGCATGCCTAAACTAAGCAGGAAAGGCAACTTCCATGAATGGTTGGCATGCAACCGTCAAATTTCTTGGTAGACTATCGCAATGACTTAAGGAGTAAGCAGCAAAAGTGTGACAATGGTGGATAAGGGGATGTGGCATAAACCTTTATAACATTTTACTAAAAGAGGGATTTCCCTGGTGGTCCAGTGGCTGAGGCTCTGCGCTCCCAATTCAGGGGGGCCAGGGTTCGAGCCCTGGTCAGGGAACTAGATCCCACATGCATGCTGCAACTAAGAAGTCCACATGTCATGGCAAGGATCCCGTGTGCTGCAACTAAGACCCGGTGCAGCCAAAATAAATAAATACTAAAAAAAAAAATTTTACTAAAAGAAAATGTTCAAGCTATTGTAGAAGACTATTTTCATGACAGAATGAATGTATAAAGTGAGTGGATAATTCTCTATTATCTGGCATCCTTAATACAAAGAAGTCAATCAGGACTTCCCTGGTGGCACAGTGGTTAAGAATCCGCCTGCCAATGCAGGGGACATGGGTTTGATCCCTGGTCCAGGAAGATCCCACATGCCGCGGAGCAACTAAGCCTGTGTGCCACAACTACTGAGCCCACGTGTCACAACTACTGAAGCCCGCATGCCTAGAACCCGTGCTCCGCAACAAGAGAAGCCACCGCAACGAGAAGCCCGCGCACCGCAATGAAGAGTAGCCCCCACTCGCCGCAACTAGAGAAAGCCCCCATGCAGCAATGACGACCCAACGCAGCCAAAAATAAATTAATTAAATAAATAAATTTTAAAAAAAAGTCAATCCTGTCATTAGAAAACTACTATTTGGTTTTTAATGAGCACACACAGTATGAAGAAAACCTAATGAGGTAATTCCTTGACAATTAGAGTAGAAAAAAGTCTGAAGCACTGTTTCTGATCCATCTCTAACAGTATCTACAGTAGGAAAATAGTGGTCAAGGTTTTGTTGTGGTGGAATATCCTAAGAAGGGGAAAAACATAAGCAGAAGGTGTACTCTACTATAATTTGACTTGATCCCTTTTCACTTGTACAAATGGTTTACCGATGGTAACTTTGCTATGAAACAACTGCCTAAGAGTACTACTACAGGACATTTGGAAAAAAATAGGAATAATATTCCTTATGTAAGGAATATTAATTAGATCATATACATACACAGAATTGTCAAAAATAACAATGACTAATAGGCACGTTCTCCCCTCCATTTCTCTGGCAAAGCTGTGCTCTCTCTCCAAGCCAAAATCCTACCAAGGCAAGGACTCTCCCCCTCTCTGAACTGAAGGAGCCACTAAAACGGAACAAGCCACTGTGTTCTTAGTGACACTGATCTTCCATTCCTAAAACCCCACTCCAAGGCCAAAGAGCTCACCTAGAATCACTTGGAGACTGATGTGAAAAGGGTCCCTCTTCCTAGTAAGGAGGCTGAAGAGCAATTCCATTCTAAAGTTTAACTCATGAAATCCATGGGTCAAGGTTTAATGTGATAAGACATCAACATAACATGGCACACCTAATCACCCAAAAGAATGACTGACAGGCCAGACTCAAGTTCTAACACACTCAGAATTAATTTCTCTTCAAACAGCATGTCCAATTTCTCTCTAGTAGTTTAGGACTAAAAATATCATAGAGGATCTAAATGCTTAGTCTCTTTAAACAAATTGAATCACTACTAATATACATTCTAGGGGGTGTTCAAGGTAACTATGTGTGTGTAAAATTGAGATTTTTATGAGCTTTCACTATTTACTTACACGGAATTACCACCCACAACTCTTTTTTAAAAATAATTAATTAATTAATTAATTAATTTTTGGCTGTGTTGGGTCTTGTTGCTGCGCGTGGGCTTTCTCTAGTTGCAGTGTGCGGGCTTCTCATTGTGGTGGCTTCTCTTGTTGCGGAGCACGGGCTCTAGGCGCACAGGCTTCAGTAGTTGTGGCACATGGGCTCAGTAGTTGTGGCTCGCAGGCTCTAGAGCTCAGGCTCAGTAGTTGTGGCACACAGGCTTAGTTGCTCCGCGGCATGTGGGATCTTCCCGGACCAGGGCTCCAACCCGTGTCCCCTGCATTGGCAGGCGGATTCTTAACCACTGCGTCACCAGGGAAGCCCACCCCCGTAACTCTTAAAAGTCTTTCCTTTGACTGTGAGCTGCACCCCTCCCTGTCTCCCAGGGCTTACAGTCTGTTTGCAAGACATGTCCTAAACTAGTATGTGACAATGTGCTTAAAATAAATAGCATAGACAATACATTTCGTAAATGTTTTGACAAAGGAGATTCTAACTGCTGTGGGGTAGGGTGGAAACTGGTTTTAAAGTGGAAGATGAGATAGACCTGAAGGATGTCAGGATTCTGAAAGGTGATGGGGGAGGGTCCTGCAGGCAGCCTTTCCATTTATGAAATATTTTTCACATCGACACTCATTTCTTTTGAGTCTTATAAAAATCCTACAGGAAACCAAACACATCCTCGGTTTACAGACAAGAAAAGTGAGGATGAGAAGACTTGACTATATAAGACTTGATAACAATAAGCAATGAGAGGTCCAGCAGCCCAAGCTAGTGTGGGAGAGAATAAGGAAAATAATTCAACCAGAGCATAGGGGCTGTGACAGACCTAGCATTTAAAGGGTGAAAGAGACTGAACACCTGGAGACTAATTAGGGAAGAGTACTGCAACAGCCCAGGTGAGACCTTAACAAAGGCATGAATTTAAAAACACACAGAAATTAAATTGGTAACATTTGTTCTAAACTTTAAATTACCAAGAAAACAACAGCAAGGAACCTTATAATCAGTCTCAGGACACAAAACCTCTAACCAACAAATTTCCCTAATATCTACTGAGAACCCAAAGGGCATAATAATTTACCAACAAACTCTAATATCATCAGAGGTTTTAAACAGGCTTATAATGAAAACTGGCTTTGTCAACAGTATTGCTGGAATCACAAATTCACAAATTTCAGGGTTGCCTAAATAAAGAATACCTTTGTACACCTCAATGAGCAGTACTATGTCTTTACTAAGATTTCCAAAGATTCTTGATTTTCCATGAAGAACAGTTTGGTCAACTAAAGGCCGTTTTATTTCCATATTTAAGCCCTGACCCTGCAAAGAGCAAGGACCCAATGAACACCTGCAGAATAAATGAAGCCACTATCACAGGCAACTTTAATGCCAGTCTGTTCCAAAATAAAGATCTCAAAATTTCGGAATCCAGTCTGGAAGAAAAACCTTTCACCGACAGTTCGCCAGCCTTTCCACCCGGGACCTTAATGTAAGGTCCTTAGGGTCATGTTTTCCCAAAGTAACGCCACAGTGCCATTTCCCGCAGATGACAACCGCTCAATCCCTGCCATGTTAGCCTCCCCCAAGCCAGACCAGAGAAGGTGCGGGCACTGGGGAAGTCTCAAAGGGTCCTGGGCGGCGTCAGGGGCAGCATCTCCCGGGAAGAGGCTGCTCCCCGAGCCCTACTCACCGCGACCGGGAGGCCGTGCTCTGGGCCATCGGCGGCGTCAAGGCGGGGGGCCGGGGCGGGCGCCGGGGCCGGGGCCTGAGCTGGGGCCGGGGCGGGCGGCTGCCGGTGCTTGCCGGCGCGCTTAGCCTTGGCCTGGATGCAGCGCTGGTGGAGGGCGAAGGTGTGCTGGCGCTCGAGCTCCAGGCGCTCGGGCGATACGGCCTCATAGCGGGCCTCGCAGGTGCTGTGGTGGCGCCGGCACAGCTCGATGCGCCGGCGGAGGCGCTCCATGACCGCGCTGTGTCGCGGCAGCGCGAACTCCGCCATGGGGCAGGTGGGCAGCACCATGGGCCGCGGGCTGCACGGGCCGGGCCCGAGGCGGGCCTCTCGGGGTTGGCTGGCACGGCAGGCTCCGCTCCCCGCCGGCTGCCCGGCTGCCTCACGGCCACGCCATGGCCCCGCGAGCTGCGGAGCGGGCTCGCGCGCGGCGGGGGTCTTCCTCTGGCCCCGCTCGGCCTAACCCAGGCAGTCGCTCGCTGCCCACCTCAGGCCTCGGCCTGTCCCCGCCGCCCCGGCCCCATTGTTTTCCGCGCCGCCGCCGCCGCCGCCATCTTAAAATTGTTTTCAGGGCTCTCGGAAAAGGGCGGGGCTCCGGCAGGCGAAAGCGGCGTCACAGCTGATGAACAGGCACTGCGGCCAATCAGAGAAGGAAGAGCGGGCCGCCCGAGGGGCGGGGCCTAGCACGCAAGAGGCGCGCTAGGGCTGCTCCCGTGCGCAGTTTAAAAGGAACTCTCAAGTGAGGCGGAGGGAAGCAGGTGGGCGGGCTTCAGTCCTCCTCACCCATGTTAAGTGACCGACGAGAGCCGGCTCTAAGCGCCGCCTCACGCGGACAGGCCCTTCCGGGTCCGCCGCGGAAAGACGGGCAGTCGGCGCGGCGTAACCCGCCAGATCCAGACGCTCGCCTGGCACCATCGCGCTTCATCACTTTATTCCTCCTGTAGCCTCTTAAATGTGGCTTTGATAAGCTAAAAAGTATCCACGGGTTTTCAGTGTCAGCTGTTTTCGTTCGACCTCACGGCTCACATTCAGCCTCACAATTGGTAAGAATTGTACACGGGTGAGGTGAAGGAAGGTTTCCTCTTGCGCTGTTCTGAATCATCGAGACTATATAATCTTCCCTTATATAAAAGTTTGAACAAATTTCAGAAGTTCAATTACTACAACAACAAAAGCCCTAGCAGACATGAAGAAGAGGATGTGAAGGAGTCTAGCTCCTTTTCTGGGGGTGGGGGTAGAACTGCAAAGGATGATGCCTCAGTAAAAAAACAGGGAGCCTGGCCTGCAAGCTTTACATTTAAAAGGTGGTCTGTTAGGTAAAACTGAGTCTCAACAAAATACAACTAAAGACAATTACACTCTAGTATTATACCTAGTACGCAAAGGGAGTGGGAGACTGTAGGGGAAAAAAACAGGAGCAATGAAACTACAGACCGTCTCTGTTGGGCCAAGAGAAACTAGAGACAGGTATTGGCACCCTAACTGCTAAAAAGTTAAACAGGAGGTGCCAAAAGGCTTCACAATGAGACACCATAAACAGCTCAAACTTTGGTACAGTAACTTATTACTAGGCCAATGAAAATGTTTTATTTTAAAATCAAGAAAAAATTGAGTCCTTATTCAAATAGTACTTTTTATACAAATGCAGTAAAAAATAAGTGGCCCACCAAGGCAAAAGTGCTTAGGGCTCATGAACGCCATAACATAGTCTTGCTTTTACCATTCTTCAAACATAAATTTTACACCAGAATTAAATAAATTTCTTTTCTAATGGGAAATAATCGTAACTAGGAGCAGTACATTTTGTGTACTCTTCAGTAAGCAATTCAAAAGCCTAATAATACTGCATAAAAAATAGTTATGGCCTAATGTTCAAAAATATCCCTGAAATATGTAGGAATATATAAAAGATGGAGTCTGATTCTGAACAAAGATTTATTTTCTAATAAATGTTTAAAAGTCGAATGGTTCCCATAAATCTCAAAGAATAATCTACAAATTACCCTTCCCTTTCTGAGCTGCTATACCTATTATAGAACTGAAACTACTGAACCCCAATCCAGAAGGAAAAGGATGCAAAGCCTACTTTGAATTATATTCAAATCCACGTGGTGAGACGTAGTAATTATTTCACCGTCCATAATAGTTTCTGCATATTAGCAAATTTCATGTAGTAGTCAATTAAAGGAAGATCAACCCAATATTGAACCAGTAAAACACACAAATTGAAGGTTATTATGAAAGAAGGTCAGTCAAAAGCAGATGCTTAACACAGGGCTTTAATGTAATACCATTTAGTAACGCAACAATTTGAGAAAAGTGAAGAGTATTTTATGGATGAGAGAAACTGAGGAACACATCTGATGGAGTGGGCATTTTACAACAATGGGACAAATAACCAGCATGTAAAATCATAATGTAAGTGCCTTTTAAAGAGCTGAATACTGCTGCTGGTCATTCATTAATGTGTCAGACTTCTAATCAGAAGGCTGCACCTTCAACAAAGAGTGAAAAGAAAACCAAGAAATGACTTTTTGTTTTGTCTGTCTTTTTTTGGACAAACGTTGCTAAATTACCCTTGGAAAGGCAAATGAACAGTCTACTGATTTACACTTGTTATTCCACAGCTCAGCTGGAAGAAACCGTAATGTCAATGGAGGGTGAAGAAGGCAGATTTCTGGAAATGCAATGATCCCACACACTTGCTTCAAGGAGAAACCTGCAGACATATTTTCAGGTCTTGCTAAGTAACTGTTTATTTGCACTCAATACATTTGGGAAAGTCTGCTACATAGCTAAGGTCACTGTGACCACAGAACAACAGATGAGAAGGATAAAGCACTCAACAGTAAGAAAAATGCATCCCACCCTCATAAGAATTTAAGTGAACCAGTAAAAAACTGAAGATAAACAAAATAAACAGATACAGCCTTCATCTTTTATGAATATACTTCCTCCCCAATATCTCCCCAATATAAACACTCTGGAGTGTTTATATATTCAGTGCAAGGAACAGTATCATCGGTACATTTGAAACACCTCTGAAGAAACAATAAAGCTAAAAAAAAATCTAATTCTGAATACATTTCAGTGTGGTGTAATAATGATGTTATTACACTATAGTGATGGGGGAGAGGCTCTGATAGCACCCATCTGCATTCCACATGAAAAAACAAACCTAAGATCATTTATTAAAAATTCTACAAGCCACATACTTAAAAAAAAATGTGAACAGGACTGCTTTATCATGTAATCTAAGACAGAACTGTTACATGAACTGCAAATAAAGACTTAAAAGATTTAGCAGCTACAAAAATCAGAAAACTCATGCTAAAAGTCACTCCTCCATAAATACTTTTAGCCTGTGTTCAATTACAGTCAATTCTGAATTGGCTCGCCTCTGGATTAGACTTCTAAAGTCTTTACACGGAGTAAAAGAAATGGTAAAGATGAAGGACACTATTCTATCGTGTACTTTGACCCTGGAAAGGTGTGGGTCTGCTTAATAAAGGAAAAAGAAACATACACATAATCACAGTAAAGCTTATCACTATGCAGAGCTCATAAGCATTTTCAGCAACGGACTGCAAGCTGCGCTGTGAAGACAATGCATAGCAGAGGAGAAAGCTGGGAATTTGGGGAAATTGAGAAGGTAAAAACAGTGTCAACACAGTGGAAGATGTGATGAAAACATCTGCATCTACTCTGGTAGCGTTCCTTAAGAAGCCACCTGCTTGAGAAGGCTGGAGCCCAGACACTCCCAGGGTGTGACGAATGAATGCCCGAGCGCCACATTATGCCACCTCCTCCACTAACTGCAAAGCTGTCTGGGAACTGAACTGTTCCAAAGGCAAAAGAACACACATACTTAATGGCCTAACCAACATCAAGTGAAAAATTTTTTTCTTTTTGTATGTCTATTTTTAATACAATTTTAACAGAACCTTTATATAAATTTGGGCTTCCATCCAATCACTCTCCTCAATTTCCTTAGGAGGAATTGAATAATGGAAGCAAGCAAAACAAGATTATAACCACAAATGACTGCACTTTAAACATGATTATCAATTTTAAGGGACAAAGACACGTGAATGTTTTGTAATACCAAACTTAAAAAACAAAATCAGTTACTTCAAATTCAGCCCCCTAGCATTTTTAAAGGTTGGTGTTATTTCTGCATGGACAGATTAATATATTAAATTAAGCCAAGATTTTTAAAGACTGACAAAGTTCTATCACTCTATTTTAAAAAACAAAGATGTTTAAAAACAAAAAAATACAAGTTAGTTGCTTCATGTTACATTTCACAACCATTATGTTAAATGCTTTCTTTCTACAGAAACAGGGTCCTTTATGTCACAACTGCAATTATTTACTGCTAGATGTTTAAAATTACACGGGCTAGTGTTCAACTGGAACCTGTTGATGGTGACTCTGAAGGTTTTCTGAGTTTCAACCTAAGATGTGCCAGGTCCTCTCCTAGGACCCACACTTTGCAGGGGAAGGGCAGGGAGAGGAAATCACAGATCAAGTTCTTAAGATTGTTTCACTCTCTTCGCGGCTTTCTGTTTCTTGGTGATCTGTTCAAAATTTCATCCTCCTGTTGGTTGAAAAAACAAGAAATTCACTATAATTAGCATATTTTTTAAAAAAGTAAAAGTTCACCAAGTTTTCAAATGGGCCAGGCTGAGTATAACCCATCTGAGGAAAAACAGAAAAAGAAAAATGATTAGATGAAAATGCATCAAAAACAATGTTGGCTCAAAGGTGGTGGGATTGTATAAGTGGGATTGAATTAGTCTTTGTTGTCTAAATCTAACCTATAAGCATTTTCTTTAAAAAGGACCAGACACCAGGCTTTCACATGTTATCCTGCTTAATCCTGAATAATCTACTGGCCTGTGGACACATTAGTCCCACTTTGAGGCTGAGAAAGCAAAGATTCATGAGGACTAAAGGCTATCAAAGCTAAGTCCCATATAAAACTCAAGACTACAAGCCCAGTGCTCTTTCTACTCTACACACACTTATTGTGTGAGGAAGTTTGGGGAATATAAAAATAGTCTGGTCCCTACCTGAAAGAACTCTGCATTCTAGTTGAGACAGAATACATCCACTGAAAATATAAACAGCATTGACCTTTATCAATAGAAGGGCAGAGTAGTGGTAGCTGTAAATGGAAACTGGGTAGTTTCCAGAAAGGATCAGAATGAAACAGCAGTGCTTAGAAAAGGGAGCTTGGTAAGAAAGGTGTGAACTATTCTCTTTCCCTCATACCTCATATCCAATCCACCAGAAAATCCAGATCAGAAGCTCACATCCTTCTCTCCTATCACCCTGCTCTGAGCCACCATATCTTGCCTGGATTATTACAGTAATCTCCTAACTAGGCTCCTTGATTCTCCCTGGTCTGTGAAAAACATAGCAGCCAGAGTAATCAGATCTGATCACTCCTTTGCCCCAAAGCCTGCAATGGCTGCCCATTTCACTAGGAGGAAAAGCCAAGCCCCTACAACAGCCTAGGAGGCCTCACCTAATCTGGAGCCTTCCCCATGTTCCTCTTCTCCACCCTCTTAATCTACTGACCGTACTGGCCATCTAGACTACCACTTCAGGCCCTTGTACCTGCTGTTCTCTCTGCCAGGAATGCTCTTCCCATGGACATCTCCATGGCAAAGTCCTTTATCTCTTTCAAGTCTTTGCTCAAATGTCACCTCTCCACTGAGGCCTACCTACCATCTTTAACATTACATACAACCCACCCCGCCTCCAGCATTTCCAATACCTTTTCCTGTACAACTTTTATTTTTCATAGCCCATTGCTTTTTAACATACTGTTCATTTACTTCGTTGTAACGTCTACTGCTTACTGTCTGTTTCCTTCCACTAGAATTTAAGTTCCCCAGAGGTAGCGTATCTTTGTCTGTCTTGTTCATTAACAATGCCTGGCACACAATGGGTACTCCACAAATGTTTATTGAATGAACGAAAGAATGACTCCATCAGCAAGAGGGACAAAAATTTTAGAATGCAGTGATTTGTCCAATAAATATTTTTAAGGGCACAGTGAGGAGAGGTAGATGATGAGACAGAACTCTAAAATAATAACCTGAAGTTGCCATCTTAGAAAGCATTTTGTTAGTCTTTCCTTACCTTCTGTTTATTACAGAACACCATTTTCAGCACAGAAAATACTTTTGAGATTCAGATGTAATTTGAAATTTAAAAATTTAATTTTCTAGTGCTAAGAATTCCACTTTTACAAAATTGGCTGTAATGGAATTTTTACTGCCACAGCCATTGAAAATTACCCTATGAAAATACTCTCTACTTAAATGTACCTTCACTGAGTTGCTTGAAAACATTAAGATATACTCTCCCCCTTTCTATTACCTCTGCTTTAGGTTTCCTATCTTCCTCCTCTTGACTGACAGTGCCACCATCTTCTTCAACATCACTTTTTTGCTTCTCTTCTAAGACAGAAGACAAAGTAAAACAACTGAGCAAAATCTTATACTTGTTTTTGGTAACTAGAAAATCAGCATTAGAACACACCTCTAGAGTCTGAAACAATCTTGACAGTAACTTGCTTATAAGGGTTTGAAACGTCTTAAGATGTTGGTTTAAAGCAGATAT
The DNA here is from genome assembly GCF_028564815.1 of Eubalaena glacialis. Taxonomy (NCBI): domain Eukaryota; kingdom Metazoa; phylum Chordata; class Mammalia; order Artiodactyla; family Balaenidae; genus Eubalaena; species Eubalaena glacialis. Next base: position 167,887,863 of record NC_083719.1, read on the forward strand.
TTTGGGATCTACTTCTTACCAAGTTTCTCTTCACCTTCCTCCTCCTCATCTCCCTTTTCCTTTTCCTCTTCCTTTTCTTCTTCATCCTCCTTCACATCTGGTTGAAGAGCATCAGTCTTCTTGTACTCCACAGGACTGGCCTGTTTCTGAAATATTCCCCCAAAGCATGACAGTTTTGTTCACATTTTATGTATTACGTTACCATATAATTACTGAAGGCCCATGAGCAAAGTTCTGTACAAAGGCTATATGCTGGGGTAGATACAAAGAAATGAGTAAGGTGGAATTCCTGCTTGAGAGCTTCCTCTTCAGTGTATGGTTCAAGGTAGAAGGAACAGTAGAAGCAAAGGGGTCAGGCAGCAATGTGCAAGTCTAACTAGTCAAAGGTGACTGAGGTACAGATACGCAGAATAGTGGTGGGGGATAAGGCTGGAAAGGAAGATTGGGGATCAGGTTACAAAACATCTTGAATGCAAGGTGAAGCATAATCCTCATTTAGTAGCAGTAGAGGGCCTAAACAAAATTATCTTTCTTTTGATTGCATATAACAAAGGCTAAAGAATAAGGCTGTATCAGCCCTACATGTGTTTTGCGGGGGAAGGGAGGGTAGGGATGCTGAGGGAGAAATGGATAATGAGAAATCAAAGACTGAATTATAAAGAATATGAATAGAAACAGCTATGCCAGAAGGAAAAGCTAGTTTGTGCCCAGATGGCTCGGTTTTATATCTCTAAGTTGTTTTTTTCTTTTCTTTCAGAAAGCTTCTGCCAAATGTGAAGGAGAGTAATACAGTAGGCTAATACTATTAGAAACCGAGAGGCTAACAATCCTACTTCCATCTGGGCACAATCAATGGCCACTGAAAGTAGTGAACAAGGTTTCAGAAGTCAACACCAAATGTGGCCCAGTCACTACTGAGCTGCTACAAAGAAGAACCTCAGGCAACGTATCTTAGATATTTTTAACAATGTAAGAGTGAATCAAAATAAAAAAACAAAACAAAAACAAACCAACAACAACTCATACCTTTCCAGAACAGCAGAAGAGGATGACAAGAAATACGGGCAGAGCTACAGTCAAAATGTAGACCACCCAGAGCCATGGGCGCTCCTCGGCTGCCTCAATCATCTGCCCCACTACACCTGGCTGAAAAACAAGACAGGACTCATTTCAAGTTTTGGCTTTTGACCTAAATATAGGCTGTACTGTCCCACTGTTCAATTACCGCATGGCACTACTCAGGCACCTTTTTCAGAGGATTCAAGCCTAGATGTTCACACAATGTAAAAAGGAAATAAGAGAAAAACTTCAATTTTCCTGCTCTCTTTATCATCAAGGGGATTTCCCCTTCCTAGGTGTGAAAGCTGGCTTCTTAATCACCTACAAAGGTTTCCTTAACCTCAGGGACCAGTGAATGGAGAATTTCTTGATCTCAATGTCTCTCCAATTCCCATCTTGGCCTTATGACCAATTATTTGAAAATTCCATTTATTGGGTAAACCAAGATTCAGTATTTAAGAGTGCATTAACATATACCCTAATGGCAAATTTTGTTAAATATCTTTAAAAAAATTTTTTTTTAATTGGAGTATAGTTGATTTACAATGTTGTGTTAGTTTCTGCTGTACAACAAAGTGAGTTAATTATACATATATCCACTCTTTTTAGAGTCTATTCCCATATAGGTCATTACAGAATAGAATTGAATAGAGTTCCCTGTGCAATACAGTAGGTTCTTATTAGATATCTATTTTATACATAGTAGTGTGTATATGTCAATCCCTGTTAAATGTATCTTAACACAATTAAAAAAAAAAACAACCCTACACGTACCACAAATACAGACTCTAAAGCCATTATATTAGCCTAATGAAATCATGTCCAAAGTCCCAGTATTTTGTCTTTAGCAGACAAAGGTCACACTTTCTATCCCAACATCCCCAAATAAGGGAAAAGACAAATCTTAGAAGACAGCTTTTCACAACAGAAGCAATTAGTTACCTGTAATAAAAGACATAAATGCACAAGAAACAAGCAAGCACAAACCTCAGCAGCCCCGTCCGCAGCTTTCTTCAGACCCCATCCATCATTGGCCCAATCGTCAACTACTCTTCGATCACCAGAAATAATAAAGTTGTCAAAAAAAATGTCTGAGGTCATAGACCACAGTTCTAAACCAACAGCACTAAAAGGAGTCATCTTGAAAGGCTCCAGATCTTCAAAGAAATCTGGATTTGGTATTTTCCGGGGTTTCCAGATTCCCTAGAGAAAAATATTTTAAAAAATCATTTCAGATAATGATCACCACAAATTTATGGTGAACCTAAATAAGAATTAAGATGAATTCTGCATTACCTGCGAGTTAAGTGCTGACTTTGTAAAACTTAAGTAACAGGAAGAAAACAATAAATGCTACTGATGCCTCTAAGACATCTGGACTCCAACTACTTTCAATTTCAATCCATGACCTTGATCCAAACACCTTGCTCTACCTGGCACATTCCAACAGCCTCCACTCTTATCAACTAACAGCCTCCACTCTTATCAACTAACTGAGTGGGAGCATAAGTCAGTACAGACTCCTTCAGTGGTGATTTAAAATGTACACAATCTTCAAACAGATATTTCACCTCAGATAACTACCTAGAGAAATAGTTAACACATATACGCAGACATTTACAAGGAAAATTACTGCAGCAAGGACTCTAAAAGCAAAAATGGCAATTCACCTAAATGGCCATCAACAAAACAGCTAAAGGGCAATTTTTAACTTATCTTATTGATTGCACAAGTACATTTAAAAACAGAAAAGTATATACATAGTGGATACATAGAGATACAGACCTACACCTTACATTTTGAAGTGTGACAAAGTAGAAATTAATGATTTTAAATAATTTGACCAGAACAGAAACAGAAGTGAGACCAGGGTCTGAGTTGTTACATGTCCATAGTAAACTTGAAGCTTTAAAATATCACCACCTGTATTACCATCTCATTTGAGCCTCACAGTCTTTTTATAGTTGAAGATACTGAGGTCAAGCAATGAGCTGACTTGTGTTCCCTGACTTGTGGTCAGGGAACCAACTCCCATCATAATCCTCTATCCACCCTACCAGAGATTGCCAAGTTGGATCCACATGGCAGCAGGGTGCCCAAACCACAAGTTTTCCATTTTTTGTTTGCTTTTAAACACAAGTTACAAAGCAATTATGAAAGTTCTTTCCAGTTTCTAGGTTTACCTTTTCAACACTTAACATATAAGTTCTCTCTCAATTTTGAAGTTTACTTTGTTTTCAATTCAATAGGTTGAATACAGGGGATCAACCTGGCAGCCTCACTACAGACAAAACTTCTATCTGAACACAAAGAGATCTATGAAACCACAGAGAGGTACAAACCTGGTAGTTAGGATTGTCAATCATGGGCGGCTTCCATTTGCCCTTATAATTAGGGTTGTCAATCATAGGTCGCTGCCAGACACCACACCCAGGAGCCGACTCACACTTAGGGTTGGCAATCTGAGGAGCCTCCCATTCTCCATCCATATCTTCATCCCTGTGGAGATACAAACAAACTACAAATGGGTTCTGTGATGCAGGACTGTGAAAAGCTGCCCCAGGGCTTCCCTGAAATCCTGCAGAAATACTTTCACAATGTCGTACTACAGAGCATCATGTTATTTCCACATTTCCAGTAGTAAGGGTTTTTCATGACAGATGCGTTTTAAAAAAAGAGATGAAAATGTAATCAATTTAGTTTGTTGAGCTCTACACTTAAGTTTAAGCAGTTAGCTGTATTTAAGTATTAACTTTTACTTCAATAAAAAAGCAGGCAATTTCAAAAGTTAACTAAAGCTCATACCAATCCTCTGGCTTCTCTGCATCTGGATCAGGTACATATTCAGGCTCATCATCTAACCAGCCTTCAGGCTTTGTGGCTTCTTCATCTGGAATCTTAGCAGGGGCATCTTCATCCCTTAAACACAAAAGAAAAAGCCAATTACTGACAACATTGGCCAGAGAATCACAATGTGATCCCACTTTGTGAATCTTAAACAGGGCAATCTAAAAATATGTAGGCCTTACTTAATCAAAAAACTTAAAATAGTTCCTCCTAGAAATATCTAAAATCATATACAAGGGCCTAGTATGCAGAATATATAAAGAACTCTTACAACCTAATAATAAAAAGACAACTCAATTTAAAAACCAGCAAAGGATTTGAATAGACATTTCTTCAGACATAGAAATGCCCAATAAGCACATGAAAATATGTTCAACATCATTAGCCATCAGGGAAATGCAAATCAAAACCACAATAAGATACCACTTCATACTCAGTAGGATGGCTATAATAAAAAAACTGATAAAACTAAGTATTGGCAAGGATGTGGAGAAAATGAAACCCTCATACATTGATTGTGAGAAAGCAAAATGGTACAGCCACTTTGGAAAACAGTTTGGCAGTCCCTCAAAAAGTTAAACATCATTACCATATGACCCAGCAATTCCACTCCTAGGAATATACCCAAGAGAAATGAAAATGTATATTCACCCAAAAACCTATACATGAATGTTCATAGCAGCATTATTCATAACCATAGCCAAAAAAGGGAAACACCCTAAATGTCAATCAAATAAGGAATGGATAAATAAAATGTGGTATTATCCACACAATGGAACAGTCTTCAGTCATAAAAAGGAATGAAGTACTGATCCATGCTTCAACATGGATGAGTCTTAAAAACATTATGCTGAGCAAAAGAAGCTAGACACAAAAGACCACATATTATATTATTCTATATCCAGAATGGGCAAATCCACAGAGACAGAAGGCAGATTAGTGGTTGCCAGGCGCTGGTGGAAGGGAGAAATAGGGAGTAACTGCTTCATGGGTATGGGCTTCTTTTTGGGTGATAAAAATGTTCCGGAATTAGACAGTGGTGATGGCTGCACAACACTGCGAACATACTGTAAAACCACTGAACTGTACACTTTAAAGGGTGGATTTTAGCATGTGAATTATGACTCAAACAGTTACTCTTAAAAGTTCATCAAGAAGTACCTAATTTCAAAGCTTTATGCAGTTACTGTTAGAGCCACTTTAGCTGGTAAGCAGAGACATCTTCTATTCTTGGTCAGGATTATGCTTGTTTTGAACTTTGCTAGTTTAAAATTGTGTGAGAACTTAAACTTGTGTATCATTCAGCTGATCTTTCAAGCTGAACATTCACTTCTCCACCCCCAAAATAAAACAGCTAGTTAAGGAATACAATACTGAACAAGGCTGAGTCCAAATCTAATGTTCACCAAATATACAAATAAACTCACCCATTACACCAGTGCAGCATAAAAGTATCAACTAGAATTTAAGCCTAAGAGGATACTTACAAGTGGAAGATCAGTTTTATCACTTCTCTTTGTTCACTTCCTGACATTTCCAAAAGTCACCATACCAGAGTTCAAAGATGGTCACATACAAGAGTACAACCCACCTGTTTTCTTTTCTTACCACTCTCCAATTTGCACCCTATGTAAAAGGCTACTCAATTTCCCTCACACGTGTTAAGCTCACTCCTATTCCTCTACTTTTGCACATGATATTCTCCTTCAACCAGGGAATACCATTTCCCATCTTCACCAGTTAGTTAACTCTTGCCCACTTTCAGTTCTCAATTTGTTTTGCCCAACTCCAAGAAACTACTGAAGTTAGGTATACCTGGTGCTCTGGTCACAAGTAACACATATTAGACCATTCACCCCATGCATGCCAACTTCAAGTGCCTGTCTCACAACTAGACTGGGAGTTGTGTAGGCAGCTGGTGTGCTTGTGGTTTTGTATTCCAGTGCCCAACACAGAGCAGAGATCTCATGAGTATTGTTTAAATAGGAAAAAGGTTATTTTTCAAATCAAAATTTAAAATTTTAGGACTCCAGCTTTAAATGTGAATTCACAGAAGCATTGGAAAGGCCAGGCCAAAAGACCCGAGGTCTGCCACAAACCAACCGTGTCACCACAGGCTAACTCTATCATCAGTTTCAGCATTTGGTGGCTTGTAAAATGGTATGAGGCAGCCCAGATGATCATGATGGCCCTAGTGATCACTAGGTGGTCACTACTATTTTCAGCTATAGTAGTCTACATTTTTCCTAACATTTAGACTGCATCACAGATTATCCAAATTATCAGATTTCAACCACCATTCAATTGTTCAAGCCAAATGGAATGTATGAAATGCTCCACTGCATTCAAAGACAGGTCCCAAAGACTCACCAGTCATCTGGTTTGACAGCATCAGGATCTGGTATTTTTGGTCTTTCATCCCAATCTTCAGGCTTCTGGTCTTCTGGGTCCTCAATTTCACGTGAAGGATTTACAGGAGGAGTCATGTCATTTAACAGATTCCCACTGTTTACAACAGACTGGTCCACTAATATTTCAAAACTATTATCTGGATTCAAGACTGAAAAAATTAAATGCAATTTAAAAAAGTTAATTAGCCACTCATTCCCAAGCTCTCTTTACCACAACACAAACAATCATATTTCTAACAGAAAGCAGAGCATGGAGTAAAGACCTTGGGCGTTAGAACATGGTCATAGAGCCTTAGGCAAGTTAGTAAGCTTTTTCCTTATCTGTAAGTCGTAAATGTTAGTTCTTCAGGTTTTTAGGAATTAAAACAAATGACAGGTAAAATTTTTACACACCAAAAGATTCCATGTATGAACATGAAAAACATCAAAAAAAAACCAAAGGTACATAATAAACTAATGCAATATTGGTTTGACACAAATGGTTACACACCAGTCAACAGGCAAATAAGTTTATTTATTATAACTGTCCCCCAACAGAAAAGGCCCATTTCCTCATTTTTTGAGTTGGTATTACCACTATGTTGCCAAAATTTCAAATTACACAAAATTTCAATTACATGTGGTTTATTAAACCACGTGTCTACTCAGGTTGTACTTTTGGAATCCAGTGAAGAATGCAAACATAATTTTAAATCCATAAAGGTATCTTAAGTGTGAATTATGCTAAAGCCTGGATCCTGCATCTAAATGCCTAATAGGCAACTGACTAGGTCACAGCACATCCAGAATACTATGGAAAATGACAGAGTACTATGCTGCTATCCTCAATGACAATGAAGGTTATCAATGTTATCAATGGTATCTACTCTCACAGAAAGATTCTCATGCTTTTGTGAAGCGAAAAAGTGAAATATAGCACACTTAACTTTTAATAAAAATTACATGTGTGCCTATACATATATACATGTTTATTCACATATAGTCAAATACATATCACAGTGTTGATATTTCAGATAATTTTAAATGTCTTCTTTTTGCTTATTTTTTCCTTTTAAATTCCTATGCTGAATATATATTACTTTTGTTATAAAGAAGAAAGGTTATTGCACTCTTTAGGAAAACAGGCATGTCTATATGTGATCTCAAAGCAGCAGGAAAAACTTCATTAAATAAAAAGACCCATTCCAATGTCCAAATGATTAAACTCAACTGTCTAGGTGTTGGAGCATCCAAACAAGTTCAACTAGAAGATACTTTGAAAAAGACTGTACACATATTTCTACTGTATGTCCTATAACTTAACATCCCATCAACAATAAACAAAGGGAGGAAATGAAGGGTGAGGATCAAGCAAAGAAGCTCTTTATGGGACATACAAGCTTATTCTTAAAATTGTTGCAAACCCTAGCTCTCAATTCAACCTAAGGAAGAGATGTTTTAGTGCTGAGAAATTAAGTTCTTCTCACTACTAAGATACTAAGTCAACAGAGATTCTTACTTGCAGCCTTACAATCTTTAAATTAAACAGATGATAAATGTGTAGTGCCATAAAACCCAAAATTTATTAATAGTTTTTCTTACTTAATGTATAAAGATGTGTTTTCTTATCAGTAAAATAGGTCTTCAGATCTGCATCTGGCCTCTTAGCATGCTTTTCTTCATATACACCCGTTTTGGGGTTTTTGTGGCGAAAGATGAAGTGCAATTTATAGTCCTCTCCACATTTATCTGGACCAAACATAATCGTGTAAGGGGTCTTGTCGTGGAACTGATCCTTCAGAAACAAAAATGGATTAAGTAACTCAAAGTGTTGAAAAGCAACCTTTCAAAAGTGTGATATGTCCTCTTATAAAATCCCAAATAGTGTCCTATTAAAGGAAAAGTTTATTCATTTATGAGGTTTGTATAGATACCAGTGAAAAGGAATAACCAGAAATTACTGGGAAATTTTACATGAGAATGTATGAAAGTGCTTAAAAACACAAAATAATGCATATACCTAGATAGTTACTGCTTCTTTCATAAAACAAAGAAATAAGTTTGCTAAAACTAAAAATTACACAGGACAGAAACCAAGGATAAAACAAAACAGCTTTGAAATTTACATTTCAAATAAAAAGCACAGAAATGTCAAATTCAGTATTTCCAACCTCCAAAATATTTCAACAGCAGGAGAAACGGCCTTATTTTCACAGGTCTTAGAAAATTTTCTTTCTTTTTCTCTGAGATTCTTAAAAGGTAACTGTGGGTGGCCACATAAAGAAATAGGAAGTACCTACCAGGTTGAGCTCTGGGGTTTTGGAAAGTAGTTTCACATAGGCACCACCACATTCTATTCCATTTTGGAAATTAACCTCATACCTAATTTCAGAGAGAAAGGCAGAGACCATATGGCATTTGAAAGATCAAATTTCTTAATTTATTTCCCTTTCCCCCACTTTGGTCACATGTTTTATCACAGGTCATATGTGAAGATTCCATCTTCTACTGTCATACTTAACCAATCCCCCAAAATTAAATAAGTAAAAGAAAATTAAATCTTAATGCAGATTCCCAGTAAATACTGTTTGCAAAATCCAGAAGTTCATTTGCTATCAGCAGGAAAAATAGCTGATTTATTTCAAAATAATTTACTGAGCATGAAAAAAATGTTACATTACAGGATGCTTAAATACATCCTAAAATTCCTACTGTAGCATGTAATTATTCTCATAATTTTTTTTTACATAGAGTAATAGTTTTATAATATAATGTCTTCACTCTTCCTAGAAAGGGTCTATCAAGCAAGTGTTTCACTCACTGAACAATGAGAGGCTTGGTATCAAAGATGAAGGGCTTGTTCAGTTTAGCAGAGATAGCATGATGCTTGGCTCGAGACATCAATACAAGTCCTTTATCGCCTGGAAGTTTTGTTTCCTTCATTTCATCTACCTCCCATTTTCCTGCAAGACAACAAAAAAGGTCCCACTCCCTAATTACACCTCTGAAGATCCTGACATCGTAACAAACAAAACTCCAAGTTGTGCAAATCCATCATACTGACAAATGTTTAACATGTTCCATTTACCTCTGAGAGCTGGTCTATTAATATTAAACACACATAATTGACAAATATTAGGATATGGTTTTTAAAAACCTATAGCACATTCATTCTACCAATGCCTAGAAAAGACCTTCCATTTCCAAAATACAGCACCATGGGTAATAAATTTTCTTTCCATTTTATGGTGTAAAAATAAACATTAAACTGGTCTAACCCTATAAAATATAATGGGACACACAAAGAAAGCAAACTTCCAATGAAAAATCTTAAAATGTATACATACTCCTTTTAAACTAGTCTTGGGAGATACTATGGAAATACATCAAACCTCAATCTGCTATTATATTTAAATCAAATGCAACTCTTACCATCATATTTGGCAATTTCGTCATCAGTGTCATCTTTCTTGGCTTTGGATAAAATCCACCTGTAATTAAGACATACCCCTAAATTAAGATTCAAATTATAGTTGGCCTGTAAAAAGAAACAATGTAAACAATAATAAAAACAGGAACTATCCAGCTCTTCTTAGCCTACCTAACCACTCTACTTTTAACTTTTAAATGTGTCATTCAAGTAGTGATAATATATTGTACTCAACTCAAAAACCTGTAAGAAAAAGTACCAAACCCATGAAATAATTTCACCTTTTAAGACTCAAGAGAAAACAATTTTCTCAAAGAACAAAACACAGGGTGAAGGGAAAAGAAATGGAAGCAAAAACCACATGTTCTAAAACACTATTTTCCTAAATGGGACAAAGATATAAAATAGTTAGACATTTCACTATATAAAATAATATCCAAAAAGGAATACACTATTCCATCATATTTATATGATGTCTGCCTCTAAGATTTTTTTCCCCTAAGAAACACTTACCCTGACAGAGTTCCTCTGTCAAAGCAATCGGCAAAATACACTTCCCCTGTTGGAACTGGAGCTTTGTAGGTGACCTGTGTTAAATATAAAAATGAATTAAGAATTGAAATATTCAGCAACACTCCTTTCTCAGTAGGATCTATTCTCTTGGTTTGCTTTCAAACTTTCATAGCTGGCCCTTGAATTCAATCCATATAACTTATCTTTGGGACAATATAACAAAGGCTGACAGAGAGATCAATAAAAATTTTAGCAAATTTTGCTTTCCCTGTGATAAGGATCCAAAATTTACCTTCATTCTCTGATTATCTCAAGAGGCAAAATGAATAGATTCAAAGACCACTTCAAACCTTTGGAGATGGAGGAGTGCTGGTATCTGCTTTCGGTTTTGAGTCTTCTACCTCTTCAATGACATCATCAAGGTCATCCTCAATGTCAATCACATCATCGTCATGTCCATCATGAGCCTGAACAAGAGCAGTTCCAAGGACCAGTAACACACACAGCAACCACTTCCCTTCCATGATCTAAATATAAAAAAGGGTACAGTTAAATGTATCACCTCCTTTTAAAAATTTTGTAAGACCACTAACCCCTCTCTTATTTAAAATTAAGGCTTTCAAATCAGAACTTTATTGTATTTCATTTTACAGATAAAGAAAGTGAACCCAGAATGATAAAGCAGTTTTCCTAAAATCAGTTACTTAAAAGATTCAATTTCAATAAAAATTTCAAAATAAAACTCAAACATAAACAGGTGTCCCCATATAGAATATCATGTTGGCTACACAAATTTAGGGTGTTCAGATACAATTTCAAACTAACTTCCTGCATTTGTAAAGAGCTCTATAATGGACAAAGCCCCTTTTACAGGTTTAAATGAGTTAAAACATTACAATGAAGTAACAGAGCAGCTAACTAGCCTCACATTAAACAGTTAATTTAGATGCTGCTGCTCTTGTCCAAAGACCATCAAGTGTAGATATGGTTTTAAATTAGTGTTTTAAGGCTCAACAAAAAAATATATTAAACCACGGACCAGCTATCTTTACCTCTTATTTTCTAAGCCTGTAAGTGCCTTATGTATTGTATTAGACTGTCATGAATGGTAGTCGGTCCTTTTCCCAAAACCGCAGATCTAAAGATATAAAAACTGAGCCACATGGATGCACAAAAAGATTTGGTAGTAGGTAGTATAGTTTCAATTCTCCAAGACGAAAAGAGTTCTCTCTGGAGATGGATGGAGGTGAAAGCTGCACCACAATGAGAATGTACTTAATGCCACTGAACTTAATAATGATTAAGATGGTAAGTCTTCTTTTTAAAATTTTATTTATTTATTTATTTATTTTTGGCTGTGTTGGGTCTTCGTTTCTGTGCGAGGGCTTTCTCCAGTTGCGGCGAGCGGGGGCCACTCTTCATCACGGTGCGCGGGCCTCTCACTGTCGTGGCCTCTCCCGTTGCGGAGCACAGGCTCCAGACGCGCAGGCTCAGTAGTTGTGGCTCACGGGCGTAGTTGCTCCGCGGCATGTGGGATCTTCCCAGATCAGGGCTCGAACCCGTGTGCCCTGCATTGGCAGGCGGATTCTTAACCACTGCACCACCAGGGAAGCCCCGATGGTAAGTCTTATGATAAGCGTTTTTACTACAATAAAAAAGATTTTAGCGGCTTCCCTGGTGGCGCAGCGGTTAAGAATCCGCCTGCCAATGCAGGGGACATGGGTTTGAGCCCTGGTCTAGGAAGATCCCACATGCCGCGGAGCAACTAAGCCTGTGTGCCACAACTACTGAGCCTGCACTCTAGAGCCCGTGAGCCACAACTACTGAAGCCCACGCGTCTAGAGCCCATGTTCTGCAACAAGAGAAGCCACTGCAATGAGAAGCCCACGCACCACAACGAAGAGTAGCCCCTGCTTGCCGCAACTAGAGAAAGCCCGCGCGCAGCAACGAAGACCCAACACAGCCAAAAATAAATAAATAAAATAAATAAATTTTTTAAAAAATTTAAAAAAGAAAATAGCTTAATTTTTTTTTTTTGGTGTCTTGTAAATCAACTTATTCCAATGTTGAATTTGATGCCTAATTCCTTATAAACTCTATAATCCTTTAAAGTGAGTAACAATATGTAGAACTAGATTTTCACATATCATTTGGTGGTATTTCTTTTATTTACATATCTTGGGTACTGTTTTCACAAAATGAAAGAAGGTAAAGTTCACTGGATTCCTAAATGCTTAGCATTTAGGCAGTGCAGAAAGTAAAAGTGCTAAAAAAAAAAGTGCTAAATAAAATCACTGATAACGTTTCCTAGGACTGGTATTAGTTTTTAGGAGAAACTCTCAATGTCAACATTCTGCTCTAGTTTCTAATATATTAGGAATATCAGTAATTTCATTTATTCACTGGAAAGGCCTCTATTCTCTACTATCAAATAATATACAATGGCACAGCAACATTGCTTTGATTTACAACTACAAGGGATTCTCTAAAACTAAACAGGTTGATTCAACATTTTCATCTAAATCAACTCTATACAACTCCCAAGTCCTCACAGAAACAATGCTATAAATGGTAGCTGGGTTCCCAGGGATAAGCTACAAAACCAAATTAGCCCAAAACATAGCTAAAACAATATATGCATACAATTGTTAAAACTTTTTAAAAGACAAAATGTGGTAAGCCTAGTAGTAATTAAATGAAGCACAAAACCAGTGGATTAATCCGGACTAAGTACTGATGCTGGAACACCGTTGCTCAAGGAAAAGCTAATCAGGGAGATGTGCTAACTACTTACCTTTTAAAAAGGGAAGACTGATTTTTTTTTCTCAATAATTTTTAATTTGTTGATATATTGCTGTTGTGGGCTTAACTGTGCCCCCCTCCCCCGATTCACATGTTGAAGCCCTAACTCCCAATGTAATATTTGGAGATAGGACCTTTAGGGAAGTAATAAAGGTTAAAAGAGGTCATAAGGCTGGGGCCCTAATCTGATAGGCCTGCAATCTATATACGATGAAGAGAACCAGGAGTCCGTGTGCACAGAGGTAATAAGTCCATGTGAGAGGACACAACAAGATGGTGGCCCTCTGCAAGCCGAGGAGAAAGTCCACACCAGAAACCAACTCTGCCAATGCCCTGATTATGGACTTCCAGACTCCAGACTCTGAGAAAATAAATTTGTTGTTTAAGCCACCCAGCCTGTGGTACTGTTACGGCAGTCCAAGCAAACTAATACAACTGTCCTTAGGTTAAGCATAATTTTATATAAGGCAGTGCTTCTCAAACTTGAGCATGCATCAGGGGGCTTTTTAAAACAAATCACGGGCTTCCCTGGTGGCGCAGTGGTTAAGAATCTGCCTGCTGGGGGTGGGGTAGTGGGGGTGGTGGTGGTGGGATGAATTGGGAGATTGGGATTGACATATATACACTAATATGTATAAAATGGATAACTAATAAGAACCTGCTGTATAAAAAAATAAATAAAATTCAAAATAAAAAATCCGCCTGCCAATGCAGGGGACACGGGTTTGAGCCTTGGTCCAGGAAGATCCCACATGCCGTGGAGCAACTAAGCCCGTGCGCCACAACTACTGAGCCTGTGCCCTAGAGCCCGCGAGTCACAACTACTGAGCCAGCATACCACAACTACTGAAGCTTGCGCGCCTAGAGCCCTTGCTCCGCAACAAGAGAAGCCACCGCAATGAGAAGCCTGTGCACCGCAACGAAGAGTAGCCCCCGCTCGCTACAACTAGAGAAAGCCTGCACGCAGCGACAGAGACCCAACACCACCAAAAATAAATACAATAAATAAATTTATTTTAAAAATTAAAAATAAATTTAAAAAATTGCTGATTCAGTAGATGTGGGCTGGGACTTCACATTTCTAACAAGTTCCAGGGGATGCAAAGGCTGCTAGCTCAGGAATCACACTTTGAGAACCAATGATTAGGGTTTATGAATAATCAATTTGTGCTTTGTTTTCCAGTTAATAAAAGCACTTTCACACAGGCACACTGTTTCGCATAAACCTCCCTTGAGGTACTACTCTCATTTTACTTTACATATTAATAACTAAGACTTAGTAAAATGAAAATAACCCAATCATTTACTCATTATCACAACCAATAAGAGTCAAAGAATTCATATCCCATATTTCTATTACGCTAGACAAAATGTAGTTGAATACTGAAGAGGTGTGACAGAGACAGGACAGGAAGACTAGTCAGTAAGTGTACTAAAGGGAGTGGTCTGGAATAGGGGATTCAGGTAGGGTTTAGTGAGGGAAAGTGCAACTGCAGAACAGCTAGCCCTGGTTGGTGGACCAAAGATCCTGGGAAAGGAGGCATCTGTGTGGGGGAGGCAGAATGACCCAATGAAAGGAAAACAGTTTTCAGGTAGCAGAAGGCTACCATCCCTGTCAGGAACAACAAAGGGATAGGGAGTCTCCAGCAAACTTCAGGAAATGCACTTCTCTCCACCACCATTTCCCCTACACCCTGAGTTGCAGGACCCAGTTTTTCAGAAGTCTAAGGCACATATCTGTTAACTTTCACATTATCCAGAGGGTTGTTAAAGCTGTGGAGGAACCATTACTGCCAAACCATGGTAAACCGATTCTCATAGCTGTGCACTGATGATCCTAAGCCACTGCTAGTTTTACATATGCTATTTCAACATTTGTAATTTGCCAATACTCCCGAGAAATTGCTACAGCAAACAGGTCTAGTTCCAAGAGCCACTATGAAGCCAGCCCAAACATTTCAAGTTTTGTTAAAGACCTGGTCATACTTACAAATAATTCAAGACAATATATTTTAAGGTGATCTTAATTCTCTGCTTCATTAATGAAAATCCAATATTACCAAGAAACAAAATCCGCCCTCATTTCAATCCTCCTACCCACACTCCTTATATCAAATGGAGTCCAAAAAGAATGTTGCGCTATTACGCTTTCTAGATGAAAACATAGGAGAAATTTTAAGTGATCTTGGGCTTGACAATGAGTTTTCAATACAACATCAAAAGCAAGGTACATTATTTGCACAGTATATCTTTTCCAATTCTTTTACTTTCAACCTTTTTGTACCATTGTTTTGTTTTTTTAATAAATTTTTTAAAATTAAAAAAATAGCAAGATACGTGAAAGAAAAAGTTGGTTAAATTGAACTTTATTAAAATTTAAAACTTCAACTCTATGAAAGAAACTTAAGAGAATTAAAAAACAAAACAAGGTAGGAAAAAATATTTGCAAAATACATATCTAATAATGAACTGGTTTCCAAAATGTACAAAGAACACAACTCAACAATAAGAAAACAGGGACTTCCCTGGTGGTCCAGCGGTTAAGACTCCGCGCTCCCGGACTTCCCTGGTGGCGCAGTGGTTAAGGATCCGCCTGCCAAAGCAGGGGACACAGGTTTGAGCCCTGGTCCGGGAAGATCCCACATGCCGCAGAGCAACTAAGCCAGTGCGCCACAACTACTGAGCCTGCACTCTAGAGCCCGCAAGCCACAAATACTGAAGCCCACACACTTAGAGCCCGTGCTCCTCAACAAGAGAAGCTACCGCAAAGAGAAGGCCGTGCGCCACAACAAAGAGTAGCCCCCCACTCACTGCAACTAGAGAAAGCCCACGTGCAGTAACAAAGATCCAACTCAGCCAAAAAAAAAAAAAAAAAAAAAAAAAAAAAAAAAAGACCCCATGCTCCCAACGCAGGGGGCCTGGGTTCGATCCCTGGTCAGGGGACTAGATCCCACACACCACAACTAGGAGTCCGCATGCCGCAACTAAAGATCCCGCACGCCGCAACTAAAGATCCCGCATGTCACAACTAAGACCCAGCACAGCCAAATAAATTAAAAAATAAATATTTTTTAAAAATCAGAAAACAAACCCCTCAATTATAAAATGGGCAAAAGATCTGAACAGATACCTCACCAAAGAAGATATTCAGATGGCATATGAAAAGATCAAACATCATTTGCCATTAAGTAACTGCAAATTAAAACAACGAGGGCCTTCCCTGGTGGCGCAGTGGTTAAGAGTTTGCCTGCCCATGCAGGGGACAGGGGTTCAATCCCTGGTCCAGGAAGATCCCACATCCTGCAGAGCAACTAAGCCCATGCACCACAACTACTGAGCCTGTGCTCTAGAGCCCTTGAGCCACAGCTACTGAGCCCGCGTGCCACAACTACTGAAGCCCGCGAGCCTAGAGCCCGTGCTCTGCAACAAGAGAAGCCACCGCAATGAGAAGCCCGCACACTGCAACGAAGAATAACCCCCACTCGCCGCAACTAGAGAAAGCCCGCACGCAGCAACAAAGACCCAACACAGCCAAAGATAAATAAATTTAAAAAAATAATAAAATAAAACAAAACAGTGAGATACTAATATACACCTATTAGCATGGCTAAGATTAAAAAAACTGGCAAGGATGTGAAGTAACGGCAACTCTCATTTCACTGCTGGTGAAAATCCAAAATAGTACAGCCACTCTGGAACATAGTTTGGAAATTTCTTACAAAGCTAACTATAGACTTACCACAGGATTCAGCAATCATGCTCACAGGTACTTGCCCAACTGATCTGAAAGCTTACGAATGCACAAAAACTCGCACTCGCAATTAGCAGCTTTATCCATAAGCACCTAAAACTTGAAGAAACCAAAATGTTCTTCAGTAGGGGAATGAATAAACAAACTGTAGTACACCCATAGGATGGAACATTGTTCAGAAATTAAAAGATGAGCTATCTAAAATGAATCTCTTTGCCATACAGCAGAAATTAACAAAACATTGTAAATAAACTATAAACTATACTTCAATTAAAAAAAAAAGAGCTATCAAGCCAAAAATAGACTTGGATGAATCTTTAATGCCTACTGCTAACTGAAAGAAGCCAGTCTGAAAAGGTGACATGCTATAGAATTCCAATTAGATCACATTCTGAAAAAGGCAAAACTCTAGATACCAAAAACAAAAAAAAAAAGTCAGTGGTTGTCAGAGGTTCAGGGGAGGGGGTCAGGTTGAATAGATAAGCACAGGGGACTTTCTTAGGCAGTGAAACCATTCTGTATGATGCTATAATTATGGATACATGACACTATCCATCTTTCAAATCCCATAAAACTTTATAGCACAAAGAATGAATCTTCATGTATGAAAAAAAATTTTTTTTAATATTTTTTTTAAACTTATTTTATTTATTTATTTTTGGCTACATTGGGTCTTCGTTGCTGCGTGCAGGCTTTCTCTAGTTGCAGCGAGGGAGGTTACTCTTTGTTGCAGTGCGCAGGCTTCTCACTGTGGTGGCTTCTCTTGTGTGGAGCATGGGCC
The DNA here is from genome assembly GCF_028564815.1 of Eubalaena glacialis. NCBI lineage: Eukaryota > Metazoa > Chordata > Mammalia > Artiodactyla > Balaenidae > Eubalaena > Eubalaena glacialis. The sequence goes on from NC_083719.1 coordinate 167,905,436, forward strand.
CTAGGTGTGCGGGCTTCAGTAATTGTGGCACGCAGGCTCAGTAGTTGTGGCTCGCGGGCTCTAGAGCACAGGCTCAGCAGTTGTGGCACACGGGCTTAGTTGCTCCGTGGCATGTGGGATCTTCCCAGACCAGGGCTCGAACCTGTGTCCCCTGCATTGGCAGGTGGATCCTTAACCACTGCGCCACCAGGGAAGCCCCATGTATGAAAATTTTTAAAAATCATTGAAGAGGTTGAGTGATCCAAGGATAGCACACAGGATGTGACAAAACAATCTAACTGTATTACAAATATACAAAACAACCTCACTGAACGGGGTGGAGGGAAAAGATGTTAACCTAAGTAACGCAGGAAAATGAGTGGAGTCTGTAAAACCAGACTGTACAAAAGCACTGTTCAAGTTGAGTAAGTTGTTTCACATGAATACACAGGTTAACAATTCGGATACTGCTATATATGTATATCAGAATTGAACAACTAAATAAATGGATTGTGGGAGCCACTTTCAGTGTTGGGTGTGTGAATTTTACAGATAAGCAAGGGAAAGAGACTAAAATAATCCTCATTGTAATGGGCGAGAGAGACTATAGTATGAATTCATGTTTATCTTAATATACAGAGGGTTACACAAAAAATTATTTATAGATATGTGCATATATACCAGTTAGTATACACACATATATTTCCTTGCTCTGTCAACTAAGAGGGCATACAAGAAACTGCTACACCCCAGTAGCAATAAATACACCTAGTAGCAAGGATCTTGGTTTCCAATATCATCTCCAATAAAAGGAAACAGTGTTCCTTGGCTGATTCTAGGATTAGGCAGGAAATATACAAGACGAGCCTGGAGCATCTTGTAGTGCCAGAAAGGAAAGTGTTCAAAACAAAAACAAAACACCCACAGTGATGGGGGCTATGTCAAAGGAACACAAGAAAAAGCAATGGCCAAAGCTGGAACAATACAAGCAACAAAGTAAGTGGTACTGGATTATACCTCAAAGTATAAAATAAATGCCCATGAATCTATACAATACAAATATATTACTGAGTAAATAAATAAATGAGGAAGAGACAAATTTCCCATGAAGAAATATTCCAAGTAACGGATGTAGATACTCCACTGTCAAGGAGGTGGAACATAACCCCCCACTCCTTACATGTGGGCTACACATAGTGATATTGATATCCTTCCAAAGAGCACAGTATGGAAAGGGGGAAAAACAAGAACTTTACAGTGGAGAAACCTAGCAAACACTACCTCAGCCAGGTGATCAAGGTCAACATCCAAAGTAATAGGTCATGTTGATAGTATGTACCCTTGATACAATGTGATGAAAACAGTACTTTAACCTCTGTGGTCTTCTTCCCAAAAATCCATATTCCCTCTCATCATGAGAAAAACATCAAAGAAATCCCAATAGAGGGACATGCTACAAAATAATCTGACCAGTAGTCCTCAAAATATGTCAAGGTCATCAAAAAACAAAGAAAATCTAAAAAACTGTCACAGCCAAGAGGAGCTTAAGGAGACATGATGACTAAATGTAATGTGGTATCATGGAACAGAAAAAGGGCAGCAAGTAAAAACAAAGGAAATCTGAATTACATATGAGCTTTAGTTGGTAATTATTTATCAATATTGGTTCATTAATTATAATAAACGTACTATACTAATGTTAAGTTGTTAATAATGGCAGAAACTGGGTATGGGTTATATGGGAATACTCTGTACTATCTTTATAATCTTCTTGTAGATCCAAAACTATTCTGTAAAAATTAGTTTATTTTTTTTTAAAAGATGTTCCATTATTATGCACCAAATGTGATTGATTTGCCAAAAACCAGTTACTGGCAGAATCAGGATCAGAGGCCAAGTTTCCTGTCTCCCAATACCTTACTTGGTAATTCTATACTGCTTTTGTCTTAGAAACACAAAATGATTTTTCACATTTTAGTGTCTAAAAAGATTTCAGAAGCTTTTTTCTCCCTTTAAAACCCTTCATTTGGGGACTTCCTTGGTGGCACATTGGTTAAGACTCCATGCTCCCAATGCAGGGGGCCCAGGTTCGATCCCTGGTCAGGGAACTAGATCCCACATGCATGCCACAACTAAGAGTTTGCATGCCACAACTAAGGAGCCCACCTGCTGCACATAAGACCCGGCACAACCAAATAAAAATAAATTAATATTAAAAAAAAAAAAAAACAAACCTCTTCATTTGTCTTAACATTTACAGACTCCTAAGCAAGGAGCGTATTTCTCTGTTGTCACCCACTATTTCTAAGATTATCAATAGGAAATACGTAACAAGTAGCTCAACAACAAAGCAATAATGCTTTTAAAAAACAAAGAGCACATCTCCCCCACCCCCAACTTGCCCAAAGCCACAGAGCAAGTGATTCCTAGATCCAGAATGCTCAGGAATAAAAGTGAATAAAGAAATTAGGTACCTTTAAACCGAGTAACTTTCCAGCAGTAAATAAACATTTACCACATTTTCTAAGTCTCTTCTACTTCACAGTTCATGCTCACTAAGCTACATTAGCTCTTCTAGTACAAGATTTCTCATATTCCTGAATGCCATTATAGCAGTTTCTCCCATACTTTTACTTTCTGCTTGAAAGCCATCATTTTCTTGGTGCACTTCATTTCCTGGTTTTCTTCCAAGAGCCATTTTCTCGCTCTAATTTTTTTATCACTGCAAGACTGTTACTCTACAGCAGTGCCCCTTTGAGCTAGGGTGCAAATGCTGGGTGGATGTCTAACTCATGACTAAGCTACTTAGTGCCACAAACTGTCTCACAGTAGGCCCATTTAAATTCCTGTCTTGGCCAAATTACAAATTACTTACAGGCATAGACCTCCAGGAGAGCCAGCAATTAAAAATCAAAACCACGAACAAGAAAATCTTTTAATATTTATGAGTCTACTGAAGTGAACTTTTCTTAAAAATACCCTTAAGTTATACGTAAATGTGAGTTTTGTGTGGCTTTATCTTACGATATCCCTTAACTAGAGCAAGGCTAAGTCAATAAAACCAATACTATGAGGGCCAACACTATACAGTCCAAGTTCTGATTTCTGTTGATCCAGAACTTGATCTACAAATACAACTTACAATTTCTAGGTTCTAGAGAAGTGAACAGATTGCACTTCCTTCAAATACTCATTAATAAATCTCTCAACTGGACTTATTTTTTTTGGCCCCACTGCACAACTTGCAGGACCTTTGTTCCCCCACCAGCGATCGAACCCAGGCCCCAGCAGTGAAAGCGCCGAGTCCTAACCACTGGACCACCAGTGAATTCTCTCAACTGGACTTTTAATAAATGCTGGGTGGCAGAGTTCAAGACTGTTTTCTGGCAGTCACGACTAAACTGTCGGAATTCTGCGTTACAAAGGGTTAAAGCAGAATATATCTGATGCCCATCAGAAAACCCAGCACATGTCAGAAACTAAATGAATGTTTGCTGATAGTGGTCAATTCCATGAGTGTCAACTAGTTACCAAGGATTTAAAAAAAAAAAAAAAAAAAGTCTCTAACCTTCAGGATCGATCTATATAGGGTGTCCTTAAAGTCTGGAAACATTGGGCTTCCCTGGTGGTGCAGTGGTTGAGAATCTGCCTGCCAATGCAGGGGACACGGGTTCGAGCCCTGGTCTGGGAAGATCCCAGGTGCCGCGGAGCAGCTGGGCCCGTGAGCCACAATTACTGAGCCTGCGTGTCTGGAGCCTGTGCTCCGCAACAAGAGAGGCCGCGATAGTGATAAGCCCGCGCACCGTGATGAAGAGTGGCCTCCGCTTGCCACAACTACAGAAAGCCCTCGCACAGAAACGAAGACCCAACACAGACATAAATAAATAAATACTTAAAAAAAAAAATCTATTAAAAAAAAAGTCTGGAAACATAAAAAGTATTTGCCCATGTTTTCAGAGTTTATGAATATTCTGTAGTATTAGTTCTATTAATCAAATGTTGGGGGTTTTGGGAGGATAATATCAAAATAAACTCATAACCTTTTATCTAACTAAGAAAAAAAAGTGCATAGGTATGTTAGTACCACTTAACGCTCTAGCTTGAGTATTTTCCTTCTATTAAAAAAGTGTCAAAAAAGTAAAAATTTCAAATATGAATTAGTGTCATGATAAAATTGCACATAACTATGTACACACAAGGGCATATAAAACCTGGAGAAATCTGAATAAGGTCTGTAGACTGTACCAGTGCAATTTTTTCCTAGTTTTGATATTTTACAATAGTTATCTATCTATACTACTATTGGGGGAAGCTGGGTGATGGGTACAAGAGACCTCTCTGTACTATTTTGCAACTTTCTGCGGGTCTATAATTATTTCAAAATTAAAAGCTTCTTTTAAAAAATTTATTACTGGATCAGTATAGATGGTTCTTTAGACTTGATCAAAGTTGTCTAGAAACCAGCTTTAAATTCTAAAGCATAGAAGTACAAAGGAAGACTCAGAAATGAGTTGGATTAGAAATGTGAACCTCTTACTCCCTTCCTTCCAGTTAATAAGTGTTTTGTTTTTAATAATAAAATATAATTATCAACCTATATCCAAGTCAGAGAAGCTCTACCCCCTGGGATCACACAGACAAATGTACACAAAGCCAAGAAAACAGGAGCTAAACATATGCACATTTGTAATATACATTTATAAATAATATAAATGACTTCTGACTTGCTTCTCAGTTTCCCAAGGACAGAGCAAAAAGCCCAGTTCTCAAAATCTGAGTCAGGATTCTTCAAGAGAAACTAATCTACTCACTTTTAATGTTTCAGTTCACTCTTTTAAATTTTCAAAGAGTGAATTTATCTTGAATTCTAGAGATGGAAGTTTTCTATTTTAAAAACTGATGATTCAGAAAATGAACTCCTTATACAAAAGGCAGTATGGTGTATGTGATGGTGTAAACTGTCAAGTCAGAGAAAGCTGGGTTCTAGACTTTCCTGATCCTCTTTGTGGCCTTGGTCAGCTTACTGAATTTCCATGAGTCTTTTTTCCCTATTTTATAATGTAGCTAGTAGTATTAGTGGCTCAAAGGCTTGCTGTGAAAATATAAAAAGATAATACAAAGTCTATCAGAGTCCAGTACCTCATAGGAGTTCCCAAATGGTTTGTTCTTTGACACAAAATTAGCACAACCACAGTGAATACATTTTCAATTCCCAGAATGGGCCAAAAGGTGTAACTGTGCCTGTACACCTCCTGTATTTCAACAAAGCTGAATGATTTTATGTAACAAGAAAAACTAGCTTTGCTCTGATTATATTCTATGATTTCGTCTTTAACTCTTCCTTGCAACGGGTGTATATACAATTATAGCATCTGGACAGAGAAATATCCCTGTTTATCTGTGATTTTCTTTTTTCCTGCTCTGCCACTAATTTTCTTTATGAATTCTCCCAAATTTAACTTATTTTTGGTTAATAATTCTGTTCTCAGCACACATTCTAAAAACAGTCCATATTATTTTACTATACACATTCAATAATGTACAAGACTTCAACTGAACACAAAATATTCTATTTAACAGAAACAGACACATTCTGCATTGAATTTTAACAAATCCAAAACTGATCAACTTTAGGAATGGGCAAATGCTAAAGAAATATTACATTTGTCACCTCTCATTGGCAGAATCTTTATGCTCAGTAAGGGTCCATTCAGAAAGAAAAATCTTTAAAACAAAGGGAGGCTCAAATTATTTTTAAATTAAATTTAAACTTTAATATTTTCAAGTTAGTCTAGTTTTGCATCTATTTTCTTAAAAGATATCGGTCTACGGTTTTATGAAGTCTTTGTCTGGTTTTGGTATCAGGGTAATGTTGGCCTCATAGAATGAGTTGGAAAGTGTTCTCTCTTGTATTTTTGGAAGAGTTTGTGAAGGACTAGTGTTAATTCTTCCCTAAGTATTTGGTAGAATTCACCAGTGAAGCCATTTGGTTCTGGGCTTTTCCTTGTGAGACTTTGTTCCTTAAAAGTAGTTAGGAAATTTCACCTCTAATTCCTTTAATCCATGAGAAATTAGAAAGAGGAACAGAAGGAATCCCACAGAAGGGATTATTTGTCTCTTAAGAGGGCTGAGGAAGTTCCTTTCTATTCCTAGTTTATTGAGTGCTTCTATCATGAAAGGGTGTTGCACTTTATCAACTGCAATGATCATGCGGTTTTTGTCCTTTATTAATGCAGTATATTACATTCTTTATTATAGTTTGGTGAACCAACCTTACAATTCTGGGATAAATCCCACTTGGTGGTGGTGTATAATTCTTTTTTTTTTTTTTTTAATTTTTAAATTTTATTTATTTACTTTTGGCTGCATTGGGTCTTCGTTGCTGCATGCGGGCTTTCTCTAGTTGCAGCAAGTGGAGGCTACTCTTTGTTGCAGTGCGCAGGCTTCTCATTGCAGTGGCTTCTCGTTGCAGAGCACAGGCTCTAGGTGCTCGGGCTTCAGCAGTTGTGGCACTCGGGCTCAGTAGTTGTGGCGCACGGACTTAGTTGCTCCGCGGCATGTGGGATCCTCCCAGACCAGGGCTCGAACCTGTGTCCCCCTGCATTGGCAGGCAGATTCTTAACCACTGCGCCACCAGGGAAGCCCTATAATTCTATATGTTGCTGGATCCCATTTGCTAGCATTTTGAGGATTTTTGCATCTATTTTCTTAAGGGATACTGTTCTATGTTTTTCTTTTCCTGTGAAGTCTGTCTGGTTTTGGTATCATGGTAAGATTGGCTTCATAGAATGAGTTGGGAAGTGTTCCCTCTTCTATTTTTTAGAAGAGTTTGTGAAGGATTGGTGTTAAAACCATTTGGTTCGGGGCTTTCCTTTGTGGAATTTTACCTCTTAAAAGTAGTTAGGAAATTTCACCTTTAATTCCTTTGATCCATGAGAAATTAGAAAGAAGAACAGGAGGAGTGACCTAGCTGGTGTTCTAGGTTTCTGGGGGGAATTTTTTTTTTTTGGCCACGCAGCACAGCTTGTGGGATCTTGGATCCCCAACCAGAGATCAAACCCCGGCCCCCTGCAGTGGAAGCGCTTAGTCCTAACCACTGGACTGCCAAGGAATTCCCAAAAGTGATTTTTTAAAAAAGGCAGTGTGTAATAAAAAATGAGGCAGTCTTTCTTTCATGTAGGCTATCCATTCATCTGTTAATATACCCTTTTTTTTTTTTAATATTTATTTATTTATTTTGGCTGTGCCAGGTCTTAGTTGCAGCACGCAGAATCTTCGCTGCGGCATGCGGGATCTTTTAGTTGCGGCATGCATGTGGGATCTAGTTCCCTGACCAGGGATCAAACCCGGGCTCCCTGCATTGGGAGCACAGAGTCTTAACCACTGGACCACCACAGAAGTCCCAACATACCCTTTAAAAAATGTTAAGTCTTACCTTAGATTGTCTAATTTAACCCTCAGAAGAACCCCGGGAAGTTCTATCATCTCCATGTGACACACGACAAAACTAAGGCTAAGAGAAGTTACATAAGCTGTCCAAGGTCACAGTTAAACACAGAATAGTGTTATGAGCAGGAACTCAGAAGTCACAATCCCTAATCGGCTACTTAATAACTTCAGGGTCTCAGTTTCTTCATCTCTAAAATGAGAATAACAACACTATGTACTTCTTAGGATTGCTATATAAACAAAATGCATGTTTAGTGTTTATGTCAGTACTTGGCTTACAGTAAATGCAACATTAGCAGTGATATCTACTATTACTAGGTATTGCCCAGTGACACCATTTAAGTTTTGATGGTTCTAAAACCCTGAGTTTTAAGGCAATAAGAAATTTGAAGTCTTACATTGAAAAGGAACCACTTAAAAGGAATTTGATTCCAGTCACAGATAACCATTTTAATACTACTACTTTCTGTCCCTCTGATATTACTACATGTGCATCTAGTCAAAATATAGAAGCACTTAAAGGGGGAAAAAAGTACATAAAATTCAAAGTGGTCTTTATTGTAAATGATCATCCACTTAAAAACAGATATATACTACTGCCTAGTTTACAGTTTTGAATTTTGCTTTTCACTGACAGGAACATTAAAATCTATTTTTCCATAGCACTTTCTTTTCTCCTATAAACTAAGTAGGTTGAAGATGTGGATACGCAAAACATTGCTGAAGATTCTAAATTATTTAAAAAACAAAATTCTCCAAATAATTTTCACAGCTCACAGTTAAGCTTAATTTAAAGGCACATCTGTTTTAGTTAACAAAGCATTCAACCTACACTTTACTGACAAAGTTCTACGGTAAGCTATACAGGTTATAACTATGTTCACGCACTTTTATTATTTCCTAGGAGTTGTTATGAGCTGCCAATTCTATTTGCACAGTTCATTATGCCATTCAAAGTAATTTCATGTTCACCATCTTATTTGTCCCTCCTGGTAAGGTATCCAGGGCACTCTTCATTCCCATTTTAAAGAGGTGAAAACCAATGTAGTTCATTAAGCTAGTTACCATGCTGGGCCTGGAATTCAAGTCTCTTGAGCCTGCATTTATGCTTACCAACTGTCACTTCATCCCCTTAAGCTATCTCTCAGGGCAAAGTGAACTCTGTAACTGAAAGGATGCAAGAGCATGACTGCCAAAACTGCAGCAACAACTTCCGTCAAAACGTTTACCCCTCGAGGTCCTTGAAAGATAATGTGCTAGTTGAAACTGCTGAGTTAAGATAGTAAGGTAGGAAGGGATGCTAACACCCATTATCAGATAGGTCAGAAAATTTGTTTGTTGTGCGACACATTTACTCCAATACAAAGTTCATTCTGGCCATCTCATAATCAGTTCCCCCGCTTATTTGCTTGTGTACCCTGGGTGGTGCACAGAACTCCCCACACCATCTTTTACCTCTGCTCTAACTATAGCAAATGTACAATTCAGCAGTGATTTTATTCATGGCCCTTGAACAGCACTGTCAAAAGACTGAGATACAGAATGATTTTAAGATCAATACAGTTCCTCCCTTAAAAAAAACTAAACCAAATCAAATCCTCCCCCCAACCCACCAACTCTACTTATTAATAAATTAAGCAAAATGTTCCATTTCCTAAATTAGACGTAAAGAGCCTAACTGTGGCTCACCTTTGTCCTCCCAACCTTTTAATATTCAGCTCAGTTTAACTTCCTTCAGCCAGCATTCACTTGTGTCATGCCCAGCAGTTAATCCACTAAATCAGTTTCTTCCTCCTATCTCCATAAATGTGACTTTAGGTCCCAGGACTTAACCAACTCAAAAAGTAGGATGCTGGTGTAGTGGACCAACATCATTCAGACGATAACAATTTATTTCAATCGTTTATCAAGCAGTTAAAGTACTTTTTTATACACAATTTAATTCTAACAACTCCACCAGGTATTATATCCATTATTTGGAGAGAACTGGGGCACAAAGGGGAAGTAAATTGTCCAAGTTCACATAGCAACAAATGGCTGATGAAGGACTTGAATCAGGGCTTAGCCTTAACAACTACACCAAATCTGCCTCAACAGTAATTCCAACGTGATCATAAAATTAATCGCATGACCTTGAGCCAATCATTCAGAGCTCTGGGCCTCAGTTTCCTCCACTATAAAACAACCTGCCCACAGAGAGCTTTTGGGAGCTTTCCTACTTTAAAAATCCTGTGAATTTACTAGCTTACTTACACCCCATCCCCGAATAGATGTAAATGTTAGGACTGAAATTTTTCAACCACTGAGTGTTCTAGCACATTCTCCATACTCGTCAGGCTACCAGAGTCCAGTCTTCACTTTGTGGTTTTAATTTTCAAATACTGAAGCTGTAATGCTAATCCTAAACATTCTCTCTCGGCCCACTATCACCCTTCCCCACTACTAGGCATACCAACGAGGCCCGGTCCTATTCCAGACCTTTACCCGGTTACACCAGAACACCTCGCAGCTTCACAAGCAGCCAACAACAGGTTTAAGAAAGCCCTAGAAGGAAAGCCAGAAGGAGCAGTTAGCTTTCCCAGAGGTCAAGAGAGGCTCTAGGGCACCTGCCACGCCTCCCGACCCCGCCGGCGCGGCTTGGGCCTGGCTCCCCAACTCAGGCGGCCCAGGTTCGGGCCTCGCCCCTCACGGCCCGAGCGTCCGCCTGGGCCTGAGCTCTCGAAACCCAGCCGGACCCCTCGGCCCCGGCCACGCCCGCCTCCTCGGGCCCTCGGCCGCGGCGCCGCGTACCCAGGCCCCCAGGGGTCCTCACAGGCCCGAGAACATGAGCAGGCCTCCCGTCTCACCTCGAGCCTCAGGGGGGACAGCCGGCGGCACCCGCGCCTCCTCCCGCCCGCACACCTGGCCCCGCGCTGCAGTAAAGACAACGGCTGAGGCAGCACAACCGTCACGTGCTGCAAAACCAAGAGGCCTTGACTGCCGCGACCGCCGCGACCGCCGCGCGAGCGAGCCTCACTGCACGAAGCCCGGCCCTGCGTCCGCCCCTCGCTCCTGAGTAGCTGCGGCCAGCGCTAAATCCCGCCCCCCCGCGCAAGCTCCGGGATTCGGTTGGTCGATGAGACCATCGCTCTCTGCACTTTCCCATACGCCCCCTAGGGCTATTCTTCGTGGAGTGTGGGGATTGGCTGGGAGTGAGGCAGGAAGTGGCCGTTGGTTGGGCGGGAGGGAAGGGGTCGGGCTGCGGCAGAATGGAGTACCGCCCAGGGCGCGCGCCCTGAGGCGGGGCCGGCCGGGCCGGCGTTCCCGCGCCCTGTTGCCCTTGTTCCTTACTGGGCTCGCTGCCCTGCGTTGCATCCTGGTCGCTGTGGTTCCGACCCCTCCTGGGCCTGGACCCGGGTCTCGGGGTCTGGCATCCCGTTTCCTTCTCTGGAGGGGCAAATGGTAGCTGGCAAGAAGGGGTGGGAAGTCCGGTGAGATATCGGGAAGGGCCTGGTCCCTAATGCAGCGAGTGCGCGGCGCTGACGGAACCCATCACGGCTCCCTAAGTCTGACCAGAGGTCGACTGCACCACGCTGTGTAACCAGGCGCCACTGTTCCTGCAGAGTCACTGCCCTGGGCCCAGCAGCCTGAGGCCACCCTGTTACCCAACATCAAATACAGTCCAGAACACTACCCTCCAAGGTTATTTCAACTTTCAATTTGTGATGTTTCCTTAAGTAACATTAGACATAGAGGGCACAAAAACACACCGACAACAGGATTGAAAGAAAAGGATGGTGCAATGGAAAAATTTCAAACACACCACAATTTTTGTAACTCACTTTTAGCACATCTTCAGTTTTCAGTGTACTGAGAACCTCAGAAAATGGAAGTGGTCTATGGTTTTTCTAGACCTTTATAGGTCCTGGTCTCTGTCTTCCATTTGTTTGGATACCCAAAGGCTGAATGCTAGGCTGGGAAAAACTAGAATCAGTAGGTGTATCAACTACCCCAGGAGCCAGCTTTATTCCCTCCTGCCATCTGGAAGGGAAAATGAAAAGTCAAGAGTTTGGTGTTTGCATGAGTTTAGTATTCTCCAACTCTCATCCCCCAAATTTGTGTTAAGAGCATTTGCTTCCTTTTTACGTGGGGAAGGTGGATATTCGAGGCAAAAGGATGTTCTGGATGTCACAGGTTCCAAACAATGAGCTTAAAATGTAGTTACAGGAACTGTATGTGAGCAAAAGAGCTACTGCAGCAAAGGTAACTGCTAAAAGATGGTGGTACTAAAGAGAATTTAATGGGATTTTGAGTTGGGAAGAACTGCTTTCATCTAGAATGGACAGGGAAATAGGTAAGACTTGAGCTGGGCCTGGTAGGATATGCAGGATTTCTATAGGTGGAGACTTGGAGAAAGGTTTCTTTGGATGAGAGAATGGCATATGCAAAGGCAGGAAAATGGGTATTGTGTTTGGGGACACCATGTACGAGAGTATTTTGGCTGGAGAAAGGTGTTCAAGAAAGTAACAGGAGATCGGTCAGCTCCAGAGTTGGGTTAGGACCTAGCCAAGGAGTCTGTAGGGAGATAGTTTAAATTCTAGGTTTGGGTTATGATTTAGATATTTAGAGAAGCTTTTTTTTTTTGGCCGCACCACGTGGTATGCAGGATCCTAGTTCCCCAATCAGGGATCAAACCCGGCCTGGCAGTGAAAAAGCCAAGTCCTAACCACTGGACCACCAGGGAATTCCCTAGGGAAGCATTATTTTAATATTATTCCAGGGCGCAGTGGATAAGAATCCGCCTGCCAATGCAGGGGACACAGGTTTGATCCCTGGTCCGGGAAGATCCCATATGCCGAGGAGCAACTAAGCCTGCGCACCACAACTACTGAAGCCCGCGTGCCTACAGCCCGTGCTCTGCAACAAGAGAAGCCACCGCGTGGAGAAGCCCGCACGCCGCCACTATGAGGCTGGTTAGGAAGCCACTTCTTGAAGTTGATTAAAGGGCAGAATTAGGGAATGACAGGGTGTATAGAAACAAAAGCATTAAATGTTGATACTGAAGAATGCTCCACTGGATTCAGGAGGCTAGGGAAAGAGAAGAACCAAAGGCAACGATGAGAGTATGAGCCTGAGTGACTGGTGGTAAAGTATAGAGCCCCTTAAAAAAAGGGAATTCAGGTTTAGCTGATCCTGGGAATCCTGGGTCTGGGCCCAAGACAGAGCAGGACTGTAGGACTTGTCCTGCCAAGAATCTTGCTAGGGGTTTTTCTGCTAAAGCATAATGTTCTTAAGAAGAAGTTGAGGACAAATCCCTGCAGAATGAGTTTTTGTTTTTTTATAGTCTGAAATCAGTCACTGTTTATTAACTGACCAGATTACAAAAATAATCATGGTAGACACACCTCAGTTCATCCATCTAATAAGCCTGTTAGATCTGTTGATCTGGGCCCTCCTGGAGAAGATAATTTGAAGGGCCACAGGAAGCTGTATTTTCCAACAGTATGGATCTCATGAATAAGATCCTCCATGTAGATGATGCCATATTTACCAAGGGATGGAGCAAAGTGTTATCTGTCAGGGCAATTCTCTTCTTGTTGATTTTGCCATAACAATAATTGTAGATGCATTCATTTTCTGACTTCAGGTTCAGGTACTCCCATGAAATATGTGGTTCCACAATCCTTAAGTGTTAACTGAAGCCTTGCTGAGCTTAACAAAGGTGCCGTTGATGATCCAGCGAAAACGAAGAAGCTGTAACACCTTTCAGATCTCTGGGCTCACACCATTGATACCTGTGATCCTGATGAGGAATGCCCATTTGGGTCCAGCAGGTACACCAAACTTGCCCGCTTTTCTTGTCAGCCTTGCCATCTGAATCTCAGCTCTATCTGCCTATATCCCTTGTGACAGTGATTAGCTTTTTCATAGATAAGCTTCTTCCTTGCCTTTTGAAGCACCTTTTGGGCAAACTTCTTTCTCAGGTACTCGATCTCAGGCTCTGTAAAATCCCTCCACTTGTTTCTTAAGGCTTTTCCTTCTCTTCTACACCCACCATGGTTCCAGCTGGAAAAAGGCATAAGATCTTTTCTTGATAATGCAAAAGGTACTTTGAGGTATTGGAGTATTTCTTTAAAAGAAATAATCATTTTATAATTCTTAGATGTCGAATGTGTGGGAGATTGGGTTGAATGTATTTTGACCTTATAATCTGCAAGATGATTTTCAAAATAAATTATTTATATTCATTTAAAAATGCACATATGGGGGCTTCCCTGGTGGCACAGTGGTTGAGAGTCTGCCTGCCAATGCAGGGGACACGGGTTCGAGCCCTGGTCTGGGAAGATCCCACATGACGCGGAGCAAATGGGCCCGTGAGCCACAACTACTGAGCCTGCGCGTCTGGAGCCTGTGCTCCGCAACAAGAGAGGCCGCGACAGTGAGAGGCCCGCGCACCGCGATGAAGAGTGGCCCCCGCTCGCCGCAACTAGAGAAAGCCCTCGCACAGAAACGAAGACCCAACGCACCCAAAAATTAAATAAGTAAATAAATTTATTTTTAAAAACATGCACATATGGGGACTTCCCTGGCGGTCCAGTGAGTAAGACTCTGCGCTCCCAATGCAGGGGGCCTGGGTTCGATCCCCGGCCGGGGAACTAGATCCCGCATGCATGCCACAACTAAGAGTTTGTGTGCTGCAACTAAGAGTTCAAATGCTGCAACTAAGAAGCCCACATGCCACAACTAAAGATCCTGCATGCTGCAACTAAGACCCAGAGCAACCAAAATGAATAAATTTTTTTAAAAACTTAAAAAAAAATAAAAATAAAATAAAAATGCACATATGCTTTGGCCCAGCAATTCTACTCCTGGGAATATATCTGTATCTATATCTAGGTTTGATAGAATATTCACATGATGTACTTGTGTTTAAAAATATACACAATGATGTGCATTGCAGCATTGTTTGTAGTATCCAAATCCTAGAAACAACCTAACCACCATCATAGAGAACTGGTTAAATAAAATATAGCTCATCCATATAATGGTTCTGCATTGGAAAGCATTCAGTGAACATCTATGTGTATAGATATGATTGCCAAGATTTAGTGTTATGTGAAAAAGCACTGAGAAAAGTATGTTTCCTTTCATGTTGCAAAGGGAGCTATATTCTCATGGATATAGCTTTCTGGAAAGATGCATGAGAAACTGCTTTCTGGAAAGATGCATGAGAAACTGCTAAGAGTGGTTGATGCCCAAGAGGTGGCTAAGACTTTGGAAATGGAAAGGAGATATTTTTATAATGTGTATGTTATTTTTTCAATAAGTAATCAAATTTCTGCTTTTGTGGTTAGATTTTCAAAAAAGATAGAATATATATTAAAAACCCACCATAGGGCTTCCCTGGTGGCGCAGTGGTTAAGAATCCGCCTGCCAATGCAGGGGACACGGGTTCGAGCCCTGGTCTGGGAAGATCCCACATGCCACAGAGCAACTAAGCCCGTGCACCACAACTACTGAGCCTGTGCTCTAGAGCCTGCGAGCCACAACTACTGAGCCCGCGAGCCTAGAACCCATTCTCCGCAACAAGAGAAGCCACCGCAGTGAGAAGCCTGAGCACCGCAACAAAAAGTAGCCCCCACACAGCCAAAAATAAATAAATAAAATAAATTTAAAAAAAAATAGTAATCTTTTGATCTTCCGACTACGTGGTTTTTGTTGCAAAACCCCCTATATATCTTGACTCCTACCTTACCTCTTTGGAGCAGTCCCTCCGAGCTATCTGAGAGGCTATCCCCTGGGCTTAAGTCCTCAGCAAGCCCACCAAATAAAACATAATTCTCAACTTTTAGGTTGTGCAATTTTTTTTTTTCAGTCAACAGACTGCTCTTCAGCCACTGTCGCTGGACCTCCTTGTACCTCCTCTTGGGTTCAGATCTCCTGTTTCCTCAACTCCTAGACCCCACATTCTAAAAATTCAACTTTATTGTACAGTTCACTGATTTTGGTAATGTACAGCACATACGATGTAACCACTACATAATGAAGATAAAGAACATTTCCATTACCCCATAAGTTTCCTCTGAAGTTCTTTCTTTTCCCCCTACACCAAATACGTGTTCTCTTCTGACACCACTTCTGTCAGTTCAATTCAATTTTGACACTAACTACCCGGTTAGTCTCAGACACCACAGGTTTAGAAGCTAAGACTGCCCCCACATCAGATGCCCAGCTGCAAATGATGTGCACAGGTTACCCACATGTCTGCTTGACCAGCTACAAATTTGGGGGTTCCCAAGACCCCCCCACTTCAGGTTCAGTAATTCAAGAGAATAACTCACAGAACTCAGGAAAGTGCTTTACTTGCTATCACAGGTTTACTAAAAAAGCTACAACTCAGGAACAAATGGAAAAATGCATAGGGCAAGGTATGGGTGTGTATGTGTGTGAATGTGCAGAGCTTCACCCTCTCTGGGCATGCAACCTCCCAGCACCTGCATGTGTTGACCAAGCTGCAAGCTCTCTGAACACCATTATTTAGGGGTTTTTATAGAGGTTCCATTAGTAGGCATGATTGATAAATCGTTGACCATTGGTGATTGTACTCAATCTCCAGTCCCTCTCCCCTTCCTAAAGGTCAGAAGTGGAGCTGAAAATCCTACTCCTCTAAATCACTTGGTTTGGTTTCTCTAGCACCCTTATCCTGAATTGATCAAGGGGCCCAGCAATAATCACCTGATTAGCATAAACTCAGGTGTTGTTGGAAGGGGACATCATCATAATGATATGAATGATATGATATTCATAATGATATGAATAACAAAAGGCACTCATCACTCAGGAAATGCCAAGGGTTTTAGAAGCTCTGTGCCAGGAACCCAGAATAAAGACCAAATGTATTTTTTATTATACTACAGTTTCCTCATATCCATTCCCATTCCGTCCCCACCACCAGCAACAGGCAAAAAATTGATCTGCTTTCTGTTACTATAGAAAAGACTGGTCATTTCTAGAGCTTAATATAAATGTAATTATATAGTATATAGTGTTTTGTATCTGGCTTATTTAACTCATATTGTTTTGAGATCCTCATCTGTGTTGTAAAATGTATCAGTAATTTGTTGCTTTTAATTGCTGAGTAGTAGTCTATTGTACAAGTATGCCACAGTTTGTTTATCCATTAACCAGGTAATAAGACAACTGGGCTGTTCCCAATTTTTGGCTATATGATATAAAACTGCTATGGACATGGTGTACCACTCTTTGTATAGACATATACTTTATTTTTCCCTTAAAACCCAACATTTTCACTTTTTCTTGGTTTACTACCTCAATTAATAGTTACATCTATCCCAAGAAAGACTGTGTAGTAATTTTTTTTGAAATCTTGCACATCTAAAAGTGTCTTTATTCTACCCTCACATAGTTTTTTTAACTTTATTGAAATATAATTTACATACTATAAAGTTTTCCCACTGTAAGTGAATGATTCGTTGATTTTTAGTAAATTTATAGAATTGTGCAACCATTACCACAATCCAATTTTAGAATAACTCCACCACCGGACTTCCCTGGTGGCGCAGTGGTTAAGAATCCGCCTGCCAATGCAGGGGACATGGGTTGGAGCCCTGGTCCGGGAAGATCCCACATGCCGCGGAGCAACTAAGCCCATGGGCCACAACTACTGAGCCTGTGCTCTAGAGCCCGTGAGCCACAACTACTGAGCCCGTGTGCCACAACTACTGAAGCCCACGTGCCTAGAGCCCGTGCTCCGCAACAAGAGAAGCCACTACAATGAGAAGCCCATGCACGGCAACGAAAAGTAGCCCCCGCTTGCCGCAACTAGAGAAAGCCTGAGCGCAGCAATGAATACCCTATGCAGCCAAATTAATTAATTTTTTTTTTTTTTTTAAAAGAGTAACTCCACCACCAAAAAGTTCCTTTGTGCCTATTTGTAGTCAACTCCCAACCAACCCAAGGCAACCATAGAACTGCTTTCTTCCGCTATTGATCTCCCTTTTCTAGCTATTTCACATAAATGGAATCATTATCTGACTTCTTTCACTTAGCATAATGTTTTTGCACTTCATTCATGTTGTAGCATGTATCAAGAATTGATTCTTTTTCCATTATTGAATAATATTACATTGCATAGATATACATTTTGTTTATCCATGGCCACGCCGTGCAGCTTCCAGGGACTGAACCCAGGCCAGGGCAGTGAAAGAGCCGACTCCTAACTACTGGACCATCAGGGAACTCCCTGTATACAAGTCTTCATATGGACATGTTTCCATTTGAGTAGTACATAGGAATAGAATTGCTGACTTGTATGCTAAGTTTATGTTTAACTGTTTGACACTACTAAATTGTTTTACAAATTGGCTGCTGATTTTACATTTCCCATGTAGGAGGATTTCAGTTTCTCCACATCATCACCAATAGCCATTTTAGTAGATATAGAGTAGTATCTCACTGTGGTTTGCTTCAGATTCAGTGAGCCCCCTCTGGCAGTGAAGCTGTTGGTTTGTGCAGCCTCCCCATTTCTGGGACAGCTAAGCTTGCTGACCAAGCTGGGGGAATGTTAGCAGCCTCAGACAAGAATGCCACAGACTCTCACTGTTCTAACCAGAGTTCAGAAGTTTTTCATGGATAAATGCTTCTCAATTTCTCATTTACTTTTGGTCAATTTCCAGAGCCCTAGATCTTTAAAAAAATCTTTTTTTCCAGTTTCATAATTGTTTTCTGGGGAGAAAATTTGCTGACTACTTTTGGTTGAAGATTTTTTTCTCTGTATGTTTTCTCTATTTCCTGTCAGCTGTTTTCTGTTTGCTTGCCTTGGTCTCTATGTTTTACATTGCAAGGGTTTTTTTGTTTTGTTTTGTTTTTGTTGTTTTTGTTTTTTGCCTTGTCCGTACATTGGAATTACCTGGAAAGCTTTTAAAATCCTAGTGCCCAAGCTGTACCCCCAGAACATTACATCAGAATCTCTGGGGGAGGGCCCAGCCATCTGAGAATCAAAATAATTAAATGAACTATAAACCACTGAAAAAGAGAACTGTAAACAAATTTAAAAAAGGAAAAGAAAAATAGAATAAGTCTATACCTGTAAAGAAAAAACTTACACTCCTCCTGTGTTTCTTTTTTTTAATAAATTTATTTATTTTTTATTTATTTATTTTTGGCTGCATTGGGTCTTTGTTGCTGCCCGTGGGCTTTTCTTTAGTTGCAGCGAGTGGGGGCTACTCTTGGTTGCGGTGCGCAGGCTTCTCATTGCAGTGGCTTCTCTTGTTGCAGAGCACGGGCTCTAGGCACGTGGGCTTCAGTAGTTGTGGCTCGCAGGCTCTAGAGCGCAGGCTCAGTAGTTGTGGTGCACGGGCTTAGTTGCTCTGCGGCATGTGGGCTCTTCCCGGACCAGGGCTCGAACCTGTGTGCCCTGTATTGACAGGCGGATTCTTAACCACTGCACCACCAGGGAAGTCCCCCTCCTGTGTTTCTTCTTTACTGTCACACTACTACCACATTCACATCACTTCCTACACCAGATGTGTGGGAGTTTTCCCCATGCCAAGCAATTCTGTGACACCAGCTGGGTGTCCTACAACTTGATTCTGACACTAGCTACCTGGAGATAGCTAGTGTCAGATCCCACAGGTTAAGGGCTTAGTTCTGTAAGACTGACCCCACTTCAGATGCTAATCGCAAGAATTGGATCCTCAGCTTACCCGCAATTTCTGTCCGACTTGGCTATAAATCAGAGGCTTCCATGACTTCCTCCCCCTTGGCTTCGATTATTTGCTAGAACAGCTCACAGAATTCAGAGAAACACTTACATGTATCAGTTTACTAAAGGATATGATAAAGGATACTGATGAGCAGCGAGATGAAGAGATACACAAGGCGAGGTCCGGGAGGGTCCCAAGCACGAACTTCTGTCCCCGTGGAGCTGGATGTGTCACCCTCCCAGTACATGGCTGTGTTCACCGATCTGGAAACTTTCTGAACCCAGTACTTCGGGGATTTTTATGGAAGCAGGATCAATCATTAACTCCATTTCCAACCCCTCTCGCCTTTGGAGAATGGGGGAGGGGAGGAGGGGCTGAAAGTCCCAAGTGTCCAATCATGGCTCTGTCTTTCTGGTGAACAGCTCCTATCCAGGAGCCCACCATGAGTCACTTCATTAGACCAAAAGACACTGCTATAACTCAGGAAATTCTGAGGGATTTAGAAACTGTCAGGAACAGGGGTCAAAGACCAAATATTAGAACAAAAGATGTGCCTAGTGCTCTTAACACCTAGGAAATTACAAGGGTTTTAGGAACTCTGTGCCAGGAACTGGTGGTGGAGATATATATATATATATATATATGTATATATATATATATATATATATATATATATATATATATATATAATTTTTTTTTCTCTATTATCTCACCATACCAGCAGAGGAGAAAGAAGATCTCTTGCTTAGAGTAGAATGCTGAGGGCCGACTGATAAGTATAAAGTGAGTGCTAGTGTTGGAAAAGCATAATTTGGCAATCATAAAGATTGGATCAGGCAAGAGTCACCAGTGGATGCTAACTTTAGGGGGAATTTTGAGGAACAGGACATTTAAATGGTCTTTAAAGTGTCTGCCCACAGTAGGGAAGGTTCCTTTGCAACACTTAAATACAATACCTATCCCTAGATGGGATCCTGTACTAGAGGGAAAAAATGCTATAAAGGACATTCTTAGTAAACTGACAAAACTGAAATATGGATGGTTGTATTATATCAACGTAAATTCATAAGGTTGATAACTGTACTGTGGTTACGTAAGAGAATACACATTGAAGTATTTAGGGCAAAGGACTATGATGTATGTAAAAGGTTCAGAAATGATCAAGGAAATAGGGTAAAATGTTGAGTGTAGGGGAATCTAGATAAAGGGTATACTGGTGTTCCTTGAACAATTTTTATTTAAAAAAAATTATTTTTCCTTGCACAATTTTAAAATTTACAACTTGAAAAAAAAAAAAAAAGCCAGGGGAGTTCCCTGGTGGTCTAGTAGTTAGGATTCGGCGCTTTCACTGCTGTGGCCAGGGTTCAATCCCTGGTCGGGGAACTGAACTGAGATCCTGCAAGCCACGCAGCGAGCGTGGCAAAAAAAAAAAAAAAAGGTCAGGCTCTCACAATTCAAGACAATTGTTCAGAGTTGTTCAGATCCTATAGAGCCTATTTTGGAAGTTAGAAGCCCCCAAATAATTCTGTTTTCTGCAGAAAGCCTCAGATTTTCATTTAAATGATAAAAGGTACCTGTATAAAAAGGAATATTCAGGACAACTATATATGGGCTAATCAAAATATTAGCCCACCACACATTCTTGTTTAAATGTCTATAAACATAAGCCTACCATACATTCATTTATTTACAGCTGTTATACAAATATAAAACCACAATAAATTTATAAATTACCTATAAAGCATTTAAATTAACATTTCAATAGGACAACAAAAAATGTTTTTCTGCTGAAAATAAGTGCTATTTGACCTGTGATCTGCTCCCAGTGCCCTGAGGCAGATGTTTCCAAATTCAGCTGGCACACACTCTGTACTGTGCCATGATGCACATTCTAAGTCCACTTTTCACTCTTCAGAAGACTTTGAAATCTTCCATTCTCAGGGGAACTCAGTGCTCTCATGCCTGTCTGCTTACCTCCCCCTCTGGTTAGCCACCACCACTCAAACCCAGGTGCAGACTCTTAGGTTCCAGGGCGCTTCCTGGTGGTTATCTAGAGCAGATAGAACATCATCAACACTTTTTTTCAGTTATTTTTTAAAACAAAATTTAAACATTTTCTATAGAGTATTGCAGATTCCAAAGAACATGCATATAACTAATTTTAAGGCAAAATGGCTTGGGAGCAGCATGGGTATGAGAGGAAGCAACAGCAACCCTTAGACCACCACTGTGGTCACCCCTCATGCTGCATCCCACCCCTGCTGAAACCACCAAGCCCAAGAGGAAGGCTGAAGGAGAAGCTAAAGAAGAAAAAGTCCAAGGGAAGGATGAACCACATAGGGGATGGGCATCCTTTCATGCATCCTAAAAAGGCACCGTGCAGAAAATGAAGTACCAGGTGAAGCGTGTGCATTTTGTATAACTATGTTCTTCTTGTGTTCCGTACTACTTGAATTACTGTTTTTATCAGGTCTTATACAAATGCAAATATTTGGCTTTTTAAAAAAACTGTATTAGCACAGAGAACCCCTCACTGTTTCAGGGAAGGGTAAATATCACTAACAGATTATCTTAGAAGCGGGATTGAAATGGTCATGAGGGTAAACAAGATTTTGCTTCCTTGGTTTCGGAACTATTCCTCTTGGTTGCCAAGAGAAGAGATCCACTGACATTTACAGCCACTATGGCTGTGAAGAAATGAAAATTCTTTTTTAAGTCCTCTCTCCTTTCCTCTGTGCCATCAGAATGAGCTTTATGTCCTTAAACTCAGACCTGTTGGGACCGGGCACTCCTTTCCTCACAGGCTCCAAATCTGGTCTTTTCAGTGACATTTAAACGGAGTCCCTCAAAGGAGCCAGGAACCATTGTTATTGACTGTGCATTTTAAAATTCTACAGTTTTGGGGGCTTCCCTGGCAGTCCAGTGGTTGGGACTCCGCGCTTCCACTTCAGGGGTCATGGGTTTGATCACTGTTAGGGGAACTGGGATCCCGCATGCTGCACCGTGCAGCAAAAAAAACACAAACTACAGTTTTCATTAAATTTCCTCAAAATCAAGGTCTGTTTGTGAAAGGGGTTAACATGTTAAGTGGGAATTATTCCTCCTCTAAACTTTTCCTTTTCAAATCATCAAAAAAGACTTCCTTGGTTTTTGTAGCTTTTCCTCTTTTGTAGACCATGGAAATAGGGAAATTGAAAGTTGCTGAATACCATTCCTGATGATCACTCAGGACCTTCCTGAAATGTCATGAGTGTTAATGAAAAGTAGCTTTAATAACACAGACACAATTGGGGGGGGGTGGTGGAAGAGGGAGTGAGGGAGAGAAGGCGAATGTGTGATTGGCTGGGTTAAAATATTCCTGGGCTCTGATTCCATGTCCATTAGACAACCTTCTGAGGGCTGATTCAAGCTTATCCTGATGATAAGAGAGAGCTTTGAACAGTGAGCATAAAGGTTTATTTGCGGAAACTGACATTCTAATTCTAAAATTAGGATAGAAATTCAATTACATGGAATTGAAATTATATGAAAATTCCAAGGACCTAGGAAACCAAAGCAGTCTTAAAAAAAATTGTTTGAAGATTTACATTACCAGATAAAGACTTACTGTAAGCTACAATAATTAAGAAAATATGGTATTGGTACAAGAATAAAAAGAACAATAAAGAGAATAGAGAGCCCAGAAACAGTCATACATACACAGTCACATGATGAACAATAAAGACACAACCGCAAATAGTGAGGAAAGGCTAGTCTTTATAAATGGTGCTGGGTCAACTTGACATCCATATGAAAAGAACACTATCAACAAAAATTGACTCAAAATACAACACAAAATGTAAAGCTAAAATGGTGAAACTTTTCGTTTGGCAAAGCGTTCTTTAATATGACATGAAAAGCATGACCTTTTGAGGGTCAGAGTAAAAATTGATAAATTGGACTTTATTAAAAACTTCTGCTTTAATAGGCAAGCCATAGACTGGGAAAAAAATATTTGCAAAACGTATCTGACAAAGGACTTTTATCTAGCATTAAAGAACTTACACTCAACAAGACAAACAATCCAGTTTTAAAAAAAAAGGTCAAAAGACAAGAACAACTTCAGCAACAAGGGTAACAAATAAGCACATGAAAAGACACTCAACATTATTAGCCAACAGAGAAATGAAATCAAAATCACAATTTAGACACACCCACTAGAATAACTAAAATTTTTTTTATTGGCTGCATTGGGTCTTCGTTGCTGTGCGCGGGCTTTCTCTAATTGCAGGAAGTGGGGGCTACTCTTCGTTGCGGTGTGCGCAGTCTTCTCGTTGCGGTGGCTTCGTTTGTTGCAGAGCATGGGCTCTAGGCGCGCGGGCTCAGGAGCACAGGCTCAGTAGTTGTGGCGCACAAGCTTAGTTGCTCTGCTCCAGGGTTCCTTCTCTTTTCACTCTCCATGGGATGTGGGATGTTCCTGGACCAGGGATTGAACCCGTGCCCCCTGCATTGGCAGGCGGATTCTCAACCACTGTGCCACCAGGGAAGCCCCATTTCCTTTCATTTTTATTATCTATTCTCTTCCTCCCTCTTTTATGCTGTTGACATCCTACAAACCCCTTTACTGGGGTGCACCCACCCCACAGGTGCCTTAAGTGTTGGCTGACAACTCACAGTTGCCCCTGACAATGACTGACTGAAATGAAGGCTGGGTGGGGGAGAAGAAGGGCACAAAAGATTGGCTCCCTTGCAGTAAGGAGACCTAACTCTGTGGCACAATTTCTACAGTTCCCCGTGGGATCTGTCTAGAGCTAGTCTCCACTTGAGGCCACATTCCTGCTTAGCTTTAGCTCTTTTCCCTGCCCTGTCCTGCTTCCCTTACTCCCTTCTCCCGAGAACACTTCCCCAGTAAATCCCTCAAAAATTCTCATCTGAGGCTCTGCTTCTAGGAAACCTGACCCATGACACCCTTGGTAAGCTTCATGAGGGACTATTTTGTTCAATCCCCTAGAACAAATTCCTATCTTAGGCTCTGCTTATGACCTTCTCCCCCCTAAGAATGATAGCTTGATGACGGAAGATCTTCGTCACGTTGGAAGAACAGTGTCTGGAACACAGAAGGCACTCAATAAGTGTGCTGAATGAATACAGGGGAGAGCCCAGGGGTCTGTTTTATAGCTTAGCTGATCTGGCCTAGAGGCATTGTGAGTCATAGCCAGTAGACAGCAACTGAGTGGTTCAGAGATGGGGCCAGGCCTGGGACAGCAGCTTGGCACCTCCAACACATCCTCCAGGTGAGGTACAACATGTGAGGATTACCAGGGAAGGATCCTCTGGAAAGATGCAACCTCAAGGGTGGGCCGGGTTCTAGCCTTGGGCTTCCAAGAGACATGTCCCTGAGCCAGATCTAGGGGATACTACTGCCCAGCTATGTGTGAGGAGTATGTGTGTGTTGAATTAATGAAGGCATGACAGAGGGAACCCTGCCCCAGGGTTCCTTCTCTTTTCACTCTCCATAGGGAGAAGAGGAATTCAAAAGAAAGCATACAGTCTTCTTTCTCACACAACAGAATCAGCACGTACAGGAATGGGGGAGAGGGAGTACGAGACATGTCTGTTATCTGGACTTTAGCTTCCTTGAGCATGTAGTCTGCTTGGGATAAACGTCATGTCCAGTCTGCACAACCCCTGTTGGCTCAAGCCCTAAGCATAGGTCCTAGCCCATGGCACATGCCCCTACTGGACTGACCACACCAGACTGTGATCTACACGCACACAACTGGTTCCCAGCTGGACCAGGAGCATCTTGAGGGCAGGCATAGGCTGTGCTGGGACCCTCCACCCAGACCAGGGCCTGGCACAAAGCAGGTGTCAGTCAGTTCAAGGTTGTAAAATAACTGAATGATGAGGGCAGTAATGCTGTTGGGTACGCTAGACATCCACCAGATACTTTTCAGAATGTAGATCCAGCCCTGGCTTTGCAATGCTTCAGTAGCGCCCTCTAACCCACAGAAGGAAGTCTAAACTTTTAAGCCTGCCTGTACAGCACCCTCATATAGTGCCCTGGTCCCCCTTTCCAGCTTCCTCTTCTGCTATTCCCAGCTCAATACCCTACACCAATCCTACCCCAAGCTCTTCCTCACATGTGCAACATTCGAGCCTTGCCTAGCTCTTCACTCTGCCTAGAGGCTCTCCCTTATCCACCCCCAATCTACCTGTCAAATTCCTGTGCATCTTTTAAGTACCTACTTGTCTCTGCTATCATTCCTTCCTCCCTTAAGGGCCTATTAACCCCTTCCAGCAGCCACCCAGCACTCAGAGAGCAAGGTTCTGGTCCTTCACCTGCCTATCTATCCCCAAAGCCTGACAGAGTAGTCTTTGGGGAAGGGGGTTTCAGGGAGACTGCTGCTAGTGCGAGTGTGCAGGGATGGACTCCCCAGTGGCCAGCAGCTGGTTAACCCTGAGCGCCAGCTGCGGGCCTGAGCCCTGCCCACCAGGCCTCGCGGTTTGAGGGGGCAGCTCGTCCAAGCAGGTTGCTCACCCAGATTCTTGCTCCCCAGCAGTGCCCCTGGCTCGCCTTTATCATTCTGGACATCGAGGCTTGCGAGGCAAGGGAGCAGCCTGGGTCGCCCGCGTCCTCGAGCCTCTGCTCCGGGTATCCGTGCGCCCGACGAGGCCCGCCCGGCCCTTGCCCTGGAGGCCTTCGGGTGCCCGGCCTCGGGCCACGCGAGCCGCCTGTGGGAGCAGCTGCGGCAGTTCTGGGCCCACCATTTCTCGCGGCGCTTCTCGCCGCGGCGCCCTCCGCTGCGCCGCATCTCCTCCATGTCCACCTTCTACCTGCTGGACCACAAGACGCGCCAGGCAGAGCTAGGCCTCAGCTACGGCACGCCGCGCACGCGTCTCAGCGACGAGGCCTTCGTGTTCCGCGGCGGCCGGTGGACCGCGGAGGGCCAGCCAGTGCGGTCGCGGCCGCAGCTGCCCTCGCCGACCACCCCGGGCTGGAAGGCGCAGGTGCAGCTGATCAAGAGCCAGGTGCTGCTGGAGGAGAACAACTACCTGAAGCTGCAGCAGGAACTGCTCATGGACATGCTGACGGAGACCACAGCGCGCATGCACCTATTGGAAAAGAAGATAGACCACGAGGCAAGCACTGCCGCTGCGGCGCGCCCCTGGCAGAGGAAGATGCGCAAGCGCGAAGGCGCGGGCGGCGTGCTCCTGATCGAGCCGCGGGCTCCAGAGTCGCGGTGACGCAATAAAACCCGTGCGGCGCATGCGCACCTCGCTCCTCACCTTAGGCCCGGGCGCGTTCCTGTGGCCCCTCGAGGGTCCGGCCAGGACTGGGCTCCGGGTGCGCGGCGGCTCGCTGCGCGCCTTCAGGGACCATCACTCCGGGCCTGGTGTGGAGGGGAGATTCAGCCAGCAACCCGTCTCGGGAGGGTGCGATAGGGCGGTGGAGGAAGATGTTTGCAGCCCGTTGGGAACGCGGAGTAGGAGCCAGGCTTGCAACAGTGCAGCAGGGGGCGGGGATGGCATGCGATGAGAGGTAGTGGCAGCAATGGCTTTCTTGGCCCAAGGGACGGAGGGCAAAGTCCGGGAGGCAGGGAAACCTGGGCCCAGGGATGGAGGGTGCGGTTGGGCGGGCGGGCGGGCGGGGTCGGTGACCTTACAGTTGGCCTTTCCCTCCCTGACGCGCTCCCGGGAGGGGTTTCAGCCTGAGTCCAGGATAGAAGTGTATTTTACGACCTGGAAACTGTTTCCCGAAAGAATCTCTCGAAACTTTGAGCTCTGCCTCCCCCTCCTGGCTGTGTGGCTTTTGGCGAGTCGCTTCTTCGTTACGGGTTTCCTTTTCCTCTCTCTAGAATTATGGGTCGGAGATAGAAACAAGCACTGTCCAGAGCTAATCCAGCGCACAGATAGGATTTGCTCGACCCACTTTATTTTACAGTTTTGCATGAGTTGCCAACATTTAAGAATTTGGAGATTTCACATTAAAAATCCAGATTTCCCGTCTTCTCCTGAAAACCCGGAAGACTCAGCCATGCTGGACCTTGGTTTTGCCCAGCAGCAGTTGCCTGAATTGTGGCTGTCAGCTCCTGCTCAGCTTCACTCCTTTCCTCCTATAGGTGTCTGATTTTGGATCTCCTTCTATATCCGTTCTAGATCGATGTTCTCTCCTGGGGCATGGGGAGCCCTGTGCCCAAGGTATCATATAAAGTGCTTTTGGTGAGGGTGTTGTGAGTGATGTGGCTGCATAACAAAGGTGATGACACTGGTCCTTGCAATCTGCAACCTTTCCTTGGAATGTAGACAGGCCCTTTCAGCACCTAGTGAAACTTAAGTCCGGTAGGATTCCAACACATTTTCCTAGAGCCATGTGAAAACTTTGAGAGAGGTGGGTGTCCTTCTTCAGCCTAACTTGCTTTCAGGAGAAAGACTAGGGATTACTAAACCACTACTTTGTATAAAAATGTGGCCTAATTAAATCAGCAAAACAACACAAAACGTCATTAGACACTATGCTTAAAAACATTTCTTTTGAGCAGTGCTCTTTTGTATTTTAATAATTCTATATTTATATTAACATGGATTAAAATATTTTTAAATAGTTGTAAAATATAATTTCCTTTTAGATTAACTTAGAAAATAAAAAATATACAGAAAAGGAAATGAGAAGGGAATCAAAACAATACCTAGAAAAAAACACAAAATAAGGCACTGATGGAGAAATTATACTAAGTGAAAGAAGTCAGATGCAAACGACCACATATTGTATCATTTTGTTTATATAAAATATCCAGAATAGACAAATCCACAGCTGGGGGATGTGGGGAGGAAGGAGTGACTACTTAACAGGAGCAGGGTTTCCTTTTGGTTTGATGAAAAATGTTTTGGAGCTATAGTGGTAATGGTTGTACAACACTGTGAATGTTCTAAAAGCCACTGAATTGTATACTTTAAAATAGTGAGTTTTATGTGAATTTTACCACAATAAAAAAAGATTTTTTTTTTAAGGAGGAAAGTGCTTTACATTAAAACATGAGATAAAAACTATGTGGTATGGGGAAATAGCAAAAATCATAAAGGTGATCCAAGAGTGCCTAAAGTTCAGGGAATATTGCTTTGGCCAGAGCACTTGCAAACAAATAGTTTATTTTCTAGAACAGAGAAAAGTATCTGCCCTGCCAGATCAGCAGCAGATGGGGAGCCCCATGTTTAGGGACGGGTATCCAAATGGATAAAGGACCCAGATCAAATGGGGCAGAATGATATTTTAAGATATGTGACTTTGTTCTTTCTGCTCTGGAATTTCACCCCCTGACTGAGGCAGCAAGCTCATTGCTCCTGGGGTGGGGTGGGGCTGTGTGTGTGTGACAGAGCAGAAAGTAGGAACAAAGAACTCTTTGTGGCTTTCATCTTCTACAGCTCAGAACCCTCTGGGGAACAGAGCTTTGAAAAAATATTTTTTGGGCTTGAGGAGGGAGGTCAAAAAGGCTATAGAAAAAAAAAAAAAAAAAAAAAAAAAAGGCTATAGATTTGTCTACAGCAAGAGGAAAGATGAAGAGAAATGGAAGTAGAGATCCTGGTAGGTCTTCCATCTTGGAAAAAAGTCCTTTCTTGACCCTACATTACTTTCCAGCTACTGCCCCATTTCTCTGCTTCCCTGTATAACTAAGCTCCAAAAAGTTGCTTATATTCACTGTCTTCAATTCCTCCCCTCCCTCTTTGCTCTTAGTTCCCCTCAGCTTTGGATTTCTCACCTCCGAGTCTCCCCAGCCTGCTGTTGTCAAGGATGAAATTGACTCCAGTGTTAAGTCCTTTGGCTAATTCTCCATCCTCATCTTGGCCCATCAGCAGCATTTCATGCAGTTGACACCTCCTCATCTTCACTTGTCTTCTAGGACACTACACTCTTCTGATTTCTCTCCTACCTCACAGTTGCTCCTTCTCAGTGTCTTGCTGATTTTACTTCCTTCAGGTGTCTACTTAAATGTCACCTTTTCAGTGAAGTTTTCCCTAATGACTTTATTTAAAAGAGCGTGCATTCTCTCCACACCCAACCAAACCAGCACAACTTATCCTCCTTTCCTGCTTTGTTTTCTAGCATCTGTCACCATTGGACATGCTATGTATTTTGTCAGTCTCCCTCCACCCCCTCTGCCCCAACTAGAGTGTAAGTTCCATAGGGTTTTTTTTTTTTTTTTCTGTATCTTAGTTAGAAAAGTGCTTAACACTTACTAGGCTCTCTCCAGATATTTCTAGAATGAACAAAGGTCTATAAGAGACAGGCACCTGAATCCCAGGAGCAGATGGTGTTTGGCCTTTGGTATTGTCATAGGTATCTAATCCTCTAGGAGGCAGGGAAGGTGTACCAGATGCTTTTGGAACTTTTGGTTGCATCTGATAAGTCCACCTCTGATTTTCGCCGCAACTATGGTGGATGGCTCTGCGTATACTGTCAGTGCCTCATTTCAAGTGTCTACTGTGGGTTTCTCTGCCTTTCTGCTTCAGGGCTTTCTCCTAAGCCTCAGGAGCTCTCTCAACCCACAGACATAGCCTGGGAGTGCAGGAGAGTTAATGCCTTCTGGGGCAACCTCCAGTAGAGGACAGAAACCAAAACACACTTTGTTGAATTTTCCTTCTACCATTTTCCTCACTCCGCCTCTCTCAGTTCGTGGAATCATCTACCAGATAAACTGCACCCAAGTTCTAAGCTCAGGCTCTGCTTTTATGGGGATTCAAGCTAAGGCAGTTAGTAGGAAGTAGCACTAGAAGGCAGGCCATAGGGAAAGGAATCTAGAACTAGATCACCCCCCCATTCAGAAGGCAACAAAGACCTCTCACCACTGTTGGTGAGAAGGATGGTAGTAACCCCTAGTGTCCTGAAGCATAAGACTCTTACCTTTGGTGGATTGGAATGAGATAGAAATTGAAGGGAAAGTTTGGCTTATGTAGTAGCTTTGGCACTTGAAAGATATGGAGGCAGCTGTAATTACAAGGATTATGGAGGTGGTTAACTTTTCTAAACTGTCTTAGAAGCTTTGAAGAAAGAATGAAAGGCTCTTCTTAGCCCACTCAACTCAGGGCATGATGTGAAAGCTGGAAAGTCTCCCAAGGCAACATGTAAAGAACTGCTCACTTCTGTGGCCAGGAAGCAGAGTGTGCTGAAAATAAGGCTCAACATTTAATCAAGGGCAGTAGAGCTGCAGAGAAGACCCGTGCATCCTTAACAATTTTCCTGTACTAAAGTCAAGCATTTTAAGGGGAAGGAATGGGACCCCAAGGCCTGGCATGGGGATGTTTGGGTGGATATACCTAAGAACCTTGAGCCCCCAGAGCCCCTGAACCCTTCTGGCCAGCAGCAGCTGCTCCTTCCCTTGATAGAGAAGAACAGCTTTATTTTTCCTGGAGACAATGCAGCGATCTCACCTGAGGTAGATGTCGTAAAATGATGCTAATCTTTCTGAAGCTCCACCTCTCATTGCCTCTAGACCAATAACTAGGATCGAGTCTCAGCATAGCCCAAGCAGTGAAGCACAGTCCCTACTCTAGAAGGAAATAGCTTGATCGTCCAAAAGCCTGCAGGACATGTCTAACCGCAGGACCTCTGGGGGAACAGACGTGGGAGTGGATCTAGAGGGTGGGGGGGTATATAAGAGTGGGTAGGAAGTTGATTGCAATGGAACATTTCCCATGACTCAAGACTAGAGTTCTGCCAAGAACACCCGGAGCTTCTCCTAATGTGCTACCAGATGACTCTGGAAAATTGGACACGATGGTGGCCTAAGGTCAATGAGGTGGAGACGCCAGAATTGCCTTGGCTGAGTTTAAAGAAGGGTCTGAAGGCTACAGGGAAGTGGAAATATTAGAATGGGTTTATTACATGAGACCAGAAGATTCACCATTTGACTCTGTTCTCTGGGAGCTGCCCAGAGGATGCTCCTTTGGCTAAAGCAGTAGGGAATATGACAGTGAGGGGGGGCATTGCATCATTGAGAAGGTGTTGATGGCTGTCCCCGGTAGGCCAGGGTTGACAGCAGGAGATGCTGCCATGGAACTGGGCTCCCTAGTGTCATTGGGGATGATGGGATTCGGGAATGGCATTTAACCATTCTGGATGGTGACATTTACAGATCAGAAGCCAGGAGGGCATTCTTATCGTTACTTTGCAGCAAGAGTGGAATGGCAACTTGGGGGGCCTCGCTTCTCAGAGACCTGTGGTAATGATGATAATAGGCCACAGTGTTCTTAGGGGCAAAGTAAATGGGCAGCCAATGGAGGCAGAGAATAAGTGATAGAAAGGGTTGGGGAACAAGGATGAGAGACATGCCAGCAAAGACAGTCTTGCTATTAAAATGCCTTACTTAGTATTAGGTCAGTATTTAGATACATCCTAGGAAAGGTAGGTGAGGAATGCTCCAAATAGACTGAAGTTAAGTTTCCACCACTGCAGCAGAGTGGCAGGTTTGACATACAAATTGAGTTATTGAAAAGCAGTTAAAAACCATGTTTCTTGAACACCCAAGAACGTGGAGCAACATCTGTACCAGCCACAAATACCAACAAGGAGACAAGGCAGTGTGAGATGCTGATGTATGGCATGCAGAGAAATGAATGTGACAGTGACTAACCAAATTCAGACCTTTTGTGGATGTCTTAGTTCAGGCTGCTGTAACAAAACATCATAGACTGGAGGACTTATAAACAACCGGAATTAGTTCCTCACAGTTTTAGAGGGTGGAAATCTTAGGTCAGGGTGCCAGCATGGTCAAGTCAGGGCCCTCCTGCCGATGGCTAACTTCTTGTGTCCTCACATGGCAGAGAGCAGAGGTGGGAAGCCAGCTCTCTTGTGACTCTTATAAAGGCACTAATCCCATCATGAGGGGTCCATGTCATGATCTCATCTAATCCTAATCATCTCCCAAGGCCCCACCTTCTAATACCATCACATTGCAGGGTAGGGTTTTGACATATGTTATGGACACATTCAGTCCATAACAGGAGGCAAATCCCAGAACTGGAATCAGGCTCAGCAGGCAGCAGGGATGAGACCAGGACCTCTACCTGCAGCCACAGTGCTCTGCACTTAACTCACCCCACCAGTCCAGGTGATAAATGGCAGCTGGGACAGTAACATGGGCCAGTAAAAATGGTCAGTGGTTTCGCTTTTGCAAGATGAAGAGAGTTATGGGGATGGATGGTGGTGATGATTGTACAACAATGTGAATGTGTTTAATACCACTAAACAGTACACTGAAAAATGATTAAGATAGTAAATTTTATGTCATGTGTATTTTACCATAATAAAAAAAAAAAAGAAAAAAATGGTTAGTGGTGACTGTGTAGAGATTGGGGTCTAGAATAGAATATTAGCCAGAGGAGCATAAGAAGCAGCACAGCTCTTAAGAGGAAAAGCAGACTGTATCTGAAAAACAGTATGTGTCCACAAAACAACCTGCAAATCCCAGGACAGAAGTGCTTTCGAAGATACATGTAGGATAAAAGGGGAGAGGAACAGGATGTGACTGCCGAACGGGTGTAGACAATGGTCATGTGTCCAGGAGAGCCAATGCATTGGCCTTGCATTGGTTAGGTTGGGGCTGTGCCCTCCTGCCTTTTGTAGGGGACCCAGCTGTCTGGTGGTAGCTGATGTGGGGTGTCTCCCAGAAAATCACCTGCTTCCCCTGTGTCTGGCCAGGAGGAAAGTGTTCACAGCCTCACCCCATTTCTCTACTTTTCCTTTCCCCATCTAGCTTAGCTCTGAACAGCTTCCTCTTGTCACTTACCATTGCTCCTGCCTCACCCACCAGTTCCAACACATGTGTGTCTCCTCCCTCGTACTCCTGGGGCCACTCCTACCAGGACCGACCTCCTCACCTGGTCAGTCTGGGAGGCTGTCTGTGCATGGCCTTGCCTGCCTTCGATTCTCAGACGTGTCTAGCACAGGGGCCAGATCACTCAGAAGCCTGTGCCCATGGTGTTCCATGTGCATCTGCACACGTGTGGGATGGGATTACCACAGAAGTCCGTGGCGACCAGAGAGGATGGGCAAGGACCAAAGGTCCACAGAGCCTGCTTGGTCACCGGGAACAGTGCTGACAGGGAGGAAGGGGGCCTTGCCTGGGATCCTGGGAGCAGGAGTGGCCTAGGGCTGGGACCAGCACCAGCTGCCTCTGGAGCACAGTTCAGGAGCTTTGGCTCCTGCCCCCTTGGGAGCCAACGCCAGTGGTGTGTCTGCTGCTTTCTGTCCTCTCCTAATATATTGCACCTACAAAAGTTTAATAAAACTGTAGTATCAATATCTTCAAATACTCAGTCTGTTTTAACTGGTCTATGTCCAACCTAGCTCTAATCAGCCAGAGCTGACATGAAGTAAGGGAAGCAGGGTCATGGGGCCTCTGTGCATTCAACAGGGGCTGGGGATGGGTTTGGACTCTTGAGATCCATGTCCTGGGGTCATACCAGCGGTCCCACAGCTCTCCAGAGAGAAAGCACAAGGCCAGTCAATGGCTTGAGGTGCGGCCTGTGTGTAGCCTAAGAAGTGAAAGGCAGGTGGGAGAGTGGAGCCTAACCCTCGAGCCGTGAGCAGACCTATAAAGAGACTTAAGAGATGTATCAGCTAGTTACAATGCATGGACATTATTTGGCTCCTGATTTTCAAGCAAACAAACTACAGACAAAACAACAACAGGACTTTCCTGGTGGTGTAGTGGTTAAGAATCCGCCTGCCAATGCAGGGGACACGGGTTCGAGCCCTGGTCCAGGAAGATACCACATGCCGCGGGACAACTAAGCCCGTGTGCCACAACTACTGAAGCCCGTGCGCCTAAGAGCCTGTGCTCCGAGACAAGAGAAACCACTGCAATGAGAAGCCCGCACACCGCAACGAAGAGTAGCCCCCGCTCGCCGCAACTTAGAGAAAGCCCGTGCGCAGCAACGAAGGCCCAATGCAGCCAAAAATAAATAAAATAAATAAATTTAAAAAAAAGAAAGAAATTTCTAATTAGATAGATGTCCTCCCAAAACTTACAACATCCATTGTTTTTAAATTTTTAAGTATTGTTTATTATCTCATCCATTTTTTGTAAACAATTAATTGCACATATTTAAAGTGTATAATTGGATGAGTTTTGACTTAGGTATATACCCATGAAACCAACAACACAATCAAGTAATGAACATATTCATCACCCCCAAAAGTTCCTTGTGTTCCTTAGTAATTCTTCCCTCCTACCCCTGCCCCAGGACAACACTGATCTACTTTTTGTCATTATAGATTAGTTTTCATTTTTTTAGAAATTTCTGCAAATGGAATTATTCAGTATGTACTAAAAAACAAAAACAAAAACAAAACCCTAGTTTCTTTTGCTCTGCATTATTATTTTGAGATTCATCTATGTTGTTGTATACATCATTTCCATTGTATGGAAACACCACAATTTGTTTATCTACTCACCTTTTGGTAGAAATTTGGGTTGTTCCTAGTTTTTGGCTATTATAAATAAAGCTGCTATGAACATTTGTGTACGAGCCTTTGTGTGGACGTGTGTTTTCATTTCTCTTGGATATGCTAATTCTGTGTTTACATTTTTGAGGAAGTCAGGCTATTTTCCAAAGCAGTCATTTTACATTCCCACCAGTAGTGTATGAGCTCCAATTTCTCCACATTCTCATCAATACTTGTTATTTTCTGTGTTTTTTTTTATACCCACCCTAGTGGAAGAAATCTCAAAAATTACCATCCATACCCCTCTCACGCTATGCTTACTAAGACTGCAGAGAAATCAATTCAACTAACTCTATATTGATTAAACTAAAAAAAAAATTGTGGGGGCTTCCCTGGTGGTGCAGTGGTTGAGAATCTGCCTGCCAATGCAGGGGACACGGGTTCGAGCCCTGGTCTGGGAAGATCCCACATGCCGCGGAGCAAGTAAGCCCGTGAGCCACAGCTACTGAGCCTGTGCGTCTGGAGCCTGTACTCCGCAACAGGAGAGGCCGCAATAGTGAGAGGCCCGCGCACTGCGATGAAGAGTGGCCCCCGCTCGCCGCAACTAGAGAAAGCCCTCGCACAGAAACGAAGACCCAACACAGACAAATATAAAAATAAATAAATAAATAAATAAATAAATAAACTTCTTAAAAAAAAAAATTGTGCACACATTTACGTGTTTCCAGAGAAAAAACCATGAAGCAAGGTGCGTACAGATATGTCTAGCTTCACCCCTGTGCCTTCTACCCTGATCATTCCTCCCCACCTAGGTAAATGTTTATATTAAATTTTT
This sequence comes from Eubalaena glacialis, assembly GCF_028564815.1. Classification (NCBI taxonomy): domain Eukaryota; kingdom Metazoa; phylum Chordata; class Mammalia; order Artiodactyla; family Balaenidae; genus Eubalaena; species Eubalaena glacialis. The sequence goes on from NC_083719.1 coordinate 167,940,828, forward strand.
AAATTTAAATTGTTTCTATTGAAAAATATAAAGCACATATATTTGCATTTCCTCCCTTTCTTGGTTACTGCAGCATACAGTAAAACCTGTAAACTCTTTTGTATGGTCAGGCCACTCAAGATGGCTGTTCTCTTGCTCTCTGTACATTCCCTCCTCGACCAGTCCCTGCTTCACATACATCCTACTCACATGACTATCCAATCCGCTTAATCATAGGGCTTCATTAGTAACTGCCTAGTGCTTGCCCCTTGCCCCATCCACTGGTTTCCCTGGTAACTGATGAGCCAACCTAACGTCAACTCCCCCTTATAAATGGTATCCTCCTCCCCCCGCCCAGGAGTGAAGATTGCTGCCCTGTCTTGCCTGCCATCTGCCACCCACAGTGGGGTGCCACTCCAGGACTCTGCTTCAGACTTGTAAGATTCCCTATCCAATAAATTGTTGATGTCTCTGGGCTCTTTCTTTAGTCTCACAGCTGGGCAATTACAAGGCTTGCAGTCCTGTGGGTTACAGTCCAACACCCTTACTTTCTTCACTGAATGACATATCCTGCAGGTCGCACCTCAGCAGGACATAGAGATACTCCTTATTCCTTTTTATAGCTGCAATGTATCCCACTGGGTGAGTGTAGCACAATCTATTTCACTATTCAATGTTTGGATTGTTTCTTGTCCCTTTTAAAATTGTGATGAAATACATGTAAAATTTATCATCTTAACCAATTTTAAGTGTACAATTCAGTGGCATGAAGTACATTCACCTTCTTGTGCAACCGTAACCACCATCCATTTCCAGAACTCTTTTCATCTTGCAAAACTGAAATTCTGTACCCATTAGATGACTTTCCATTTCTCCCTCCCACCGATCCCCAGCCCTTGGTAATTCTACTTTCTGTTTCTATGAATTTGACTAAGTACCTCATATATAGTATTTGTCCTTTCGTGACTGGCTGATTTCACGCAGCACGATATCCTCAAGATTTGTCTATGTTGTAGCACGTGTAAGAATTTCCTTGCTTTTTAAGGTTGAATAATATTCCATTGTATGGCTGCACCACATTTTGTTTATCCATTCATCTGTCAATGGATATGTGGGTTGCTTCCACCTTTCGGCTATTGTGAATAATGCTGCTGTGAACATGGGTGTGCAAATATCTCTTTGAAACTCTGCTTCTAATTCTTTAGGGTGCACACCCAGTGGAATTGCTGGATCATATGGTAATCCCATGCTAAATTTTTAAAGGAACCACCATACTGTTTTTCACAGTGGTTGTATGATTTTACATTCCCACCAACACTGTACAAGGGCTCCAATTTCTCCACATCCTCACCAATACTTGCTATTTTCTGTTTTTGCTTTGTTTAATAGTCGTTATCCTAATGGGTGTGAGGTGATCTCTCATTGTGGTTTTGTATTTCCTGTAATTAGCTAATATAATTAATATTGCAATGAAGAGCCTAGTGCCATGAAAATCCTTGTGCATAAGCTGGGTGCTCAATCTTGCTCATAATAACAGAAATACAAAATGAAAGTGTACTAAGATGTCATTTCTCACCTGTCAGATCAGCAAAAACCCAAGTTTTTCCAACATATTTCGTTGGCAAGGCTGTGGGGAAGCTGGCACTCACATGAATTGTTGGGGAAAATGCAAAAATGGTACAACCTGCTGGGTATGAAGATTTGACATGTAGTAAGATTGCATGTGCCTTTACCCTTTAGCCAGGCAATCCCACTTCCCGGAATCTATTCCAAACTCACACCAACTTCCCCCTAGTATAAAGGGCCCTGAGATGAAGAGCTTGGTAGTTATTGTGAGTGGTTCCCTTAGGGTCTTCTTGCTTCCTTTAGGTCCCTTTCTCAGGTGGGGTTCTGAGCGCATGTGCATCTCTTCAGACTCTCTTACCCTCGCTCACCTTTATTCCAGCCCCCACTGGGAGAACTTCCTGGGCAGGCTTTACACAGGTACAACTGGACAGAAGCTCCCTTTAGACCTGTGCTGGAAGAGGGGGTCAGGAGCCAATGGATAAATTCCTTTTCTCCTTCCCAGCAGGATGGTATGGAGACATTTCATGATGTGCCCCAGAATGTCCTGGGGGACTGAGTGCAGAGACCAGTTTGGTAATGAGGGGTTATTTTGGTGCTCTCTCCTCTACTGCTCACATTCCTTATGGTCACCTGCTAAATCAATACCCCATAGGCTCTGCTTTCAGGGGCACCCAGGCCAAGTCAGATACAGAACATACACTCTATCAAAATGATACAAGCTTATAAATGTGTCAAACAGTATGTTTAGTATTTAAGGAGCAGAGGTCCTTATCCTAACCCAGTGCAATTCCACAATGGTAACCAGGGATAATAGTTTCCAACCATTTTCAATGCACTAACAGGGAAAGGACTTCCCTGGGCTGAATCAAGTCCCCAGGCCCAGCCTAGCTTCAGGCTTTGGGTGGGAGCGTGGGGATGGGGCACCCCCTGCTGGTTACATGGAGTCTGGAGTGGCTTCTGCCTCCTAGAGGGGCGGCACCTTTCCGGCTCTGGGTAGGGCTCTGGATTGGTTTGCACGTTGCTGCTCCTGAAACTTCTTTGAGATTCTGGGAGACTCCTCTTCCTGGGGTCCACCAGAGGCCCGAGACTTCTCCCTCAGAGCAGTCCTGGAGTGTAGTCGCACCTTCTTCACAAGGGCTCACAACTCCTCAAGTATTCCTTTTGGCCAGGTGCCCTTGGCTCTCTCACTGCTTGGAGTGGAGGAAGGGGCACAGGCTTTGGACGTGTCCTGGAGTCTAGTTCCACTCCACCCACTCACTGGATCTCTGACTATGCACATCTCTGAGCCTGTTTCTTGGAGACTTGGGATTGTTGAGAGGCCCAATGAGACAGAGATGGTGAAGTACCCAGCAATGAGGTCTGGCCCTGAAATATTCATTGAACCCAACTGCCTGAACTTTCGTAACCTCCCTCTGGTCTTTCCCAACCGTGGCCCCCCAGCTTGTGACTAGCCCTCGAACATTGGTTCCTCTGCTCAACTGGAAACGCCCGACCCACTCCCTGTCATACCACTCCAAGTGACTTTGTGTAGCCCTTGGGCCTGACCATGGGCTTCGCTTTTCTTTTATAGTAGCCCAGGGTCATAGGGAAGTCTTACATTTCTCAGACTCATGTGACTCAGAAGTAACTCAACACTAAAATAATTATTTATCAAATTCTAGGCCAAAACACTAGAGTCTTATCAGTTGGGAGACTTAGCCCTGAATGGGGAAAACCCAGCGGGGAGGGTATGGAAAGTGAGAAATACAAGGGCTTTAGTGTAATGTGGCTGTTATTGACAAGGCCATGCTCTCTGGGGATGCTGCCTTGTCTCCTGACTGATTGATTGATTGGGACAGGGTATTGACTGAGGTGAATGGTTCAAAGGCTAAATGAAACTTAGCAATGCCACCAAGCACATGCTCTGTTTTTACTGCAAGAGGCATTTCCTCTTCCATGTGTGTTTATAAACACAGACACCCCACCTAGGGTGGTCATACTAATTGTTCACTGATACTTCTGGTTCTTCTCTTTCCAGGCTCATAAGATTTCATTCCTGGTGTCAACCGGGAAAAAAAAAAAAAACCCACCATACAAAAACAGTGAGTTTCAGTTTTATTTAGGGACCCTTACTGAGGACTATAGCCTGGGAGATAGCCTCTCAGACAGCTCTGAGGAACTTCTCAGAAGAGGTAGGGGAGGAACTAGTATATATATGAGATTTTTGACTGGGAAATATAGTCATGCATACATCTTTTTTAAAAAAACTTATTTATTTATTTATTTGGCTGCACCAGGTCTTAGTTGTGGCACACGGGATATTTAGTTGCATCATGCGGGCTCTTAGTTGTGGCATTTGAACTCTTAGTTGCGGCATGCATGTGGGATCTAGTTCCTTGACCAGGGATTGAACCCGGGCCCCCTGCATTGGGAGTGGGGGAGTCTTAACCACTGGACAACCAGGGAAGTTCTCAAGTTAAGAATTTTAGTGCTTTTCTATGTATGGGAAGATGCAAGAATCCGGGGTCATTGAAATTCCTCCTTAGATATGCATCTTAATTGTCTAGGAGTCATATATCCAAGACACAGAATTCTTCACCCTATTTTTCTCCATCCTGAATTCTCCTCAGTGCACACTGTTGGTGGGTGACTGCAGTGGGTTGTGACTTAACCCTTTTTATAAGTGGATGTTGGGCAAGACTCTTTGTTCTTTTATGTTTACATTGGCCTCCTGAGGAAAGGTTTGTCCATGTGACTTATTTGGTTAATGAACTGTTGGTAGAAGTATACGTGTCATTTCTGGGCAGAAGCCTCTAAGGGCCAGAGTGGTGGTTCTGGATGGTGGAGGCTCCCTCAGCCTAAGTCCTTGAAAGAGGCAAAATGGAGCAGAACCCCCGATCTAAGATGGACATGTAGTATGAGCAATGAGAAATCAACTTTTCTGTGTTGAGCCACTGATATTTTGGGTTGTTATTGCAGGATAACCTAGCACGTCTCGACTAATGCATTCTAAATCCTTTCTGAAACAAAACAGTACAAACTAGAAATCCAGCAGATTATTTCCCTTGAGATTGTGAGCCCTGAGAATACAGAATTCATTCTTGAACAATGGATGGCAGGTCAAAGTATCCTCAAATCCAAGCACATCTTTTTCTGAGCCCCATTCCTACTAGAGGGAAACCGAGCAAACTTGCTCTTTAATGGTGACAGTCTCTCTGGATTTAATTTAGTCTTTGGGGTAATTCCTCAGTCGTTCAATTTTTCTTCCTTTCCCCCTTCTCATTCTGTAGCAGACACTGGGTTGCCTGCATTATCTCTATTCCCTGCTTCTTTGCCTACAGAATTGTGACGGTTTGGGTTCCACCCTTGGAGAAGGTGCCCCTTATCCTGGTTCAGGGATAAATCCTGACTTGTCTAAGCCAATTATGGCAGAGCCATTTTCCCGCCCTTGGTTGGTTGGGGCTGAGAATGTGACCAAGTTCTGACTGTGGAGAGAGACAGGGGAGGTTTTGCCTTGGGGCTTGTTTTTAAAAAGAGACATAGGTTAAGAAACTGATTTTGTTATCCAAACATTCTCCCAAAGAAAAATCCAGGCTCAGATGATTTCACTGGTCAATTTTATTAAAGTAGAAATAAACACCAATCTCATACAAACACTTGCAGAAAATAGAGTAGTGAGGAACACTGAAGAAACTCTTTTTCTGAGGCCAGCATTACCTAGGACAGAAACCTATGAAGTCATTACAAAAAGAAAATTGCAGACCAATAGCCCTCATGAATACAGACTTAAATATCCTTATAAAATATTAGCAAATCAAATCCAACATTATATAAAAATATAACACATTATGACCAAGTAGGATTTATCCCAGGGATGCAAGGTTGTTTTAATATTTGAAAATCAGTCAGTGCATGCTTCTTTCACTCTGCATCCTTGCCAGCCCTGGAGATTACAGATCTATAAGCTCTTATTCAAAATCCTCACATATGTTTCAGAATGCAGAATTTTTTGGATTTTAGGAAATTCTATGACACTCCCAGCAGGCTCTGAATCAGTATCTCCCAATCAAACTCATTAATTAATGGTTTTGTAGCAGAATGTAAGAAATATTCTCACCAAGCAAGATGAGTCAATGCTGCAAAGAGCCTCATATTAGCTCAGGTTAAATCTTGCTGCTAAATGAACTGGCCTCAAATTTACCATCTTTCTGGTTTCCAGGACTTTATGAATTTTGGTTTGGGGATAAGGGATTGTGGACACAAATCGCTCTTTAATTTTAGCCAATCCTGCTGCTGCTTTACTTTGCATTTCTCTGACCACTTGTTAGGTTGAACCCCTATTCGTAATCTTTAGACCATTTACATATCCTGCTTTCTTATTGGTCTGTTAGAAATTGTAGGTACTTTTGACTTAGGGCTTTTGAATTTTTGTCTTTCACATATTTTATAAATATTTTCTCAGCCTATCATTTGTTTATATATTTTATCTTCTACTAGGAAAACTAAAAATTTGCGTGCAGTCAAATGTATCTTTTTTTTGGCTTTTTGGTTTCCAGACTTAGGGAGGATTTTCCACCCCAAAGTTTTATAAATATGCTTGTTTTTTTCTTCTGCTATCTGGTTTTATATTTAAATATTTAGTATGAAATCTTTAACACGTCAGAAAAGTATTTTGGTGTTTCGTGTTATTTCAGAGCAAGGTTTCTAAACCACGGCACTACTGACATTTGGAGTCAGATAATTCTTTGGTGTGGGGGACTATCCTGTGCATTGTAGGATGTTTAGCAGCATCCCTGGCCTCTACTCACTACATGCAATAGCACCCTCCAGTTGTGACAACCAAAATGTCACCAGACATTGCCAAATGTCTGTTGGGGGTAAAGTCCCCCCTAGTTGAGAAAGACTGGGTTGCAGCCCAGCTTTTGTTTCTTTTCCCCATAATCATGGCCAATGATGTCAGCACCAGTCATCAAATTAATCACCTCTTTTTCCATTCAACAGTAATGCCGTCTTAGCCATATGTTAATTTCCAACATATAGCTGCAGCTATTTCTGAATTCTTCTTGTCCTTTTCTTGGCCAGTTCCACTCCACTACCATTCTTCTATTCACAGTATTCTGGGATCTACTCAGGCATTTGTTCTTCCAATTGAACTTTAAAATCATTTAAACCAGCTCTAATTGCACAGTATAGCTAGACTCTCCAACACAGTCTTAAGAAGTAGTGGGCATCCTTGTCTTGATCTGGATTTTAGTGGAAACGACTTTGACATTTCCATTTCGTTTACTTTATACTTTTGGGTTTTGATAAATAGTATTTTCATATTTAAGTATTTTACTTCTATTCCTATTTAACTTATGATTTTATTAGGGATAGAGATCTATCCATCAATTCTATCTAGTGAGTGTTTATGGATATTGGTAATCATATGATTTTTCTTCTTAATTTGCAAGAAAATGAACGATCCTTTTTATTTCCTGGACTAAACCCTGTATTAGTTTCCTGATACTGCTATAAAAAATTACCACAAATTTAGTGGCTTAAATCAACACACGTTTATTATATTAGGTTCTAAGAAGTGTAGGCTGGTATTGCATTTGCCCTCAATCTTCTCTGCATTTCTAGTCTTGCTTCCACCCTTTCTGCTCAACCTAAACTGCTCTTGCTAAAGGCACCAGAGACCTAAATTCTGGGGCCTCGGTTCCTCTATCTTCTGAGTCCTCTCACCATAATTTGATGCTGTTGACCACACTGTTTCACCTGAAACCCTGTCCTTTTTTTCCTTTGTTACCCTAATGATTCCCAGGTTTGCCCATCTTTCTGGCCACTCCCTTTCAGCCTCCTTTGCTGTTTTCTCCCATTCATTCACTCATTCTTTCATTGTCACAACCTTCCAATCTGTAATGTGTGTGATACCTTGTGTTGGAATCTCTAAGAGCCTCTTCTCAAAGGTCAGCCCCTTTATTCATTCCTAAGGTTTTAAATATCATCTGTATCCTGTGACATCCAGATTTTATATCCGGCTTAGATTACTCTTTTTAGCTTTAAACTCATAAAACGCCAGCTGTTTATATGACATCTCCACTTGGATATCTTGGAGGCATTTCAAATTTAACATGTTTAAAATGGATCTACTGACATGCCCCTTCCTTTCTGCCTGCCTGCAGCTCTCCCCACCTTCACCCGCTCCAGTGCACTGACCTTCACATGTCCTTCTGCCTCCTCTCCCTAATCCATCTCTCATCCAACACTTACTTGTTCATGCCTACTACACGCCAGGCACTCCATCCAGTGTTAGCAATATAACCAACATTCTAGTGTGGGGAACAGGCAATAAAAAGTAATTACATAGGGCTTCCCTGGTGGCGCAGTGGTTGAGAATCCGCCTGCCATGCAGGGGACACGGGTTCGAGCCCTGGTCTGGGAAGATCCCACATGCCGTGGAGCAACTAGGCCCGTGAATCACAACTACTGAGCCTGCGCGTCTGGAGCTTGTGCTCCGCAACAAGAGAGGCCGCAACAGTGAGAGGCCCGCGCACCGCGATGAAGAGTGGCCCCACTCGCCGCAACTAGAGAAAGCCCTCACACAGAAACGAAGACCCAACACAGCTAAAAATAAATAAATAAATAAATAAAATTAAAAAAAAAAAGTAATTACATAATAAATAAGATAATCACAGAGTGCAGAAACACTGTGAAGGAAATGAATAGAGGAATTTGATAGAGAAAGACCTGAAGAAGGAGCTAGTGAGGATGAGCATTTGGGGAGAGAGCTCCAGGCAGAGGAGACACCATCTGCAAAGGCCTACAGGTGGAAAAGAGCAGAAAGGAGGTCAGTGTGGCTGGGGAGTAAAAAAGGGGGTGGAAAAGTAATGAGGTGCTGGAGAGGTACACAGCATCACATCATGCAGGACCCTGAAGACCACAGCAAAGAAAGGACTTAACTTGAAGTGCAGTGAGAGCCACCGAGGATTTAAAGCAGGGGAGTTACCTGATATGATTTGCAGTTTTGAAAGATGACTCTGGATAATGGTTATGGGGTTTCTTTATGGGGTGATGAAAATGTTCTAAACTTAGAATGTGATGGTTGGACAACTCTGTGAATATACTAAAAAAAAATTGTATGGTATGTGAATTATATCTCAGAAAAGCTGTTGGCAGGAAAAAAAATCATTCTGACTGTGGTGAGGGTGACCAGACAAATGCCAAGAGTATAGCCAGGGAGATCAACTGCATTCATCAGATGACAGAGGGATGATGGAACCCGGGCCAGAGTGGTGCCCATGGGTACAAGGCAGGGTGTGGTGAATGTCATATGGGGTGGGGGGAGGAAGGAGGATTCCTTATGAAACTATTCCCAGCACAGAAGCAAGAATAATCTTTGAAGGATATAAATTGGGTCGTGCCACTGTGCACCTTGACCCTTCAGTGGTTTCCTTCTGCAGGTAGAAGCAACCCCTCCCTGCCCATCTGGCCTTGGGGCTGCCATTCCTGCCTTGGAGTCTCCCAGCCTCAAAGCCTCCCCTCTGCCAAATCACTCTCTTCTAACCAGGCCCTGTCACCTGTCAAATCCCAGTTTAAGTGCCACATTCCAGAAACTTTCTCATCCCCCAAATTACATTAGGGGCTCCTGCACAGCGCTTGCCAAAATCTGTAGTCATGGACTGAATTGCATATTTCTTAATTTTTTGTTCATCTCCCCCTCTAGATTGGAAGTTCCTAGGGCAGGGATATTTTCTCCTGTGACCATGCCTCTAGGGCTCATCCCAGAGCATGGCGTAGGAATTGTACTGGAACATTTGTTGGGTGAGTGAATTCATGAATAGAATGCATATGTGAAAGCTAGTAAGCAGTGGGTAAAGGAAGCTTCCAAAAGGAGAATGAAATTACAAAGACTCAAAAATGTAAGGGGCAACCCACAGAGTGAGAGAAAATATTTGCAAATCATATATCTGATACCCCTATCAGATATATCCAGAGTATATAAAGAACCCCTAAAACTCAACAACAAAAAAACAAACAACCCAATTCAAATATAGATAAAGGACATGAATAGACATTCTCCAAATGAGATATACAAATGGCCAATAAGCACATGAAAAAAAATGCTCAATGTCTCTAATCATTAGGGAAATGCAAATCAAAACCACAGTGAGATACTGCTTCACACTTTTTAGGACAGCTACTGTCAAAAAACAAAAACAAAGCCAGAAAATAGCAAGTGTTGGTGAGGATGAGGAAAGACTTGGAAGCCGCGTGAATTGCTGGGAGGAATGTAAAATAGTTAAGGTACATATCTAGGAATGGAATTGCTGAATCATATGGTAATTCTATGTTTAACTTTTTGAAGAACTGCCAAAACGTTTTCCATACAGGCTGAAAGAATGGAAAGCAGGAAATCAAACAGATAGTTGCACACCAAAGTTCAAAGCAGCACTATTTACAATAGCTAAAAGGTGGAACCAACCCATTAATGAATTAATGGGTAAGCAAAATGTATTATATACATACAACAGAACTTTATTCAGCTTTAAAAGGAAGGAAACTGAGGACATGGATAGACCTTGAAAACATTATGTTAAGTTAAATAAACCATACACAAAAGGACAATTATTGTATGATTCCACTTATATCAGGTACTAGAATAGGCAAATTCCTAGAGACAGATAGTAGAATAGAGGTTACCAGGGTCTGGGGGAGCAGGACTGGGGAGTTAAGTGTTTAAATGGTACAGAGTTTCAGTTGGAGAAGATGAAAAAGTTCTAGAGATGGAGAGTGGAAATATTTGCACAACATTGTAAATGTACTTAATACCACTGAACTGTACGCTTAAAAATGGTTAAAATGGGGCTTCCCTGCTGGCGCAGTGGTTAAGAATCTGCCTGCCAATGCCGGGGACACGGGTTTGATCCCTCCTCCGGGAAGATCCCACATGCCGCGGAGCAACTAAGCCCGCGTGCCACAACTACTGAACCCACATGCCACAACTACTGAAGCCCGCGCGCCTAGAGCCCATGCTCCTCAACAAGAAAAGCCACTGCAATGAGAAGCCCGCGCACCTCAACAAAGAGTAGCCCCGGCTCGACGCAACTAGAGAAAGCCCACGCGCAGCAACGAACACCCAACAGATCCAAAAATAAATAAATAAAACATTTTAAAAGGTAAGTAATGACATTAGTCATCAGTACATTTTGAACACATGGCCGAAGGATTCAACCACAGTGAGTGTACCAGCTGAAGCTTTGGGAAATCAGGGCCAATACCTTGAAGGTTCAAAACCAATGGTTGTCACACTCTGCCTAAAGGAGATGCGCTGAGAGAACCGAAGAGGGCGTGCTAGGATCCCCTTTCCAGGCCACCCCAGCAGCTGACCTCACTCCATCAGGAGCGCCAGCCCCTCCCCTCAGCCGCGACGCTGGGCTGGCTGCGGGGACGCCTTTGTTTTTCTATCGCACTTAGGAAAAGTACGTATCAGAATTCACACTGAGCGGTTTAAATGGTTTCGGAGCCCTCAGCAGGCGTCGGAGGAGCTCTTATTTAAGACAACCATGACTATGTAGCTGAAAGGGCCGAGCCATGCTGCACCGGGTTGGGATGGGTTTGGGACTCTGTACCCAGGTTCTAACCACTGAGCCACCGTCGCTATGCTTCCAGTCTCCAGCTTCAAAGTGGGGTTCCCCGGTCCTCAGCACGATCCGGAGGCAGCTGATGCCGCGGTGCTAGGATGATGGGAGGAAACTCACATTCAAACGTTCTCAATCCTTACTACTCAGAAAATTTTAAAGTTTTATAGCTACAAGTAATGTGTTCAGCATTAAAACAATTTAAAATACAGAGAAGAGTGAGTTCCCTGGCAGTCCAGGGCTTAAGAGCCCGCGCTTCCACTGCAGGGCACAGGGGCCCAATCCCTGGCTGGGGAACTAAGATCCCGCGAGTGGTGTATGGCCAAAAAAAAAAGAAGAAAGAAAAAGAAGAAAGAGAAAATACAGAGAAGAAAAAAAAATTTTTTTTTATATATGTATAAGATTATACATATATCTTTTCCATATATGTATTTTTCTTTATGCATGTGTGTAATTATATTTCCAGGAAGTTGAGCCATACTGTATTATTGCTTCATAATAATGCATAATAATTATTGTTTCATTGTTCTTTTTTTACTCAACGAATATTGTAAACATCTTTCCAAAAATATAATTCTAGTCACCATTTTTAAAAACTGCAAAGTATTGCATTATATAGATCAGTTTTTCTCAACTTTTTTTTCCTATGATTGTCACCCAAAGGAACCTTTTTAGACAATTTTTTTTCCTAATTCTCCCCCATGTGAAATGTTAATAGCATAGATATACTGTATATCTTTTTAGGTACTGTGGCTAAAAACCATTGTAATAGCCTAGATGTATTCACTCTTCTCCCCACAATCAAGAACCAATTTTGCCCCTTTGGGAGGCTATATTGACCCCGGTGACAATGCATGATAAAGTTGTACTATAATTTATTCAATACACCATTAGACATTTAAGTTGCTTTTAAAATTTACCTATTTCACGCTGTGATGAACATCCTTACAAATTTAAATCTGTGCAAAAGTAGATGCGGAATGTATGGGTCCAAGGTAATGCATATTTTTAAGACCTTGAATATACATTGCCAGTAGCCCTCTAGTGTACCGATTTACAGTCCAATGGGCATGGCACTTCCCTGCATTCTTTCCAGCTCTATTATGACTCTTTTTAGTGGTCATTACTTTTTTTGTGGCAGAGCCACGTGGCTTGTTGGACCTTTGTTCCCTAGTTGTGGTGTGCAGGCTTAGCTGCCCCGTGGCATGTGGGACCTTAGTTCCCTGACCAGGGATCAAACCCGCGTCCCCTGCATTGGAAGGCGGATTCTTTACCACTGGACCACCAGGGATGTCCCGAGGTCATCAATTTTAAGACACACCATGTTTTATGTACCACTTATAAAAAAATTCCGCCAATTAAACTAGGACGCGCCACTGGTTCTTAAGGCACATCCCTATTTTGAGAGGTTAAACTGAAAAAAATGTGTGAATTGGTGAAAAAAGATAATGAATAAATGTGCTTCATCTCTGTATAGGAAAGGGCTTGCTAAGCTTAAAGACAAACTCAAAGTATCCATGGCTTTGACTTCACCAAAATGAAAAACCTCTGTATGTCTAAACATTAAAAACAACAACAATTAAAAGGTAATCAAACAGAAAAATGTTTGGGGCAATTATGGCCAAGGTAATAGTCTTAATAAAGACCAAAAGAGCACTGGAGAAAGAAGCTGAACTGACAATTTATATGAGGGAATCAGCATTAATTGTATATAATTTATTCTATTTTACTAATAATCAAACATGCAAATTAGAGATACAGTTTTTCTCAGTATTAAATTAGCAAAGATTAGAGGAAAGGAAAATTTCAATGCCAGCAAAACAAAGGGATACGGAACCCTCACCTGCTGCTGAGAGTGTTGTCAAGTGTGATAACCTTTTACTATAAGTAGCCCTAAAAATATTCAGATTCTTTCATTGAATAATTTTACTCCTAGAAATCTATCCTGAGGAAATGATCTAATATTTCTATGATGATTATACATTACATCTACTTATTATGGAAGAAAATCCTAGAAAACTTTAGGAAAAATAAACATCTTAGGTACTTCCCTGGCGGTCCAGTGGTTAGGACTCTGCGCTTTCACTGCTGAGGGCACGGGTTTGATCCCTGGTCGGGGAACTAAGATCCCGCAAGCCAGGCTGCCAAAAAACAAACAAACAAATCTTAGAAGTGTAGCCGTGTTGTTAAAAGGCGAAAACATGATATACTGTGTATCTCTTTTTTTTTTTAATTTTTATTTATTTATTATTATTTATTTATTATTTATTTTTGGCTGTGTTGGGTCTTCGTTTCTGTGCGAGGGCTTTCTCTAGTTGTGGCAAGTGGGGGCCACTCTTCATCGCGGTGCGCAGGCCTCTCACCATCGCGGCCTCTCCTGTTGCGGAGCACAGGCTCCAGATGCGCAGGCTCAGTAGTTGTGGCTCACGGCATGTGGGATCTTCCCAGACCAGGGCTCGAACCCGTGTCCCCTGCATTGGCAGGCGGATTCTCAACCACTGCGCCACCAGGGAAGCCCACTGTATATCTTTTTAGGGTTTTTTTTTGGCGGCGCAGCTTGCGGGATCTTAGTTCCAGGACCAGGGATTCAACCCAGGCCACGGCAGCGAAAGCGCCAAGTCCTAACCACTGGACTACAAGGGAATTCCCGAAAACATGATTTTATAATGCACTACCAAGGGGATCAGGGCTTTTCCCTCATCTAATCAGAAACTAGTGTTCTTAGGTCATTTTTTTTTTTTTGCCCTCGCCCTGCGGTTTCCGGAATCCTAGTTCCCTGAACAGGGATGGAAACCAGGCCCTCGGCATGGCGTCCAACCACTGGACCGCCAGGGAACTCCCTTCTTAAGTCATTTAATTAGACCAGAGCTCTCAAATGCTGTAACCTATTAAGAAACCTTGAGAGATATCCTAGTGATGTCCTGGAGAGATAGCACCCAAGAGCAAAAACTGTTCTTGCTTTTGAATCACTCAGAGATAGACCTTCAATCTGGAAGACTTGGGAATCCCACATCTTGGTGACTTCAGCCGAAATGCCCTCTATTTCCTCTAGTTCTTTTTGCAATTGAGGGCAAGGAGCATCATTCACCATGCTTGTCCCGTCTGAGTCCCCTTCACACCCAGCAACAGAGTTTTCCATTTCAAACAGGTCCTATCGCGCCCTGCTGAAGACCTGCCAAAGCCTTCTCGTGTGCTTGGAGTTATCACCCTTGCCAAGGCCTAAATGGCCTTTCAGGATCGGGCCTCGCCTACCTCTGGGACCTTATCTTGGATCATCTTCTCCCTGTTCCATTGATGTCCTCTCCAGTTTTCTCAAACCTGTTAAAACCGGATACGACCTCCAGACCATTGTAGGGGCAAAAACGTGCTTTACTTGCATCTTCCCGTGGTGGCACTCAGAGAGGCCTTCGCTGTGGTACCCCTGTGTTTATTGCATGTGTCCACCAGGCCGAGGTGGGGAGGACAGCCGGCATCACACAAGGGGAGGACTGGAAGGCTACGGGAATGGTCCCAGTTTCCGCAGTGCTGCCGGAAATCACGAACATCACTAGTCTCGGGCCATATGCGCACATGGGGTGACCCTAGAGTCTTGCCGAACTGAACGCCTCCACCTGGGGAATGGACATAACGGTATCTACTTAGCTTTGGGAGAATTAAGGGGGAAGCTGCTCGGGAGAGCGAAGTCCGGCGTGCACCGGCGGCTCACCCTGCGCTCACGAGGCGCGACGGGACGCGCATCCGGCGCCCCCCTCTCGTGCGAGCACCCAGCCGGCCGACCCCGGGGCGAGGCAGCGGGGGTCGCAGGGTGGGAGTTCGTTAGGGCAAAAGCGGGGTACGGGACTGGGGTCCGGGCCGCAGGCGCAACGGCGGCAGGTAAGGGGCAGTGGCGGCACGAAGGACTTGGACATGCTCCCGGCGCCGCGGGAGTGGCTTCGGGTGCAGGAAGTATGCAGTCCCGCAGCCCCCAGTTTGTCACGGGATGGCTCTAGGGAGAAAAGGAGTATAGGCGGCGCGAGGGAGGGGAGCGCTTGTACTTTCAGGTCAGCTAGGACTGCGGATAATAGGCTAGGGACACCTCATCACAACCCAGAGCCCGGTACGGTTCCTGTAAGGAACTAATTGCCGCCATACCCCTCCCCCTTCTGGCGGGTAAGTCGAGCGAACGGTTTGAAGGAAGACGCATGCGCATGGAACTCAAACCGCTGAGGCTCGCATAATTGCGGTAAGGCGCAGGCGCAAAAAAGCCCGGCGGGTTTAAGGAGGTGGGCGGGGCTGACCCAAATACGCATGCGTCTAATAATTTACTGGCGGGAGGTGGGCCGGCTCATAATATTACGCATGCGCCCGAGCTCTGTGTGACGCAAGGGGGCGGTGCGGGCACCTAGCTGCGCGTGCGCAGAGCTTGTTCAAAGGGCCTTATTTAGGTTGCGCAGGCGCCCACTAGCCATTTCTTCTCAGCCGCGCCGAAGTTGTGTTTGCAGGTGAGTGTTTGGTGTTCCGTATTTACCACCTACCGGCCCCCGACGATGCCAGTTTTGCGAGGATTGCTTGTCCCAAGGTCTCTGTAGAGGCTGCGGGGGCTTTAGCAAGGTGCGGGGTACCGTTAGACACCAGGAATGGTTCGCCGAGTCGTGGCAGGGCCGCTGAGGCCTGCAGGCCGCGCCGACTCTATTGTGTGAGATGTCTGAGGAGGCGGAGCGGAAGCGGTCGCCGCCATTTCCTTGCGTCCACGCTGGCGCTAGGCCGGGTGCCCCCTCGGCTTGGGGCACTGGTACCTGGTGCGCAGAGCGGCTTCGGGGACCCGGCCGCTGGCCAACTGGGCGTTCGGTGTTGGAGTCGTCTGGGTCGGAACGTCCGCACGGGGTCGACCTATACGGAGGCGCCGCGGGCCGGCAGGGCGTTTCGAGATTGGAGGGCTAATTAATTTTAACATTTCTTAGGTCTGATCCTCATCTTCGTCTTGCAGGCTGTTTCGACGCCAGGACTCCGTAAGAGACGATGATGTTGGGCACCGAAGGCGGCGAGGGATTCGTGGTGAAGGTCCGGGGCTTGCCTTGGTCTTGCTCGGCCGACGAAGTGCAGCGGTTTTTTTCTGGTGAGTCTGAAGCGGAGGCGGGAGTTCAGCCCGGGCTGCAGGGCGGACGGGGAGGCGGCGGGGTGGGGGGTGGGGGGTGAGCCGAGCCCAGGGCGCCCCCTGGTGGGGCGCGGGCGGCAGCGGTTCCCGCTGTCCTGCTCGCGCCCGGCCGGCCGCTGTTACGCAATGGAAATTGCGAAAGCCCCGCCCGCCCGGCCCTCTTGGGGGAATGCGGCCTCTCTGGCGGAATTTTTTTTTTTCTTTAAGTACTAGTTATTCTGTGGATGTCTTTTAGAAAGGATAAATGGGGAAAGATGGGATTTCCCCTTCAATCTTGAGAACTTTGCCCAGCAGCTGAACAAATATAACACCTTTCCAGTTTTGGCGTTTATTTGAAAAGGGGCATTCTGCTTTGGAAAGATAAAATGTCATTTCTTAATTTCCTTAATCAAGATTTTGTAACTGAAGAGCTCTTTTTCATAGTTCTTGATCTGGCTCACTTTACAGTTGAGGACACTGAAGCCCAGGAAAGTTTTCTTGCCTATGTAGTTTTTTCCCCAGTATGTAGGTTTCCTGAATAATGTCTGCCAAATGTCCTTGTTCTCATTATTAGTGTAAGATTAGATTGAAAGATACATTTGGGAGAAATTTACAGGTTTTGGAAGGATATTTGTAGTATTGACTTACTATCTGAATTTAGCATGTGTAACGGAAAACGACCTGTAAAACAAGAACCAAGTACACTGGAAGCCACCTTGCAGTGGGCAAGACTGGGTTTGGCTTCAGCTGTGCAACTTGGAGCATTTTAGCTTGGTAACATTGATCCCCTTTCAGGTGAGTATTGGCCCTGCAATTCGGATTCGAGCAAGAAATTGTAATGTTGCTGCTAGTAAGGTAAAACTGTCAGATACCCCAAATCAAAACTCGAAACTACGTTTATTCAGAAAATGCCATAAAATCACAAGGTCCAGAGTTAAAAGTTTACTGAGGCGTTATCAAAAGGATGATTAATGGACACTTGAATAGTGAGGACTTGGAGATAACTTCATTAAGAAAGTGCTTTGAATACTGGATTTTCTTGATGGATTGGGAATATATCTAGGGAATAAGAAAGTTTGGTCATGAGAGGAAAACTGCTTAATTACTGAAAGAGACACCCTAGGCGTTAGTAATACCTTGCTCATTTTAGGCTTTGCAAATGTCTGCTTTGTAGTGGGGGTGTGTATAGGCATTTCATCACCCAGAGGTGGTTTTTAGTTTTAAATTCTGTATTAACGGTTGTTTTCTTTCCAGACTGCAAAATTCAAAATGGGGCTCAAGGTATTCGTTTCATCTACACCAGAGAAGGCAGACCGAGTGGCGAGGCTTTTGTTGAACTTGAATCAGAAGATGAAGTCAAATTGGCCCTGAAAAAAGACAGAGAAACTATGGGACACAGATATGTTGAAGGTTTGATTTACATTGCCCTAGTAACAGTAAATAAAACATTAAACAAATAGAAATCTATCTTACCCCTTCTGAATTTTAGGTATTTGACCGCATGGAAATGGTCATCTAAGAGTTTATGGCAGCTCTACCTAGATTATCTAAAGACCCAGGAAGTCTGAACTTGGTTTTCTAACTTTCCAAAGTTGACTAATTCTAAGCACCTCTTTCAGTATTCAAGTCAAACAACGTTGAAATGGATTGGGTGTTGAAGCATACTGGTCCAAATAGTCCTGACACGGCCAATGATGGCTTTGTACGGCTTAGAGGACTCCCCTTTGGATGTAGCAAGGAAGAAATTGTTCAGTTCTTCTCAGGTATGTAGTCCTGTTTGTTGCTGAGCAGTGAGTTCTGGCTAGCCTCTGGCAACATGTGATTGAATAGACCTTAAGTTGATTAGCTTAGATATTTAAACAGGTTGTGAGTATATGCAGATGAATTAATGTTTTCTTCTTCCTGGAGACCTTCAAATAATTTAAGCCCATCTTAAAGGTGGATTAATTAAGTACTTCCAAAATGCTAACTGCCTATATTTAGTATTGTAGTTCAGAGTAGATCTTTGAGGATTGTCCTCAACAACTTAACTACTTTCCTCACATTGCTGTACAGCTAAGTACTTCAAGTTAAAGGTAAGATCCCTTAACATTAGATTAGTATGTTAGGTTGTTGTAATTTATGGCAAGTGTCTATATTGTAAGAGACACTGGGTCATGGGACCAGAAATTCTCTAATCATCTCATTCTGTTTATACAAAAAAAACTTACGGAAACAATTGGTTTAGCCAGGGAATTAAACTTACTGAAAGTCAGTCTAATATAAGTGTAGGTTGAATGTAGTCTTAGTATCTGAAGTACAGAAAGTGTTTTGAAATTGTTTTGGGCCTAAAGTATTTGAATGTTTAGCAGAATGTTAGAGCATATATTTTAAATACTGTTGCTTAATATTCATGTGATAAACTGGAATTAAGAACAAGAAATCCTTTCATGGTTTAGTGTAGTATGTGTTAAAATCTTGACTTAACTAGATACATATCAAGTCCTAATATTTTGCCAGAATTTTTGCAATCAAGTCTGTTTTTATTGTTTTTGTCTAAATTGGTGAGAATTGAATGCTATCTGTCAACATCGTTAAATATGAACATAATTTCATATCTTCTAGGAAAGTGCTTTAAGTCCTTTTTGTAAGCTTGGGAATGTTTCCACGGAAAGGATTTTTCATAGACGGAATTTCCAGAAGTGAATCTTACTACTATTAGAGCATAAGAGTGCATGATTGTGCTGTGTTAGATCAGTTGTTTGTTGAAAGTTTAGATTGTATGTTTGTCAATTATATGACTAAACAATGTTTCAATTTGTATATTAAATGTTTAAATATGTAATTTCTTAAAACTGAAGTTCCACTAACTTTAAAACATTGCAATATGAAATGAGGTAACAGGTGTATCTTGAATTTAGTAAAACTGTTGTCTTTAATGCTTGAAAATTTGTTAAATTCTTGTATAATTTTCAACATTAAGTTGCATAGATAAATGAGTGTTCTTAATTGTTGAATTCTTAATGCATCCTGTGTTCAGCAAGTTTTTTCTTACATACCATGTCATGGGGTGTGTTAAGAATTGACTTAATAGTTTGTTATAATGGAACTTCATATTACTGCAATGAATTTTTAAAGAGTACTTGTTGAAAGCATACCGTTCACCTAAAGTTAAAATTCTGGTGTATTTAAAGCTATAAGAAGAATCATTTCTGGGCTTGTGATGTTAATATTGCCCCCCTACTGGGGTTATTTGTCCTTGGGTTGAAGGGTTGGAAATCGTGCCAAATGGGATAACATTGCCGGTGGACTTCCAGGGGAGGAGTACGGGGGAGGCCTTCGTGCAGTTTGCTTCACAGGAAATAGCTGAAAAGGCTCTAAAGAAACACAAGGAAAGAATAGGGCACAGGTGGGGATGGATGGTTGGTTGGATTTGTCACTTTTCTTATGGTAAACAATTAAATCCATATTCTCTCTGCTTAGAATCAAGGAAGAAAATCTGATTCCTAGTCCCAATTATTTGATGTTTTGCCACAGTTTTCAAACTTTTCCTATGTCAAAGTCCCATAGTGCTTTCAGATTAAATTTTAGGTTTTGAAATTGTCCCCAGTTAATTTGGTCTGCTTTACAATTTTGTAGGATTCCTCATTAACCTCAGTCACTGGAGTTGAGAGACTATGGTTTTAAAAATGTTAATGCAAACCTGGCTTTAGCTGTAATAATTCCACCTAGTAAATTAATATTACCATAAGAAAATGTGATACTTTCTGATCTTGTTTTTAAAGTTGAAATGCAACAAACTTTCTTGCTGTATAAATGTTTTCTGCATATGTATTAATAAGCATAGCTTTCAAGAAATTGTCACAAAAGGTTTTATTCTCTTTGCTTGTGACTATTTTTCATTGAAGCATGCGCTTACCTATGCTGATTCCTACTAAAAGCATAGGCTGGGGTATTTATTGGCAGAAGGAAATGTGTAGTGTGGGCTAGACTGTTGGTGGAGACTGGCTTTTTAGCTCACTTGCTATACATGATGCCAATGGATTTAAGACATGAAATGTTGAAAGTTGAGTGGAATTCTTTCCCTCCTAAGACATTTATTTACAGTACTCCTCTCTACCCCTAAGGTTGGGCTCTCTGCCTCAGAGGAGTGAATTTTTTTTCTATAAAGTTTACATTAAATCTTAAAATTGAGTGAATTTCTGGTCATTGCCTATACAAATATAAGAAATCTGGCTTTAAATATTAGTCAGTTTCATGGCTATGACTACATTGTTTTCTTGTGTAACTGAATACCTGTATGAAATGAACTAATGTTTTCTCTCCCTTCCCCACTCCCTTTCCTCATGAACAATGCTTTAGGTATATCGAAATCTTTAAGAGCAGTCGAGCTGAAGTTAGAACTCACTATGATCCACCACGAAAACTTATGGCCATGCAGCGGCCAGGTCCCTATGACAGACCTGGGGCTGGCAGAGGGTATAACAGCATTGGAAGAGGAGCTGGCTTTGAAAGGATGAGGCGTGGTGCTTATGGTGGAGGTATGTGTATTGCGCAGGTGTTACGAGGTCTGTTCTTTATGTGACTTTTCATTTAGTGATTGTACTTCTTGCCTTTCAGGTTATGGAGGCTATGATGATTATAATGGCTATAATGATGGCTATGGATTTGGGTCAGATAGATTTGGAAGAGGTAAGGTAAGAATTGAATTTCTCATCTGAGGGATACTTAACTCTTGTTCATTTAGACCTCAATTATTGTTTTTCAGGAATGTCAGATCACAGATACGGGGATGGTGGCTCTACTTTCCAGAGCACAACAGGACACTGTGTACACATGCGGGGATTACCTTACAGAGCTACTGAGAACGACATTTATAATGTAAGTGTAGGATAAATTCATAAGTTTTATATTTCAGTATAACAGTAAAAACATGGTTCTTATTCTACTTAAGTGAAGCAGCATGTTAAAATTTTGTTTTCTGTAACAATATTTGACTTGATTCTCTGAAATACCTTATATTTAGTTTTTTTCACCACTCAACCCTGTGAGAGTACATATTGAAATTGGTCCCGATGGCAGAGTAACTGGTGAAGCAGATGTCGAGTTTGCAACTCATGAAGATGCTGTGGCAGCTATGTCAAAAGACAAAGCAAATATGCGTAAGTGTGATTTAAGGATCTTCAGGTCTCTTTATAGGTAGTTGTGTGACTAATGATTATGATAAAGGAATAGTAAGGATGAGAAAAATCTGTAATCCAATAATAGGGTTCTATGGGATATTTAAAAAGTGGGAGGATTTTTAAAGTTAGTATGATTAAAAAGAATTTGTGATAAGAACACTGACTGAGGTATATGCTTGATGGAGAAACTTAAAGCAATTTAGATGAATGTTTAAGATTGCTTTTTGAAACTTGCATGAAGTAAATCAGCTGAAAGAAGCAGCTAGAATTTTTTTTTTTTTTACTAAAAGTATTTATAGTTCACAGATCTACTTAAAAGAACTAAAAGTGCTTATCCTTTTATTTCACCAACAAACATTTTCAACTTTTTTTTTCTCATTTCAGAACACAGATATGTAGAACTCTTCTTGAATTCTACAGCAGGAGCAAGCGGTGGTGCTTACGGTAGCCAAATGCTAGGAGGCATGGGTTTGTGTAAATATCACTTTAGTGTCTTTTTTTAAGCTAACCTTGTATGCCTTTTCTCTCATTTCAGAACACAGATATGTAGAACTCTTCTTGAATTCTACAGCAGGAGCAAGCGGTGGTGCTTATGGTAGCCAAATGATGGGAGGCATGGGCTTGTGTAAATATCGTTAGTTTTTTTAAAAACCAAAACATTTATATCTATATAAGTCAATTATATAAGTTAAGTTAATTTATATATAAGGAGTTTAGCATAATTTAGGCAAAGAAAAGTTTTGATTTGAATAGTATGTGTGCCTTAAATCCTTGTGAGTTAAACTGTTAGATAACAAATTAGTTTGAAGTACTTTTGGGGGAGGGGACTACAGAAAGAAACTAGTTGAATTGTATAAGTATGAAGTATAAATCTAAAAGTAATATTTAGCAAAAAGCACAGGATCAAAATAAATTTTGGGGCATAATCAGGTGTTTAGTGATACCTGTGTATTGACCTACCCTTAATATATTGAATTATGGGGGAAAATCCCACTAAATCCAGTTAAGCATTTTCATAAGGTCTTGTCAAAATGCCTCTACTTACGGAAACGTGGATTCAGTCCTGCTGATGTGTATGCTGTTGGCCTTGTGGTTTATAACTGTTTGACTAGCTCAAATGATGGATAGAAAGGTAGTCTGGTCATAGACAATAGGCAGAAGGAGGCACAGAGGGTTATATATAGTGATGTAAGATCAAGACTGGAAAATAATAGATTTAGAATTACAAGCCCGGTACCACCAGGTACCACATTACATAAGGAACAAGGTTCTAATGTTCTCTTAACTTAACAGCAAACCAGTCCAGTTATGGCGGCCCAGCCAGCCAGCAGCTGAGTGGTGGTTATGGAGGCGGCTATGGTGGCCAGAGCAGCATGAGTGGATATGGTAAGTGTGTTTTTTTATATACTTGAGTAAGTTTCAGGCAGGTTTCTTTAGTTGGGAATATTCAGGCTCCTTTATGGTGAAATTGGGTTATTAAATGTATGCTCTTGATCCTAATATAACTGTTCAAATAGCTTAACTTTCAGAATCAATCATTGGGAGGGGGAAGTATTCTATGAATTCAAAATAGTCATTATTGCAACTTTGAATAAATGTCGAGCCAGAAAACATCTGCCTCCATTTGTTAAAACATTAAATAAAATTGTTCACTTTTTCTGTCTTTTTGTTAGCAATAAATCCATTTTAGATGGAGGGAGAATTTTAAATAATAGAATGGTGGTTGGGTTTAGGACCGTATTTACTAGTCAGTTAACCTAGGATTGGTTTTATTAATTAATTTTTTCAGTTGGTCTAAAGAATGGTGATTTTGGTATTATAGTCTTACCCTACAAAATCCTTTTGCAGACCAAGTTTTACAGGAAAACTCCAGTGATTTTCAATCAAACATTGCATAGGTAAATATTTTCTCAAAAAGTATAATTTAAATTCCCAATAGCAAATACTGATATGTTGTAGTAACACTTTCTATAGCAGTCAATGGCTCTGATTTAACTCCATGGAGGCTGCCATTTTGGGCACAGTGAGTTGCCTTTAGTCCAACTTCGTCGTCTCACTTCCTGCCCGTCATGAATAGGAAAAGCAAGAGATTGCCCCTGTGCTCCCTATTCATACATGCCATTCGATGGACACATTGTGAATGTTTATGGTAAATTTTTTTTTTTTAAATGCTTTGTTTAGCTTTAAAAACAACATGAAGTAATTTTGCAATTTTTGAAAAACACTAGTTTTCCTTTAAACTTAATTTTCCACGTTGATCCTGAAGCATCCAATTAAATGGTAGCACAAGAGTCTGGCAAGTTGGTACTGCAGAGAAAAGGGGTTTATTGAGATTTGTTTGGCGTCGGGAGTCCCTTTTCCCAAACATGCTTCTCGCCACTTGGACAGCAGCCATTTGTACTCGTATACTTTTTAAACTTTTTCTTGGAATGCTATATTTTAGTTGACTGATAATCTGATACTTATCCTGACTTGTCAAATTGATCTCTTTGCAGGCAGCCAAGGAGCAGTGAACAGCAGCTACTACAATAGTGGAAGCCGAGCATCTATGGGAGTGAACGGAATGGGAGGGATGTCTAGCATGTCCAGTATGAGTGGTGGATGGGGAATGTAATTGATCCTGATCACTGACTCTTGGTCAACATTTTTTAAAAGAAAAACAAAACTTAAGTTTTAACAGTTTTGCAATACAAGCTTGTGATTTATGCTTACTCTAAGTGGAAATCAGGATTGTTTTAAAGACTTAAGGTTCAGTATTTTTGAACACAAACATTCATTTAGGATGTAACTAGGTTGAGTAAACTATTACTGTTAAATAATTTTCAGCTTTTCTCACGTTAGTTATATTGTAGGATGTACTTAAGCAGTAGGTGTATTTAGGTTAAAGCAGTTGAATTATGTTAAATGTTGCTTACACCACATTACATTGAACACTGTTGGATGCATTGTTGAAAGACATGCTTTTTTGTAAAACTCAATATAGCTGTGTCTACAATTAAAAGTGAAACATTTGGCATGTTTGTTAATTCTAGTTTCATTTAATAACCTTTATGGCACGTAAGTTTAAGCTTTTTTTTAAGTTAATGGGGAAAATTTGAGACGCAATACCAATACTTTAGGATTTTGGTCTTGGTGTTCGTATGAAATTCTGAGGCCTTGATTTAAATCTTTTCATTGTATTGTGATTTTCCTTTTAGGTGTATTGCGCTAAGTGAAACTTGTTGAATAAATCTTCCTTTTAAAAACTGCACTTTGTCTTGTCTGTGCTTCAGTGTCATGTGGACTGTTTCTTGGTGATCTATTCCTGCCTGGGGCATAGGTGAACAGTGGCCCACGTCTCTGGCTGTGGCAGACAGGCTCGGCAGTTGTGGCCGTTTTGTAGATGTCTTCAGATCTCTCTTCCCTCCAGTGCAACTGAAGGTAAATGTAGCTCTGGGGCCCCGTGGAAGGGCTTGTATGTCTGGCCTGGCTGCACAGGATCTGATCTGAATTGCCTTTGACTTGCTAAGCACTTGCACAAAGCCAAGGGGGAGGCAGAAGTCTCCTCACTGCATGCTATGCATGTCCATGGAAGCCTTTGAGCATGGCTGAGGAAGTGCCAGAGGCAAGGGGTGGCTGACTAGAGCTGCCCTTCCTAGTCTGGTGGCATCTTTCGAATTTTGCTTATATGGGGTATCTTCTAGAAGGAGCTAGCTCATAGAGGACTTTCACATTGACGTTTCAACCTTTATTTTTGCCTCATTCCTCAAGATCAAATCTACTTAAGAGTGACATTATTCCATTTATTTACAAAGCTTCTGAAGTAGAATACCAAGTTGTACTTTAGGAGAACAAATGATTCGTTTAAATCAGTAATTGAAACCATTATCGTAGGTAAGAACTCAATGACATTTGCTAAGAAAGTAGTAAGCAGTTCTTACAAGTGTAGTTCTAGGATTCCCTTCAGATACTTAACACTAGTTTGGGAATTGCCACTCATTCATCATCCCTCTAATAGAAAAAGTTCGCTGTACTGAGGTTAGAATTAAGAATCGGAGCTGTGAATATAGGCTTGTGCTGTTTGAAGCCACATGTGTACATTTTTACTTGCTGTGACTGCTGAAGGTTTCCTCTTGGGTGAGGTGAGTATGGTGAGTATAGTCTGAAAAATTGCTTGGAATGATAGTTGTTAATTTACAGACTGTAGATGGCAGCATTGTGGAAGGTATGCATGAAGGGCCCTGCTGTCTGCCTGCCCTGCCACACGCTCTCTGAAGGCTGGGTGCATACCTTCAGTTGGGTTGGGGATACAGAAGTGTTGTACTTGATAATTTTCTGGGGAGGCACTGTTGAACATTGGTGTTCAGCTGCTGCCCCTGAGATCTTACTGAGTTACTCCATGTCTGGGGAATTGGACACAAGGAGAGTTCTTTCCCCTGGTCCTCTAGTTTTTCACAAGGAACATCTTTGTTGAAAAACATGCCTTATTGGAGGAAGAAAAGGGACTAGAATTAGAAACTTGAAAGAACTCTAGAAACATTGTGGTTCTTTGGAACCTTGTGTAAATCTGCAGTTTGGAATGAATGCAGCTTGGAGCTGGGCAGTTTTGGAGGCTGGCCATACAGATTAGTGTTTTTCTGTAAGATGTTAGGAAAAACCTGAGCGAACTTTCTGGCCAACCCAAACATATAAGGGAACAACTTTTGGGCTTTGGTGACAGGTACTTTCTCTGTGCTTGTTGGACTTAACAGCCCAACTTGTCCTTGGCTCAACTGGGCAGAGCAGCCTGCACCCCAGAACACAGCAGGCTCAGGTCTTCACCTTGAATGCAGCCGCCCTCACCAAGGGCCTCTAGTCCTGAAATGGGGGTTGCTCTGGGCATCCTGTGAAGCTGACACAGCTCCTTCATTTTCTGCACCAGAATGAAAAATAAATGATTTTATTGCAGGGCTAATGATGGGTATTCACAAGAGTGTGAAACAGCAAATTTCTTGACTATGAAAAATAAATGATTTTATTGCAGGGCTAATGATGGATATTCACAAGGGTGTGAAATAGCAGATTTCTCGACTGTGAAGCAGGGAAAGCATGCTGGGGTGGCGGGGAGGGAAGGGAATTGATTACTTGCTACACTAGTGGGTCTGCTGCAAAATAGGTTAATTCTTTGGAAACTGAAAAATGACAATAGCAAAATCATGAAGTTATATCTGAACCAAAGCCAGTGGTGTCAAGGGAGAAGAATTTCAATCCAGAGGAGCTGAATCCATACAATTTGGAAATGAGAGGAGCGCAGCTTCTGGTCCCGCGTGCTGTGTTCCAGAGTGCCAGCAGCCCAGGCGAGGATCTTGTTCTCTTGGGAAACTAACCTCCCAAGCCCCTGGCCACCTCGAGACCCAAAGAGTTTGGCACTGCTCTGAGGCCGCCCACGCCCATGAAGACAGGCTGGCAACTGGTCCAGAAAGCTGGCCCTGCTGATGCCCCCACCTTAGGAGCCAGTGGAGGAGGAGCAGCGCTGAAGCAGCAGGGTGTGGCAGCTGTCGCACACACGTACTGGTTTGGGGTAGGAGGGCAGGGCCAGCTCATTACTGGAGCACGTGTTGCAGAAGATGTGGCCACAGTTTCGGCAGTGGTGCTAGAGGATGGAAAAGAGCTCACGCTCAGAACACGCTGAGCCACCTGGGTCTGCACACCCGCTCTAGTTTATCAAGCTTTAAAAGTTTAATGCTTTAAAATCCCTCCCTCATGTATCAGTGAGGCATGTACCAATTTGGAAGGGGTT
The DNA here is from genome assembly GCF_028564815.1 of Eubalaena glacialis. Taxonomy (NCBI): domain Eukaryota; kingdom Metazoa; phylum Chordata; class Mammalia; order Artiodactyla; family Balaenidae; genus Eubalaena; species Eubalaena glacialis. Next base: position 167,968,008 of record NC_083719.1, read on the forward strand.
CTTGTAGACCTCTTGTTTCTACATTTATGTTCCTGTAAAATCCATGGAGTTTTGGAGGGGTGAGTTAAGGTTCTTTTTCTTTGTGTTTTATTGGACTTGACAGCTCTTAACTGAGTTGGTAGTCTGTGCTACTTAAAGAGCCCCGGGTTCATTCTCTGCAATTGCTACATTCCATGGTGGTGACCCAAGGTTTCTTTAGCCAGCCCCTCCTGAGAAGGGCATCTTGCTTTTGTAAACAGGGCTGCCATGAACCTTGAGCACATGGCAGACACCAAGACAAGGACCTGTGTGTCCCCTGCTCTTCCAGGTTCTATACATCACTTCTGCCAACTGCCCCCCACTCCCCCAGTCAGGCTAGACAATGGACCTTGAACTGGGCCATTCAGTGTTGGGAGCCTTAGTGAAGGCTCTCTATTTTGTGTGAGATCTATATCCTGCCCCACTGGTCAATAAAGGCCCTGTCAACCCTGGACCAAAGGCTGGGCCCAAGACCTTCTGTTCCTGGAACCTGAAGGCAGGCTACACAGGCATTCACCCGGGGCAAGTGCCCTGCCCAGATTGCCAGTTACCTTTTGGTGCCACCTGGATGACTGTCCTGAGACTTATTGCCCATAGGTTCCCCATAGATTGTTTTTGCCTAACTTAGATTTTGGTCCTATTGCTCCCAAAGAATTTTCAGTTGATGTACACACTTAAGACCATTTCTGCAAACAAGCGGCCCCAACTCCCAAATCATTGAGAGGACTGTGATGGAGACAAGGCCTGTAACTTACTGGCTGGGGTCCCTGAAAGGGGGCAGGCTGGAAGGTCGTCTGCATGGGCCAGCAGACCAGTGAGCATGAACACAATGCAGTGGGCCTAGTCCCACAGGCCTTTTCCAGAACCAGAGGAAGGAGAGCCCAGGCAGGGCACGAACTCAGCCCCTGGGCGAGCGAGTGGAGGGCTGCCCCACATACCTTTCTCCGGGAAATGGAAAACTCCTTTTCACACTGCTTACAGTGTGTGGCTTCATCGTCTTTCAGCCAAGTATGGCCCTGAGGAGGAAAGAACACCACAGAATCCCACTTTACGGCTTGGCTCCCGATGAACCTTTAGCTGTGTTCATCCTTCAACCCAGCATCCACTGTCCCTTCCTAATAACACCTGGTTTGCTTTTGCGGGACTGCCTCTTCTCCACTAGAAGTGGCCTCACAGGACTGTCCCCCACCCTGACCACAGTTGGAGCTCATGTGCTGCAGCCTGCCTGCCCTCTGGCTTCCTGTTCTCTACAGGTTGCCCCCAGTCCTCAAACCAGATTCTCCAGCCTTCCGTTAACCTGAGACTCACCCACCCTGTTTCAATAAATGCCCTGTGGCTGAGGTAACCAGAATCAGGATCTGGTTAACTCCAACCCTGGCTGAGACATTATCCAAAGTGCCTCCTGAACTGGCAGGAGGAAGAAGGGCAAACCCTGTCAGCCAGACTAGAAAATCCGTGACAACAGTCCCCACTGTGAGACAGAAGGCAACGTGCTGTGGAGACAGGAAGCCCTTCTCCACAACACGCTGAGCCCCCAGTCCTCAGGGCATCGTGGGAGGCAGATGTCTCCATTCTGCCCAGGAGCCAACTGAGGCTTAGGGAGATGCCTTTTTGGAGGTCTTTCTAAGGGAAAACTAGGATATGCGATTTATTCAGCCTCAGGGACTGAGGTGGTCAGGGGTCAAGGGCCCTGTGTACTTTCATGGCTCCTTGGCTTTTGTTGGCCATCACTTTCCTGATGACACAGAGAGACCTTATGATTGGGAGCTGCAGCACCGCACCCAGGGCTTTCAACCTTGAGTCCACTAGTTCCACGCAGCTCTAGAGTCCCATTTTATGATTTTTATCCTCCCTCTGGCACTGTCAGCTGACATTTTGTGCAAACACTTCTGTGCAGTGCAGGGGATACAAAGATAAACAGCTCACAGCAATGACATCCAAGGAGCTTTCAGTCTACAAGGGAGGATACAGTAAACTGATGTGAACTACAAGTCCAGGCTGCTGTTAGTTGCTGTGACAATTTGCTGCTTCTGACCTGAGGTGCCCTGGTAGTCAGAGACATTAGGATCTCTGCTCTAGCATACGCTGGAGGGTGCCTTGTGAAGAGGGTGTCTGTGCAGTGCTGCCACAGCAGAGCTGAGGCTGAAGGCTAGGAGCTCCTGCCCCCTCCTCTCCACTCTCTCAGCCCCAGCAGGCCAGCTCGGTACTGCACGAGGTCACCTGGACCACATGTTCCTGCTCTCCTTAAGCTGTGTGTGCCACTCTGCCCTCCCCAAAATGGTCCAGAAACTTGGCCCAGCTCAGGGCTTAAGTGGTTCCCAGAAATGGCACAGGGCACTTTAGTGGGCCAGTGTGGCCTCTGGCCCCTCACCTGGAGGGAAAGGTCTTACTCTCACTATTAAAAAAAAAAAACACCTGGATCTCTTTCTGTCACTTTTCATTTCCTTCATTAGGGCACCTATGATCTAGGCCTAATGTCAAACTACAGCTGACAGCAGAGAAACCAGAACCAGAGGACCTCGGTTCCAGCTTGGGCCCTGCCACTTGCAGCATCGTCATCTCAGCCAAGTTACATGGCTCTGAGCAGCATTTTCTTATCTGTAAATAAGTGACAATAACCACCAATCAACCACACATTCTCACCTGATTTTTGTGAGAAAACCTAAGAGCACACTAGGATATTAGCACGAGCTGACTAATAGCTACGAGTAGTGATTCTTATGTTAATAACATTAATAATCCAGTACCTTCAGTGCCTTATTTACTTCTTTGATGTCTTCCATCTTCAGCTTTGACCTTAAAAAAAAAAGAGAGCGAGAAAGAGAGAGATTCATAGCCTCACTAGAGGGGCTTTCAAACTCGAAGTAAACCCACAAAAACTTTTTGGCTTTGTGAAGTCAACAAGACTTGTAAGAGAGGAGTGTGATAACATGAGTTCTTGTAAAATTATTTCTTTCCACCTTTTTATAATCCCAGAGTCATCTCACTGTATTGGCTCATGTCTGGTGCAGTCTGAGGCTGAGCCTGTGGACCGAATCTGGCCTAATAACAAACTGTTGAATTGGCAAGGATTTAAAAAGACTTTGAAATAGTTGCAAGCTTTTAAAAATTGAGAATTATCTCATAAAAGCCCATGTTTCTGGCTTCTCTGGGCAACTATTCCTGAGTGTGACATGTGCTTTAAGTCGGGGTGGGGGAGGGGGGAGCTCCCGTATCAGGCGTGGGCTCCCCCATGGCAGGAACCTGAATCTGTAGGCCTCTCACCAGCCCCTTTCCTGCTGCCTGCTCTGTCTAGAATGGCCAGGCTCAGGGGGCATGATTGTTTGTTCTTGTTCCATTCTTTTTTAAAATATTTATTTATTTATTTGGTTGCACCGGATCTTAGTTGCAGCATGTGGGCTCCTTAGTTGCAGCTCGCAGGGTCCTTAGTTGTGGCATGCGAACTCTTAGTTGCGGCATGCATACTGGATCTAGTTCATTGACCAGGGATCGAACCTGGGCTCCCGGCATTGGGAGTCCTAACAACTGCGCCACCAGGGAAGTCCCCTTGTTCCATTCTTGTTAGTGCAAGAATAATTCCTTAGTTCTCCACATAAAAGACAGGACTGAACATTGTCTAAACTGGAAGAATTAAACCAGATAAAACGAAACATATGTATTTGTCAAAGCCTTTTTTTAAAAGCTGAGATTAGCCTAAAGTGCCACTGGATTAGCCTAATCTAAGTGCCAGAGAGGCAGGCCTCTGAGACACAGGCTAGACTTCTAGGGAAGGATTAGGAAACCAAACATCAAGGCCTTTAAAAGAAAAAACCCTGTGGCCTTCAGGAATGCTTGGAGGTGCTCCTTCCGTCCCCTGACTGGCTGCAGAAATAGGCCAGTGGGCTGATAGGGCCAGAGGCTGCCTGGGATGGACAAGGTCAAGATGGCAGCCTCAACATATAAGAACTTTCCTGGGAAATACAATTTGAAAAGAATCCAGATGTTCCCAAGATAAACTGGGCGGCTGTGCCTGTAGTTGGTGGAGGCATCTGAGAACAGGCTTCTCTGTCATCTGGTGTTGGCTTGCAAAAAGAAGGGAGGAGGGGAGAAAGCGCCAGCCTTGCCGTGGTATGTATCCCTGACATGGCAACACCTACACAACCCGGCTGTGAAGGACATTCTGAAGCTGGGTCAGGCAGCAGTGCTGGGAGGCTGCCAAGTGCAGGGGTGCGTTTTCAAGACCAGAGCCTGTCCGCTTTTCTGAGGCCTGTGGCCTACTAGGAAGGAGTGTGTCTCTGACTCTGTTTGCTGTCTGTCCAACATGAAGAGGACAGGCAGGAGAAAAGGTGGGGCTAGCCACCTGAGAAGCAGGGAGGGCACCCCGAGGACACCTCCCTATCCGTCTGTCTAAACACCACTGCAAATCCAAGAAGCCAGCACCACGCCAGCCTCCACATCTGGTTCTCATTAGTCTCAGGGACGCCCTCAGAGCTGGCCTGTGCTCTGAGTGTGGGGTTGACGCCTGGCCTTGCCCACTCTCCAGGAGCTCTCCCCACGGTGGGGGCAGCAGCACAGGGCACTTGGCCTGAGAGGTGGCAGGCAGCCCTCAGAGCACAAGGGACCAGCAGCCCTGAGCTGATCTAGAAAGATATGGTGAGTGGGAGAGGATGGCGAATGGGCAGCATCTTCACGTCAAACTACTGAAAAGACCACATTCCCACCAGAGTCATAACATTTTCCTTTCTTGTTTTTCTTCATACTTTTGTGGGCCAGCCCAGAGCACTGCTTGAAACCTTCCAATTTTCCAGACAGAAGAATCCTAAGGTTGTGCACATGTGTGGACTACTTTAGTGTGTTTCTGGTTTATCCTCACGTTAGTTCCCATCTCTGGACCTTTTCTGGTCACAGTGTCTTCTGCACTGGGCCTGGGCCCGGGCTGTGCTGCTCACTGTGCCTGCATCAGGACTCAGGTGGGAGCAGTGAGTCAACCTGGGGTCTCTGTGTGAGTGATGGGGAAAGAGGAACTTTCGCTTCTCTGACAGACAGCCCTGCTGGGTGCCACACTGCCCCCGTGGGGGCCAGACCCACCTGTGAGGTAAGTGACAGACAGGGCTAGAGGTAGAGACTGATTCCTGATGACTTTTTTTTGGTTAAGCAAGCCAGTGTGAGTTGGATATCTGTCACTGGCAACCAAGAGTCCTGACTCGAAGAGAAAAAGCTACACACTGGGTTTAAAAATGCAATCATCAGGGGCTTCCCTGATGGCGCAGTGGTTGGGAGTCTGCCTGCCAATGCAGGGGACACGGGTTTGAGCCCTGGTCTGGGAAGATCCCACATGCCGCGGAGCGACTGGGCCCGTGAGCCACAATTGCTGAGCCTGCGCGTCTGGAGCCTGTGCTCCGCAACAGGAGAGGCCGCGATAGTGAGAGGCCTGCGCACCGCGATGAAGAGTGGCCTCCGCTTGCCACAACTAGAGAAAGCCCTCGCACAGAAACGAAGACCCAACACAGCCATAAATAAATAAATAAATAAATAAATAAATAAATAAAAAATAAATAAAAGATAATTTGAGAAACTCCAGGACTTACTCTTTGTGATCCAGGAAAATATGTTAAAAAAAAAAAAAAAATGCAATCATCACACAAACGGGCAAGTTCCACAATCTGCAGTGTGACCTATCAGACTGTCCAGAGCAACCTGGCAGGACTGGCACACCAGGAAGGACAGCTGTCAAGTCGAAGGGGAGACAGACCAGCAGGGTCTGCACTCCTTCAGCATCACCCATTGGAGACAGACAGACAGACTCTGCTAGATGTGAGTATCCAGTCTCAAGAGAGGTTCAGCGGTCACCATACTTGCACTGTGGCAGGCTTACATTCTCAAGCCATAGTCCTCCCTCTGGAGCCAAACACACAACCCTCTCATCACCCACCTTGTTCCCTTGGGACACAGATACTAAGTTTGTGAACATGAGGGTTCCAGTCACTAGCAAAGGATATTCTTGATGAATTAATTAACCCAAACCGGTGCTGTGTCCCTGGGGCCTGACTTCCTGGGTTTGGTGGTGGGGGTCACCCTTGAATAGCTGGCAGGCCTCCCCGACTGGTCTTCCCTCCTCTGACAAGAGGACACAGGTTTGGGGCTTGAGTGATGCAGTGGGCAGGCTGGTGTGACTCTCCAGGGGGAGGGAGGCCTAGTGGCCCTAATGGAGGCGGCAGACAAAGGGAGTGGGGTTCTTACTGGCTGAGGTGCAGACCCATTTCCTGGAGGGCTTGTTCCTGCTCGTCACAAACCTTCTGTAACTCTGTCTTCTCGTCCTGGAGCTCCCGCAGCTCCTAAAATGAACAAACCAGGTGCTTGACACAGACTTGAAAGTCGTTTTTTTTTTTTTTTTAAGGTTTAGTAATAATAGTGACAAGCAGGTTGGAATGTTTTTTGTTTTTTTTTTTTTCTGTTGTGTTTTTTTTTTGGCCACGCCACAAGGCATGCAGGGTCTTCGTTCCCGGATCAGGGATCGAACCTGTGCCCCCTGCAGTGGAAGCGCCAAGTCTTAATCACTGGACCGCCAGGGAAGTCCCTGGAATGTTTTTCAAGAGCAAGAAACAGTTTTGTTGTATTAACCTTCTTCAAGACAGGGTTATTTCATGGGTTCCCTCATGTTTCACCAGAATGGGCAACTGGAAGGTGAGCGCTTCAGGAGTGGCTCTGCAGTGCACACAGTGACATGGGGCAAGAAACGTTCAAAACAGACCCTCACGGTGCAAAAAAGGCTTTGTCTATCTGAGTTTCTATGAAAAGACAGATTGGCATCAGGGCAAGCTAGTTTAGGAATAAACTGTTTTTCGGAAAGGGCTGGTCAAAATTTCCTGAGAATGAATGAGCAAGGCTGATGAAGGCCAAGATCTGGGATCTCTTTCATGGCTCCGAGAGTGGCAAGCCCTTCTGGGGGCCCCGAGCCATGGAGTGAAACTCGCTGGGGATGATGCTGATGACTGTTTGTAATCTGGGGCCAGCACGCCTTGAGGACACAGGCTGGCAAGGGCAGAGACGAAGACCCAGAAAAGTAACTTGGGTTTTCAGGGCTGACCCCAGGGCAGCAGCAGGGCTTAGGCCTGAGTGGTGGCAGTGCCCCCTTAGCCGCTCCTGGGCCCTGTGCTCCAGAGCCTATTAACACAGGCTCACAAGGGCATGCTGAGGCTTCCCAGTGATGTTAGACACATTGTTTTGTTTCTTTTGCAGGGGTGTGTGTAATTCAAATCTTAGATCAAAGTATTCTGAAGTAAAGGGGGCATGTTCCATCATGCAGCAGAACTTTCTAGAAGTCCTCTCCTCCCACCTCTGAGCCGGAGTGGCTCTTGAGGAAGCTCTCCCCTCCCTAGCAATCCCCACACTGGGCCTAGCAGGCTCTCCCATGAGGGGCTCTAGGTACTTTCCAATGGAAATCAAAGGGCCTTTCTCTCAGATTGCAGCGGTGCCCATTACCGTGCTCAACAAGACAAAATCTAGGTCTGCGAACTGCCCCCGCTGCAGGGATCCTCCTCCAGGGAAGGTGTGGTGCAGGAAGGCTGCCTGAGGCCTCCGTTCAAGCCCTCCTTCCTCTGCTATCACACCTCAGCCACACAGCCCTTCCTTCTGCTCCTTTGCTGCGACAGACCCTCACACTTCCTGGTGGCTCTGCATGGCTGGCCCTTGTTCAGCATTCAATCGTCTGCTTAACTGTCACTCTCTTCCCAGGCCACCCGCCACGCCAGTGTGGGGACATTTTCCTGTTTTACTCTCATCACTGTCCTCATTACCGAGTCTCTCTGGTTTGCTCACTGAATTATGATGTGTCTTTGCCTTTTCCTCCTAGAGCAGATGTGGGAACAGTGTCCCAGGCCCGGAGCCGGCTGGCACACAGTGGGGACTGGCCCTGCAGCTGCGGATTCATGAGTCGTGCGTGTGGCTCACTTGCCCAATGGGAGGCTCCTGAGCAGGAGTTTCTGGAGATGCTAGAAGCTCTTTTTCTCCCCAAGACAGTCTGCCTTACCTTTTTTAATCCTTCTACTTGCTGTAGCTCTGCTCGGAGTAGAGAGGAAGTGTCTTTCTCATGCTGTAATTCTCGCTGAAGAGCCTGTCTTTGCTCTTTTTCTGATTTCAGCTCTTTCTCTAGACTTGAGCTGTTTTCACAAAATGAACTTGAGTTAGTCTCAATGAGAGATTTTCATGGACGTCCACAATCCACAACCCAGGCCACCACTCAAGAAATGGGGGATTCACAGGAATGTGAATTGCCACGTGAGCATCTAGACCTTTCAACGAAGCATGGAAATAAGGTTCCCTCTCCCGCAGGGCCACCTGCACCTCCATAGGAAAGACCAGGAACATGTCACGGAAAGCAGGCACAGGCACACACTTGACAGTTAGGCGAATGGAGAGGGAGGAAAAGAGCTCTAACACTTGGGGTCACACACACAGAACCCTCTACTGAGATGGAGACCTGAGGAAAAGAGACATTTATTCTGCAACATTTATCCTGCTTTTTCCAACCCAGAGCCAGCTGACAATGGAGGATATTGGGGGGTTGGGGGCAAAGAGAAAGCTACAGAGGGGTAGGAAGTGAACTGCAGCTAAATCCTGATGCCCTTCTCACCAGCTGAGTAGCCCTGGGGACTACACTGAACCCCCTGCAATCGTTTTTCTCATTCGTGAAACAGGGAATAGACATCTCGTCTCTCATCTGAATCCTAGCCTTGCAGGGGCCACCTCTGAAGTGGACACTGGGACACTGTCTGCCCCAATTGGGAGAGGGCCTTCGCAGTCCTTCCCGCACCGCTCAGCCACCTGCTGCCGCCAGGGCTCCTACCACTGCTCGTGCAGCTGGGAGAGCTGCTGCTGCAGAGCGCTGCTCCTCCCGCCGAGCTCCTGCTGCAGCTTGTGGCTCCGCTCCTCGGCCCCCTGCCTCGCCCTCTCTGAGTGCTGTAACCTAGACCAAATGAACCAAATCTTTGTAAGGAAAGGATCAATCCTCACATTTACCATATAATTTTTGCATATTCTTGCTGGCTTTCTTTTACATTTAAAAATTAATATGTGGTAAAATTGACTCCTTTTTGTGAATAGCTCCTGGAGTTTTAGCACAGGCATAAATTCATGTAACCATTACCACAATCCATTCTACCAGGTGATACAGAATAGTTCCATCACCCCACAAAACACCTTGGCACTGCTCCTCTGAGTCACACCTTCTCTCCACCCCTAATGTCATATACATGAAATTATACCTCATATAACCTTTTGAGACTGGCTTCTTTCAGCATATCTTTGCGATCAATCAAGTTTTTGTGTGTATCAGTGGTCATTCCTTTTCATGGCTGAGTAGAATTTCATTGCATAGATGTACCAGTTTATCCATTCATTTGATGAAAGATATCTGAGCTGCTTTTAGTTTTTGGCAATTATGAACAGAGCTGCTATAAGCATTTGTGTACAGGTTTCTATGTAAACATGAGTTTTTATTTCTTTTGGGCAAACAGCCAGGAGTGGGATTATTGGGTCACATGGTAAGAGTATGTTTGGCTTTTTAAGAAACTGTTCTCCAAAGTGGTTGTACCATTCTGCATTCCCACTGGTAATGTATGAGTGTTCCAGTTGCTTTGTCGCCTCTCCAGCACCTGGTACTGTCATTAAAAAAATATGTAGCTGTTCTCGGGCTTCCCTGGTGGCGCAGTGGTTGAGAATCTGCCTGCCAATGCAGGGGACGCGGGTTCGAGCCCTGGTCTGGGAAGATCCCACATGCCGCGGAGCAACTAGGCCCGTGAGCCACAATTACTGAGCCTTCGCGTCTGGAACCTGTGCTCCGCAACAAAAGAGGCCGCGATAATGAGAGGCCTGCGCACCGCGATTAAGAGTGGCCCCCACTTGCCGCAACTAGAGAAAGCCCTCACACAGAAACGAAGACCCAACACAGCCATAAAAAAAAAAAAAAAAAAAAAAAAAAAAAAATGTAGCTGTTCTAATAGGTGTGCAGTGGTAACTCATTGTGATTTTAACATGCACTTCCCTAATGGCTAATGATGCTGAACATCTTTTTTTCTTTTTTTTAACTCAAGTATTGTTGATTTACAATATTGTGTTAGTTTCAGGTGTACAGTAATTTGGTTATACAATACATATATATGTATACATCTATATTCTTTTTTTTCCAATTCTTTTCCATTATAGGTTATTACAAGATATTGAATATAGTTCCCTGTGCTACACAGTAAATCTCTGTTGTTTATCTAGTTTATATATAGTGGCGTACCTCTGTTAATACCGTACTCCCAATTTATCCCTCCTCCCCTTCCCCTTTGGTAACCATAAGTTTGTTTTCTAAGTCTGTGAGTCTGTTTCTGTGCTGTAAATAAGTTCATTTGTATCATTTTTAGATTCCACATGTAAGTGATATCATGTATTTGTCTTTCTTTGCCTGACTCACGCACACTTAGTATGATAATCTCTAGGTTCATCCATGTTGCTGCAAATGGCATTATTTCATTCTTATTGCTGAGTAATATTCCAGTGTGTGTGTGTGTGTGTGTGTGTGTGTGTGTGTGTGTGTGTGTGTGTATATATATGTATCACACATCTTCTTTATCCATTTGTCTACTGATGGACATTTAGGTTGCTTCCATGTCTCGGCTATTGTAAATAGTAGTATTGCTATCAACATTGGGGTGCACATATCTTTTGAAATTAGAGCTTTCATCTTTTCTGGATATATGCCCAGAAGTGGGACTGCTGGATCACATGGCAACTCTATTTTTAGTTTTTTAAGGAACCACCATATTGTTTTCCATAGTGGCTGCACCAATTTATATTCCCACCAACAGTGTACAAGGGTTCCCTTTTCTTCACACCTGCTCCTGCATTTATTTGTAGACTTTTGATGATGGCCATTCTGACCGGTGTGAGGTAATACTTCATTGTAGTTTCGATTTGCATTTCTCTAATAATTAGCCATGTTGAGCATCTTTTCATGTGCCTATTGGCCAACTGTATGTCTTCTTTGGAGACATGCTTATTTAGGTCTTCTGCCCATTTTTTTTTTTGGTATTGTATTGTATTGTATTTATTTATTTACGGCTGTGTTGGGTCTTTGTAGCTGCGCACGGGCTTTCTCTAGTTGCGGTGAGTGGGGGCTACTCTTCGTTGTGGTGTGCGGGCTTCTCATCGTGGTAGCTTCTCTTGTTGCAGAGCATGGGCTCTAGGTGCGTGGGCTTCAGTAGTTGTGGCACACGGGCTCAGTAGTTGTGGCTCCCAGGCTCTAGAGCACAGGCTCAGCAGTTGTGGTGCACGGGCTTAGCTGCTCTGCAGCATGTGGGATCTTCCTGGACCAGGGATCGAACCCGTGTCCCTTGTATTGGCAGGCAGATTCTTTTTTTTTAAACAAGGCTTGTCAACTTAGCCTATTTTTTTTTAAATTAATTAATTAATTTATTTATGGCTGTGTTGGGTCTTCGTTTCTGTGAGAGGGCTTTCTCTAGTTGCGGCAAGTGGGGGCCACTCTTCATCGTGGTGCGCGGGCCTCTCACTATCGCGGCCTCTCTTGTTGCGGAGCACAGGCTCCAGACGCACAGGCTCAGTAGGTGTGGCTCACGGGCCCAGTCGCTCCGCGGCATGTGGGATCTTCCCAGACCAGGGCTCGAACCCGTGTCCCCTGCATTGGCAGGCAGATTCTCAACCACTGCGCCACCAGGGAAGCCTGGCAGGCAGATTCTTAACCACTGAGCCACCAGGGAAGTCCCTCCTGCCAATTTTTTGATTGTGTTGCTTCTCTGTTATTGAGTCATTTGAGGTGTTTGTATGTTTTGGAAATTAAGCCCTTGTCAGTTGCATCATTTTGCAAATATTTTCTCCCAGTCTGTAGGTTGTCTTTTCATTTTGTTTATGGTTTCCTTTGCTGTGCAAAAGTTTGTAAGTTTGATTAGGTCCCATTTGTTTACTTTTGCTTTTATTTCTTTTGCCTTGGGAGACTGACCTAAGAAACCATTGCTACAATTTATGTCAGAGAATGTTTTGCCTATGTTCTCTTCTAAGAGTTTTACGGTGTCACGTCTTATATTTAAGTCTTTAAGCCATTTCGAGTTTATTTCTGTGTATGATGTGAGGGTGTGTTCTAACTTCATTGATTTACATGAGGCCGTCCAGCTTTCCCAACACCACTTGCTGAAGAGACTGTTTTCTCCATTGTATATCCTTGCCTCCTCTGTCAAAGATTAATTGATGTAGGTGTGTGGATTTATTTCTGGGCTCTCTATTCCAATGATCCATATGTCTGTTTTTGTGCCAATACCATGATGTTTTGACTACTATAGCTTTGTAGTATCGTTTGAAGTCTGGAAGGGTTATGCCTCCAGCTTTGTTCTTTTTCCTCAGGATTGCTTTGGCAATTCAGGGTCTTTTGTGGTTCCACATAAATTTTAGGATTATATGTTATAGTTTTGTGAAAAATGTCATGGGTAATTTGATAGTGATCACATTAAATCTGTAGATTGCTTTGGGTAGTACGGTCATTTTAACTATATTAATTCTTCCAGTCCAAGAGCACAGGATATCTTTACATTTCTTTGAATCATCTTCGATTTTCGATTTCTTTTATCAATGTTTTGTAGTTCTCTGCGTATAAGTCTTTCACCTCCTTGGTTAGGTTTATTCCTAGGTATTTTGTGTTTTTTTTTGATGCAATTTTCAACAGCATTTTTTTTTTTTTTTTTTTTTTACTTTCTCTTTCTGACATTTCATTGTTAGGGTAAAGAAATACAACATATTTCTGTATATTAATCTTGTATCCTGCTACCTTGACAATCTTTTCATGTGCTTATTTGCCATCCATATGTCCTGTTTGGTGAAGGGTCTGTTTAAGTCTTTTGTCCATTTAAAAAATGTATTTATTTATTTATTTAAGGCTGCACTGAATCTTAGTTGTGGCATGCGGGATCTTTTAGCTGCGGCATGCGGGCTCCTAGTTGTGGCATGCAGGCTTCTTAGTTGCGGCATGCATGTGGGATCTAGTTGACCAATCGATCCCTGGATCCCCAGTCCGATCCCTGGATTGAAACCAGGCCCCCTGCATTGGGAGCGTGGAGTCTTACCCACTGGACCACCAGGGAAGTCCTTTGTCCATTTTAGATTGGATTGTTCGTTGAGTTCTGAGAGTTCTTTATATATTCTGGATATAAGTCCTTTGTCAGATATGTGATTTGCAAATTTTCTCCAAATCTATAACTTGTCTTTTTATTCTCTCAAGTGTGTCTTCCACAGAACAAAGTTTTAAATTTTGATAAAGTCCAATTTATCAAGTTTTCTCTTATGGATCGTGCTTTTATGTCATGTCTAAGAGCTCTCTGTCTAACCCAAGGCCACAAAGATTTTCTCCTATTTTTTCTTCTAAAAGTTTATAGTTTTAAGTTTTACATGTAGATTTATGATCCATTTTGAGTCAACTTTTGTATAAAGGTGTGAGGTCTAAATTGAGGTTCATTTTTTGGTGTATGGATATCCAATTGTTCCAATATCATTCATTGAAAAGATTATCCTTTCTCCATTGAACTACCTTTGCACTTTTGTAAAAAAATCAGCCACCTGTATTTGTGCGAGTCTATTTTTTGACCCTATTCTGATCCCCTACTGACCTGACATTTACTTATTTATTTTAAAAATTTTTATTTTTTGGTGTGGCATGCGGGATCTTACTTCCTCAACCAGGGATTGAACCTGTGCCCACTGCAGTGGAAGCACAGAGTCTTAACCACTGGACCACCAGGGAAGTCTCTGACCTGATATTTGTTTATTTATTTAAATGTATTTATTTATTTTTAAAAATTTATTTATTTATTTATTCTTTTGGCTGCGTTTGGTCTTCGTTGCTGTGCACAGGCTTTCTCTAGTTGTGGCGAGCAGGGGCTACTCTCTGTTGCGGTGTGCGGGCTTCTCATTGTTGTGGCTACTCTTGTTGCGGAGCACAGGCTCTAGGGGCGCAGGCTCAGTAGTTGTGGCTCGCGGGCTCTAGAGTGCAGGCTCAGTAGTTGTGGCGCATGGGCTTAGTTGCTCCACGGCATGTGGGATCTTCCCGGGCCAGGGCTTGAACCTGTGTCCCCTGCATTGGCAGGTGGATTCTTAACCACTGCACCACCAGGGAAGTCCTGACCTGATATTTAAATTTGAGCTCACTGGATAGTTCTGACCCCCTGAGAGGACAATGTGATGTAGCCCTAAGGTTGATTAAATGAATACATGCTTAGGCAAGGCTGGAGAATCCAGTCCCCTTGCTGGGCAAGACTACAGACCTGAAGGACAGTCATCCTAACTTGTCTGTACTTTTGAGAGACTCTGAGTAAGTCCTCAGGCCCAGATAATGCACAGCACCTTCTAGGGAATATCTGCCAGGGGGAAGTGTTTACCTTTCTTCCATTTGTTTCATGCTGGACATAACTCGATTGGTTTTTTCTTCAAAAGATGTGATGGCTTCATTCTTCTGTTGTAAACTGCTCTCCGCATTCTATAAAAGCAAGGAAAGAGGGTCATTTTCTGCTTCTCCCTCACCCCCCTGCCTGCTCTGGATTACAAGTGGGTTCAACTATTCTTGTACTGTTTTTATAACACGTTCAAGAGCGTTTCATTAATTGCTGCTCTTCCCCAGAGCCCTGGAAGACAAACTGAGCCAAGGCTCCCATGTCATCAACATAAAGAAAGGCAGAGGGGGAATTTCCTGGAGTTCCAGTGGTTAGGACTCGGTGTTTTCACTGCTGTGGTGCAGGTTCAACCCCTGGTTGGGGAATTAAGATTCTGCAAGCCACCCGGCCAAAAAAAGAAAAAAAGAAAAAAAGAAGGCAGAGAGGGAGATACTGAAGCCCTCTGTTTGAACAGTCCATGCCCCTTTTTGAAAAGGAACTTCAGAGTCAGATCTGACTCAATGTTACTGAGTCTTCTCATGTGTCAGGCACATCCATGAGTTCACCTGACTCTTGCAGAGTTCTCATGGTGGGCGTTGTTAGCCTCCACTTCTCTGAGCAAGAGAGGGAGGCTCAGAAATAGAAAGCACCTGGGAACAGGTTAGAGCACAAATATGGTGCAGCTGGGTTCTTACTCACAACCATGTGACTTTCTGAGTCCAGACTTTTAACTATGGCAGATGCTGAGTGACTAGGAGGCAGCAAAAGAGCAACATGTTTCTGTGTGCCTACAAGAGACACTCTTAAAATACAAGGATACAGAAAGGCTGAAGACAGAAAGAAGTCCTGATAAATTCTTAAGAATATATAGACTGTAGTGTCTGGCTTTAAAGTAATAAAACTAGACATAAGCAACAAAAGAATAGCTAAACACCTCATATCTGGAAATGGAATAGCATATTACTAAAAACTATTGAGGTTAAAAAAAAAAGAAAAAAAAAACCAGAAGAGAGATTATGAAATACTTAGAGCTGAAAGACAATGAAAACACTCTGCAATATTTTACTATATTGAAGATGCACCCTAATTTTATATACCACTATGAAGGAAAAAACTGCTACTTGAAACATGTCATGCCATTGACTATAAGATGCATCTTGATTTCAGAGATGACAAATGTGAAAAACATGCTTTTTAGGTGAAATACTTCTGTCAAAATTTGAGGGCCATAGCTAAAGCAGTAATTGCAGGTAATTTTTAACTTTAAATAAAATGTTTAATGAAATTAAAAAAGATAAAACAGATGAGCTAAGCATGCATTTCAGAAGTTGAAAATGAGCCACAGAGCAAACTCAAAGAAATAAGAAAGAAAATAATAAAAGTGAGAGTAGAAATCAATGAAAAAGAAATAGTAACAATACACAATAAAGAATATTAGAAAAAAAGCTGGTTCTCTGAAAAGATTATGAGAACAGACACACCTCTGGCAAGACCGGATAAGGAAGACAGAAAATGCAAAAAGAAAATGCTGAATAAAAGAGATTTAAAAATTCTGCAAAAGAATGTTATAAACAACTATGAACTAAAACATTTGAAAACCTAAACAAAATAAGATACATTTTGGAAAAAAATATAAAAATATACTAAAATTGGTCTGAGAAGAAATGGAAAATATGAATAAGCCAGTAAACATTCAATAAATAGAAATGGTAGTCATAGTCTCCCTGCCCAAAAAGCCCAGCCCAGATGAATCCTACAACATGGGTGGGTTCTCAGAACTTTTGGAGAATAGACACTTTCTATCTTATAAGCATTATTTCAGAGAAAGAGAACAGGAAACCTTATTTTATAGTACCAGTCCAACCATGATTCTGAAGCCAAATAAGGCTAGTAAAAGGAAAGAAAGAGGTCTGTCTCATATATAAACACACAGATTATATATAACATATTAGCTAACTGAGTTAAGAGTATATTTAAATATATCACAATCAAGCAGGAATCCAGGAACGTAAATGTATAAATTGCCACATAAATAAGGGAGAAAAAGAACAGGACTATCACAACAGATAAAATGCAAAAAAGCCCAAAACATTTAATAAGGTTCAATATTTATTTATGAGAAAACATCTGAGCAAACAAGAAATAGAAAAGAACTTCCTTAACTAAGTAAAGATTATACATCAACCATCTAGTAAGCATTATTCTTGATGGAGAAATTTTTACATGCATTACTTTTAAGATCAGGACCACAAGTCTGCTTACTATTCCTACTACTGTTTAATGTAGTCATGGAGGTCCTGGCCAATGCTAAAAGAAACAAAAAAGAATGAGGAGTACAAAACCTGAGAGTGAAGAAATTAAACTGTCTTTATTTGCCTATGATATGATCAATCAATTACATCTAAAACCAACAGTATTAATAGACAAACTATTAGAACTAGGTGGTGAGCAAGGCTGTCAAACACAAGATCAACCTATAAAGCACAAAAGCACTTCTCTACATCAGCAAGACCTCACTAGGGGATGCAGCCAAAATAAGGCACCCATCACACTAGCAACAAGAACTAGACAGAATTGAGGAGTTCACCTAGAGAAAATGCAACTCTTATGGAATAAAGAGGACAAAAAGGGAGTAATCTATAAATTCAATGCAATTCCCATTTAAGAAATTCAGCTGGATTTTTTAAAAAGGAAATTTATACCTTATTCTAAAATTTTTGTCAAGAATCAGATTGTACTACAAAGCTACAGTAACCAAAACAGCATGATACTGGCAGAAAAACAGCACATAGATCAATGGAACAGGATAGAAAGCCCAGAAATAAACCCATGCACTTATGGTCAATTAATCTACAGCAAAGGAGGCAAGAATATACAATGGAGAAAAGACAGTCTCTTCAGTAAGTGGTGCTGGGAAAAGTGCACAGCTACATGTAAAAGAATGAAATTAGAACATTTTCTAACACCATATACAAAAATAAACTTGAAATGGATTAAAGACCTAAATGTAATACTGGATACTATAAGACTCCTAGAGGAAAACACAGGCAGAGCACTCTTTGACATAAATCAGAGCAATATTTTTTTTGATCTGTCTCCTAGAGTAATGGAAACAAAAGCAAAAATAAACAAATGGGACCTAATTAAACTTATAAGCTTTTGCACAGCAAAGGAAACCATAAACAAAATGAAAAGACAACCTATGGAATGGGAGAAAACATTTGCAAATGATGTGACTGACAAGGGATTAATTTTGAAAATATACAAACAGCTTATACAGCTCAATATCAAAAAACCCAAACAACCCAATCAAAAAATGGGCAGAAGACCTAAATAGACATTTCTCCAAAGAAAACATACAGATGGCCAATAGGCACATGAAAAGATGCTCAACTTGGCTAATTATTAGAGAAATGCAAATAAAAACTACAATGAAGTATCACCTCACACCAGTCAGAATGGTAATCATCAAAAAGTCTGCAAATAATAAATTCTACACTGTTGGTGGGAATGTAAATTGGTGCAGCCACTGTGGAAGACAGTATGGAGGTTCCTTAAAAAACTAAAAATGGAGTTACCACATGATCCAGCAGTCCCACTCCTGGGCATGTATCTGGAAAAGACGAAAGCTCTAATTCAAAAAGATACATGCACCTCAATGTTCACAGCAATACTATTTACAATAACCGAGACATGGAAGCAACCTAAATGTCCATCAACAGATGAATGGATAGGGGCTTCCCTGGTGGCGCAGTGGTTAAGAATCCGCCTGTCAATGCAGGGGACACAGGTTCGAGCCCTGATCCAGGAAGATCCCACATGCCGCGGAGCAACTAAGTCCATTCGCCACAACTACTGAGCCTGCACTCTAGAGCTCGCGTGCCACAACTACTGAAGCCCGCGTGCCTATAGCGCGTGCTCCGCAACAAGAGAAGCCACTGCAATGGGAAGCCCGTGCACTGCAACGAAGAGTAGCCCCCACTCGCTGCAACCAGAGAAAGCCCATGAACGGCAACAAAGACCCAATGTGGCCAAAAATAAAAATAAAAAAAAATAGATGAATGGATAAAGAAGATATGGTATATATATACATTGGAATATTATTCAGCCATAAGAAAGAAGGAAATAATGCCATTTGCAGCAATATGGATGGACTTGGAGATTATCATACTAAAGTGAAGTCAGACAGACAAAGACAAATATCATATATCACACATAGAATCTAAAAAAATGATACAAATGAACTTATTTACAACATAGAAACAGACTCTTATGGTTACCAAAGGGGAAAGGGGTGAGGAGGGATAAATTAGAAATTTGGGATTAACAGATACACACCATTATATATAAAATAGATAAATAGGGACCTACTGTATAGCACAGGGAACTATATTCAGTATTTTGTAATAACCTATAATAGAAAAGAATCTGAAAAAGAATCACTTTGCTGTACACCTGAAACACAAAACTGTAAATTAATTATACAATTTAAAAAAAAAGAAAAAAAGGATAAATGTTTACAAATAGATAAGTCAAACAAAAAAAGAAGAGGGAAAAAAGGGGGAAAAGTGGGCAGTCTTGACCTATGTTATGGGTCGAGTGTGTCCCTCCCAAATCCATTATGTTGAAGTCCTAACCCGCAGTACCACCCAGGATCTTATTTGGAAAAAGGGTCACTCACCGCAGACATAATTAGTTAAGATGAGGTCACACTGGAGTACGGTGGGCTCCTAATCCAATATGACTGGTGTCCTTATACAAAGGGGAAATGTGGGCACAGGCATGCACACACAGGGAGAAAGCTGTGTGAAGATGAGAGCAGAGATGGAGGTGATAACTTCTCCAAGTGAAGGAACCCCAAATATTGCCAGCAACCACCAGAAGCTAGGAGAGACGGATGGGGCTGACTTCCTCACAGCCCTCAGAGGAAACCTTTCCTGCCAACACCTTACTCTGAAACTTCTGGCCTCCAGTACTGTGAGACAGCAAATTTTTGTAAAGCCACTCAGTTTGTGGTACTTTGTTATAGTAGCCCTAGCAAACTAACAGAACCAACCAGACATTAAAACATACTACAAAGCTATGGCAATTAAAACAGACAAATAAACCATCAAGCAGAATAGAGACCTAAGAGATAGTTACATTTACGTAGGAACTTGATATATGATAAAGGTGGCACAACATACCAACGAGAAAAGTATGATTAGCTTTTAAGCAGCTTACTATATGGAGAAAAAGAAAACTGGATCCCTAGGTAAGGCCATATACAAAGGTTAACTCTAGATACATTAAAAACCTAAATGTGAAAGGTTTAGACAACTAGTGTGGAATATCTTTGACATCTAGGCATGAGAAAGAGTTCTAAAACAAAACCCCCAAACTGCAAACCATACGTGAAAAATCAACACATTAGACTACATCAAAAATAGGGACTTAAGGACAGTAGATGACAGACTAGGAGAAGATATTTACAATCTGTAAACCAGTAAAGGACTAATATTTAGACCATACATGGAATTACTACTAATCAACAAGGAAAACATAGGACCCAAAAGAAAAAAGGACAAAAAATATGAATAGGCAAGCCACAAAGAAGAAACATAAATGGCTAACCAACATGAAGGGATGCTCAAGCTCACTAGACTGAGAAATGAATATTAAATCAACTGTACCCTCGCAATACAGGCACCACAGGACACAGCTGGAGGGAGCGTGTGTTGGTGCAGCCCTTCTGGAAAGCAGTGTGGCTGGGCTTATGCAAACCGAGGACACAAAGGAAGAAAGGAAGTGTCTGGCTGGGAGGACACTACAATTATGTCTGCCAGAGAGATTTCAGAGGGAGACGGGTACACTAGCTGCCAAGGTGTTGCTTGTGCTAGCGCAGTAGAGGAAAACTGTTTGTCCGTCACCGGGGGAATGGGCAAGAAAACACAGTGGGTACAAATGCTGGGAAGCTAAACTGCACTAAGAAGCCAACAGCAGCTATACATGCGGATGAATGTAGCACTGAGGGAGAAAAAGTAAGGAATAGAATGAGATCCACAGCACAATACCACTTAGGTAAATTAAAATTCATGTCCTCAAAATGATACAACATGTTTTAGAATGACAAATATAAATAAAAAGATAAACACTTTAGAATGTTGGCCTAGAGGAAAGAGGATGGGAGTAGGGGTGGGGGATAAAAGGAAATAAGAAAACAGGAGGGGTGTCTTATTATAGGGCCCCAAATGGAGGGATATGACTGACTCAACCTTCTGCATCTGAAGCTCAGAGGGAGAAAAGGGTATGAAGCCAGAATTCCAGCAGCACCAGAGACGGACTTGGGGGTGGTGCTTCCCCAGGTAACCCAACGTATGCTGTGCTGACTCAGCAGCCAGGGGTTTGGCACTGTCAAAGCAGATGTTGTGACCCTTGTTAGTTATGGCAAACATTTAGTCAAACTGTCGCTTGCCCAAACTTGGAAGATGGAATCCACGCAACTGTGCCAGGGCTCCAGAATGCTAGGATGTGCAGTGGGGCTTGCCATGTGAACAGGTGCTATAAGCAAGGGGTTTGCAGGGAGAGATGGACAGGGATACAGAGGCCAAAGGTAGGGGCCTCACAGGTTAGAAAAGTCAATTGCTTCTGGACTCAGAAGGAAGAGAGAGGACTGAAGAGTGAGCCATATGGCCCTGTGACATCCTGCAGAGAAGATCAGAGTAGGCTGCTTTCCTCATGCCTCAAGCTGTTGTTCCAGATGACTGGCCACTAACATGAGAAAGACTGACAGAGCAAAGAAACGGAGCAGGTGTGGGAACTGTGTTTACTCATAACTACGGTCACTGACACACGGATAAAGTGGATGCAAGCAGATCAGAGGCTGTGACAGAGGGAACTGGATTGTCCAAGAAACCACCAGTCTGGTCTGAAAAATATCTGACTGTTGGATCCCTTATACAACCTCCAGGCCAGTAGACTGACACTGGCAAGAAGCTGGCCGTCAAAGCTGTGTAGCCCACTCCACGAGAGCCCACTTCCCATGAGCCATTGAAGATGGTGGCCTCAGGGGCCACGGAGGTCAGCGGACATGCTCTCTAGAAGGCAGAAGCGGTAGCCAGACATGCTAAGACATGGAGTCCTCGGTACCCCGGGCAGCCTTCACGGTTCCTGCCCAGAGGACACAATGACCACCAAGGGCCAGGGACTGCCAGGTGTGTCCCTTGTTTCCTCTTTCCCAATAGGCATTTTCATCATGGTTATCCTGTTTCTGCTCTACCAGTTCATCCTGGGCAGGACAGGCTAACGTGACTGACAGATAGTCTTCTAGTTGGAACACAGGCCCTGTGGGCTTGAGGGAGAGTGCTGCCCATCACCCAGGGTTGTGGACTCTGAGGAAGCAGGGCTTGCCAGTAGCTCAGTGGGGTCGACTGTGGTAGTGACAACTACATCTACCCACACCTACTTTCCCCTTCACCTGGCCTGCAGCCCAGAAACAACAGCCCCAGGCTCCCCTTGCAGCCAAGCCTGGCCATGCTGACTAGCCCTTTCCTATGTGATCGGAAGAAATGGTGGGTGCAACTGCTGTCTCACTGTTTGAGAACAAATCCCTGGCTCTGGACTTTTGCTCTTCTCCCCACTTCTGCTGGCAAGAATGGTGACAACTCAAGTGGCCTGGAGAGCTGGAGCTGCCATTAGTCTGAATCCCTGAATGACTGTGGGGAGAAAAACCGCTGGTCTGAAATGCTTTAAGCTATTATAGTAGTTTAGTTTCCCCTAACGTGTATTAACAGTATGTCTATATGCCGACCAAAACCAGAAGAAAACATGAAAAAATTAAAACAGATAATTTGTTGGGAGGATAAAACTATTTTCTTCCTTTTCTCTTTTTGCTTCAATTTTCATTGTTGCAATTACAAAAATATTAATTATGTAATAATTTAAAAAAAGACGGACAAAATAGCACAGTTTATTTGTACCGTCTGCTCTCACATTATCTTTGACATAGATGTTACTACTAGTAAGACTGAAACCACTCTATGCAAAAGGAAGTGGGACTGTTTCGGCAATAAAATAGGAAAGAGAACTTCAAAAAAGGAAAAGTTTTGAGGACACAGAATGGTATCCTTCTGGGTAGCTTCTGGGCAAGAAAGTGTTGCAGTGTTTAGATGCTGTCTTTCAAACTCTGGCGTGACCGGTTCTTTCTGGGCTAGCTCCCCTTGACCACTCTGAAATGACGAGGGAGGTGATCTTGGAGACTCAGCAAGATTAATTTATTGGCAAAGCTTGAAAAGGCAATACTAACTAATATCCTTAATCCACTTCTCCATTTCTTGGGGCAAACAATTAGTACCTGAAGTAGACAGAAACAGACAGCAGAGGGACAGTGAACGTATGACAGGCAAAGTTCAGGTTTAGATTCAAGAGACACAGTTCAGTTTTCAGCTCTATTTATTAGCTGTGCCACCAGGGACATGTGACTTAGCCATTTGATTTTGCCTTGTCACTTATATTTTCCCCCATTTTATAAACTTTTGTCAGGGATTGCCGGGAGACTCAAATAAAATAAATGCGGGGCTTCCCTGATGGCGCAGTGGTTGAGAATCTGCCTGCCAATGCAGGGGACGCGGGTTCGTGCCCTGGTCCGGGAGGATCCCACATGCCGGGGAGCAGCTGGGCCCGTGAGCTACAATTACTGACCCTGCGCATCTGGAGCCCGTGCTCCGCAACAAGAGAGGCCGCGATAGTGAGAGGCCCACGCACCGCGATGAAGAGTGGTCCCCGCTTGCCACAACTAGAGAAAGCCCTCGCACAGAAACGGAGACCCAACACAGCCAAAAAAAAAAAATTAAAAATAAATAAATAAACAAATAAAATAAATGCAATAACATGTAAGATGGCCTAGGACCAGGTCTGCAAATACTAGGCCCTCACAGATGTGTCTATTCTCTCCTTCTGCAGGAAGAATGACCCAAGACTGGAAAGGCAGCACGTGACAAGCTCTACCATTGTAGACAAGCAGCAGGAAACCGGGTTGTGATGTGGACATAAAGCCAAGTCCCACCTGAACTTTGTGAAACATCTGTAAGTTAATTGCTTTGACTTCCTCCAGCTGCTGGCGCAGGGCAACTAGAG
Organism: Eubalaena glacialis; assembly: GCF_028564815.1. Lineage (NCBI taxonomy): Eukaryota > Metazoa > Chordata > Mammalia > Artiodactyla > Balaenidae > Eubalaena > Eubalaena glacialis. Next base: position 167,991,533 of record NC_083719.1, read on the forward strand.
TGTCCTGCTTCTCGTGGGTGTCCTTTTCTAGTAACTTCATTGCGATTTCCATTTCGGTTTTCATTCCAATTTGTAGCTCCAGTTCTTTTTCTAGTTCCTTAAAAGGATATTAATAAGGAAAATATTATTAAAGTAGATCACAGAAATGAACTTAACTGATGTTGTATCTTGGGCAGTGCTGAAAATACAAACGGAAGGTCAGAATAGGTTAGGGAGATGTAGACAAGTCTGTCTGGAGCGTTAACTAGATTAAGTTTTTCCCTTTCCTCATTTTACAATGAACACTGGCTCTGCATCAAGTCAACAGAAAGCGGGTAGGTGGCAATGAGGGATACTCCATGAGTATTTTTTTTTCACACGTTAAAAACTTTATTTGCATAAAAACTCACTTGTTTTTAAAAGCAGGTTGAAGCATGTGTGTGCAAAATGCTGACAGAAGTAACATAGAAGGAACAAACTGAGGAATCTTTCTGATAACTCTCAGGCTCGCAAACTCACCAAACGGGCTTTCTTCTCCTCCTTCAGCTGCTTCCACACATCATTGTACATTTCATCCAGACCTTGCCGAGTCTGCTTGTAAGTCTCCAGCTCAACTTTTGTATCCTGTTTTGTTATCTGTGATCAAACAAGAGCACCAGAGGAATGGTTTGCTTACAGAAGCAAGCTAACTACAAAGTATTTAAAAATATAACATATATATATTTTTAAACAGTAGCATAATTTCTACTTTTTTAAGCATAATAGAGAAAGGTTAAAATTTTAAAGGTATTTTGAAATATCTTTGAACATGAAGGATGAGAGCAAGCCAATAGATTTTTGAAAAGGTAGGTGCAGAAAACAATTTAATTTTCTTTAAAACAGAATAGTCTGTTTTAGTTCTGAGTGGGAAAGGTCCCCATTCAGTATTTATCTAGCACATTTTTAGCACTGGGTGAATTTCGAGATGAATCAGATATGGCCTCTACTCTCAAGTCATCAGGTGAGACAGCTGCAAGCCAGCAATTCTACACAACAGCAAGTGGATTCTATAATGGAGGGAGGTGCAAAGAGCTATGGAAACACGGGAGAAGAAGGGTCCAGACCTACTGATGGGTGCCAGAGGCAGCATCACAGGGGACCGGGCTCATGAGAGAAGCTGAAGAGAGAACAGGAACTTTCACTCGCAAAGGCCCAGAAGCAAGGGAGCAGTGCACTTGGGAAACCCCAAGTGATCCAGGTGGCCTGAGAGTGACACGGAAGGGCACTGCGGCAGGATTTTCTGGTGTCAAACAAGGCATCTTTGCACGTTTTGAGCTTGACATCTCTGATGGACATGTCTGAGTGAGGAACATGCCGCCCAGCTGCAAGGCCTACTTCTCACCTCTACGCTTTTTTCACTTTTCTCACGAATTAATTCATTTTGTTCTCTTAATTGTTGCTGTTCTTCTTGAAGTGAACAAATTCGGTCTGTTGCAGCTGAAAGCTGATTAAGAAAGAGTTTTAGATTTCTTAACATCAAAATGAATCTTACTGTTCAAATTAAAAGCTAACATTTGGCATCTTCACAATTGACAATGTATTTTCACATATGTGATATTTTATTTTTTATCCTTGTTTTGAATAGGTAATACATTCACATGGTTCAAAATTCCAAAGATATAAAAACATAAACAGTAAAATCTCTCTCTTACCCCTGCCCCTAGCCATCTCTGCCCTCCCCAGATATTCTTCTTTTACAAATATGATAGCATACTACTTCATGTGGGCAAAGATTTATGGACACAAAATATTAGAAACAGCTTAAATGTCCAATACTAGAAATGGTTTAACAAATCACAGTAAAGGCATAAAACAGAAATATGTAGTTATTAAAATACTTACAAAAGCTTTTAATGACTTGAGAACATACTTATGATATAATAAAAATAAAAAAGCAGGTTATACAGTATGTTCTCACGTCTAGTTTAAAGAAAAAAACTTAACTATGTTAAAAATCCTTAAGAAGAAAAACAAAAACAAACAAACAAAAAACGCTTAAGAAGAGATGGGGACTCTATATACAGCTGTCACTTAGCCAAGGGATTATGAGCTTTTTTCCCCCTGATTCTTCATTATTTTTAGTTTTTCTAGCCAATGAGCAAAAGGATATCTTATCACTAGAGAGAGAATTAAAGAATCTGGGAGAGGAATCACAACCAAACCATTAAAGACGTGCCCCAGGAAAACATCTTCCTTGCCCTGAACGAGTTAACGTAGTTTAGGGAAAAGTGTATAGGAGCAGGTGCCTTCATGTACCTGCTGAGGAGAGGCTAGCAGGAGAGGCGAGTAAATACCCCAACCAAACTGTCCTTTCCCAGCCTCTGAGCCAGCTTGGAGAGAGAAGGTGAGGCTGGAGAAGGAGAAAGAGGCCAGACATTTGCCCTCGATACTTGGCTGTGCTCTTAGCATCATTCACTAATGGGGGGCCCTGAAGCACTGAACTCCTCACCTCCTCTTGGTCAACAGCATCTAGGTCCACTCAGACTCAGAACCCAGGACTGGGGTTTCTAAACATAACTGCTGTGCCCAAGTAAGAAACTTTAAGGCTTGAAACGAGGTGCTAGTTGCTGCAAGGGAAGAAGCAGGCAAAAACCATAAGCTAATTCCCATCCTAATCTCTGAAGACGCAGGGAGCACATCCTGAAGTGAGAGATATACTTTTCTCTGAAGTACATTTTCTATTACATCTGTTTGCCTTTGAAGGAAAAATAAGCCAGTTGTTCAGTTTCAAAAGCTAAATTAGGCTTTCATTCAAAGCATGCCACCTCCCCTCAGAATGGGAGAAAATATTTGCAGATGAAGCAACAGACCAGGGATTAATCTCCAAAATATACAAACAGCTCATGCAGCTCAATATCAAAAAAACAACCCAATCGAAAAATGGGCAGAAGATCTAAATAGACATTTCTCCAAAGAAGACATACAGATGGCCAAAAAGCACATGAAAAGATGCTCAACATCACTAATTATTAGAGAAATGCAAATCAAAACTACAATGAGGTTATCACCTTACACCGGTCAGAATGGCCATCATCAAAAAATCTACAAACAATAATTGCTGGAGAGGGTGTGGAGAAAAGGCAACCCTCCTATACTGTTGGTGGGAATGTAAATTGGTACAGCCACTATGGAGAACAGTATGGAGGTTCCTTAAAAAACTAAAAATAGAGCTACCATATGATCCAGCAATCCCACTCCTGGGCACATATCCAGAGAAAACCATAATTCTAAAAGATACATGTACCCCAATGTTCACTGCAGCATTATTTACAGTAGCCAGGACATGGAAGCAACCTAAATGTCCATCAACAGAGGAATGGATAAAGAAGATGTAGTACATATACACAGTGGAATATTACTCAGCCACAAAAAAGAACGAAATAATGCCATCTGCAGAAACATGGATTGACCTAGAGATTGTCAGACTGAGTGAAGTAAGTCAGACAGAGAAAGACAAATATCATACAATATCGCTTATATGTGGAATCTAAAAAAGGGTATAAATGAACTTATCTACAAAACAGAAATAGAGTTACAGATGTAGAAAACAAACTTACGGTTACCAGGGGGTAAAGGGCAGGGAGGGATAAATTGGAAGATTGGGATTGACATATACAAACTACTATATATAAAACAGATAACTAGTAAGGACCTACTGTATAGCACAGGGAACTCTACTCATTACTATGTAATGGCCTATATGGGAAAAGAATCTAAAAAAGAATGGATATATGTATATGTATAGTTGATTCGCTTTGCTGTGCACCTGAAACTGACACAACATTGTAAATCAACTATACTCCAATAAAAATTATAAAAAAAAAACAAAGCATGCCACCTCATCTGGGAGAACAAAGAGTGAATCCGCTTGTTCTAAAATGAACTAAGGGGACTTCCCTGGTGGTGCAGTGGTTAAGAATCCGCCTGTCAATGCAGGGGACATGGGTTCGAGCCCTGGTCCAGGAAGATCCCACATGCCGTGGAGCAACTAAGCCCGTGCGCCACAACTACTGAGCCTGCACTCTAGAGCCTGCGAGCCACACCTACTGAGCCCGTGCACCACAACTACTGAAGCCCGCATGCCTAGAGCCCGTGCTCCACAACAAGAGAAGCCACTGCAATGAGAAGCCCCTGCATCACAACGAAGAGTAGCCCCCACTCGCCGCAACTGGAGAAAGCCCGTGTGCAGCAACGAAGACCCAACACAGACAAAAATAAATAAAATAAAATAAAAAAATTTAAAAAATAAATAAATAAAATAAAATCAACTAAGGTCTCCTTGAGTGCCTCCACATGTTAAGTGTTGGGCAAGGCACATTTATGTGGTATTAACCTAATTTAATCTTTACAATACTATTGTAAATGTGTTGAATTATCACCCAATTTAGAGATGAGGAAAGTGAGGCCCAAAGGCCCACTCCACCCCCCAGGTGAATTCGAGTCCTTCAGCTCTAAGGGCGATGAAGTCTCTCCCATGATGCCCACCTTTGAATTTCTTTCTCCTGTTACAAATCTGAGCTCCTCTCCTGAAAGCTGTTCAGGCCTGGCCCCTCAGGAGGGCGCAGGAAGTTTAAAGTGAGCCTTAAACTGGATCCTCCATTACAAAGGTGTGCTCTGCGACTCTCCTTTCAGCTGTAACCTGCCTCCACACTGTGGGGGGGTCACTCTCTGGCCCCCCTCACAGCCCTCTTCCTTCCTGGTGAGACTTGGTGGGGAGTGCCGAGCAGCCAGGGACCGCTACCTGTGGAAAGCCTCAGAAAGGCTGAGCAACCCCCCTCCTGCTAACGGGAGACAAGATGTGTCCACCAAGGAGACTGCCGGGCAGCTGGCAGCAAGCTTTCTTCCTCGGCCTCAGCCCTCCTTCTTCCTGTCCTTTCATTCTCTCTCTTCCTAGTGAGAAAGCAGAGAAAGACCACACTGGAGAGGCCGAAACAAGGAAGGGGTGGGCGAGGGTACTTTTACCCCATAAAAGAGCCTGTGCCTTCTGGGCAGCAGGGAGACACACTACATCACAGGAAAGGTGGGAAAAGAGGAAGAGAATAGCACGTTCACAAAAGGAGTAGGGCTTTTCCAGCTAGGACTTGTCTTCTACTGGACCACTGTGAGGTGATAAAACCTAAGTCACTTAGAACTGGCTCATGATCAGTTGCACTGGCTCATGGGAGCCCCGGCCAGGGCAGAACACGGACATTCTGAGGATGTGAAATTCTGAGAATGTCTGTCCTGTGCAGCTCAACCCAAGGTTAGCAATTCCCATTCCTACCAGTGAGAAGCTCTGGTCAGATATACCAACCATACCATTTCTCTTCTTGGGTCATTCTGTTTTAAGAATTTCAGTAAGTTACAAACCTCTTCTTGAAGCTTTGAATTAGTCTTTTCCAACCCTTCTATCTTGGTTTGAAGATCCCCAACTGTGCAGCTGTAAAAAAGAAAATATTAAGTAAATGTGAACTTATAAAAGCTGACTGTTTTCCCAATCTGTAAACAATGAGGATAGAGATTCCTAGATTTCCTGTGTGAAATGGAGAGTCAAAGGGCCTCCAATTAACTCATAGATGAGAATTCTAAATATATATGTATGCAGAGTGTGTGTGTGTGTGTGTGTGTGTGTGTGTGTATATATATATATATATATTTTTTTTTTTTTTAAACTGAAAAGTTTTCAATGTTTTCTCCAAATATGCTACCCATTTCTTGTTTAGCCAACTGGAAAGAAAACAGCGTTTCCCCCAACACAATATATGGGAACCAAAACGCGCTGGCAGTCATATATCTAAAGTAATATTCATAACAAGATATTGGTACTTTTGGGTAGTAGGATCAAAGGTGATTTTTAAATCTTTTTTATACTTTGTCCCATTTTTCACATATTCTTTAAGTAATATGCACTACTTTCATACCGAAAAATATGTAAAAAGCTAATGTAGACTTGACAAACAACAGTAATAATAACCACAAAAATAATAGTAGTAGTTTTCTTTTTGGACAATGTGTCAGGCCCTGTTTGTTCTAAGCAGTTTAAATGCATCAACTCCCCACAATTCTGTGAGGCAAATCTTACTGTTAATCTGTTTTACAGATGAGGAAACCATAACTTTATATTGAAAAACTCACTTAACTTCATACCCCTATGAACCCAGGTGGTCTGGCTCCAGAGCCTGCACTTTTAGGCAACAGACCCTACTGCCAAAAACTGGGGCTTTTTGCCGGTGAGGGGGGGTACCAAGAAACAAACCTGACAAGGCTAATGAACCAAGGTTCAAGAATTGGGCGGGAGAAAAATAAAAATACAAATTGACACAAAATGAAAACGTCAACAAAACAAAACATATAGAAGGAATTACAAGTTTTAAGAGTATGCCATTTTCAATTCTGTACCAGCTACATAACTCAGAATATATCAATAAAATTTCTATTTTTCCTTAGAAAACATAAATTATCAAAAAAGATATATCCTCACGAGGAGAAAAGCTAGATGAATTAACAGCTAAGGAAAAACTGAAAAGCTGGCAAAGTACTGCCTCCATACAGGCTTTGAGCTTCAAATTTTTAAGGAGCAAATAATGCTCATGAACTAGAAGGTGTTCCCAGGCACAGAAACACGGCAAAGCTTCCTGATTCATTTTGTGAAGCTGCATAACCCTGATACCATGCCAGAGGGGAAACTATGGAACAACTATGTTAGGTTACATGTTAAGAGAATGATTAAATTATTAAAGCTATGATCAAGTAGAGTTTACCCCTACGAAGAAATCCATTAATAAACTATACTACATCAATAGATTAAGGGATAAAAGTCATGATTAACTTAATGGATGCTAAAAGGCATCTGATAAAATTCAACATCTATTCCTTATAAAAGTTCTCAATAAACTAAGAATGGATTAAGAATCTCACTCTCAAAATAAAAGCCAGCGTCACACCTCAGGAAAGCTCAGAGCAGCCCTACCCTAGGTGTGTTCTGAAGAACACACTAGCTCCTCTGCCTGTTTCATTGGCTTTGGGGGCCAGACAGGCTGCTCCCGCAGAGAACTGCTAATGTGCACAGTGTACTCTCTAAAGAGGGTTCAGAGAGAGAATTATATTTCCTAAACACGTTAGGCTGAGAATCTCCATCCATTCTCCATCCACACCCGCAACAACTAGTGTTTCATGAAACACAGGAGCAGCTTTCCAATTAAAATGAAAATTCAAGATAAAGATACCTGCTGTCACTATTGAATTGCTCTCAAAGGTCTAGCCCAGTGGTTTTCAACCCTTTTCCTGCCCAGAACGTTGGAGGGATGTGTGTTGATTCCCAGCAGCAATAATGCTTCCCATGCAGTGATTTCCAACTAAGTTGCGGTGGGCTAAGGGGTGGAGAGGTTTCATTTATTACTCTCTAATTTGCATAACTACACAGAACAAAAGATCAAAGGATTCCCCAAAGCTATCAAGAAATCATACTTCTACAGTCTGTACACATGAGCACTGAACGACAACCTTTTTTCTTGGTTTGGAAAAAAGTTAGTTATAAATATATGGCAACTCAAAAAGGTTCCATGAGGCAATTATCGGGCACTGAGAATGAACCGCAACACTGGAAAAAGGAGGGAGTCCTACCTTAAGTGCCGGTTAAGTTCTTCCACATAATTTTTTTGATCAAGGACATCAGTAATTCTTTCATGTCTTTTAAAAAGAACATAAAAAGAGAGAAATTCTTTTTACTCAGGGTTAATACTTTGTAACTGTCCCCCAACCTGTCAGTCACCTTGTAGGAGTACCAATGTCATCAGGAAACCAAGAGATGGTTAGAGCTTAGTAATGCCTGCACGGTCCTGAGTGAACCAGCAAGGCGGGCTGGGAAGACATGGGACACACTGGAAACAGGCTGCCTGGAGAGTAGCCTCCCTGCAGACGCTCCTCCCACCTCTCCCCTAGCATTTGAGAAAGCCACTGGCATGCAAGGTAGAAACACCAAAAGCCACATGTAAATGACTCTCGAGTTAGGAGATGAAGCAGCCCTTGTTTTACTGAAGGAAAAGAAGCTGCCTCAGAAAAGAAGACCACAAGACTCTTCAAAACACAAAGCTGATTAGTCTGGGTTAAAAAAAAAGACTCTGGGAACTCTGGCGGTCCAGTGGTTAGGACTCCGCGCTTTCACTGCCAAGGGGGTAGGTTCAATCCCTGGTCAAGGAACTAAGATCCTGCAAGCTGTGCAGCATGGCCAAAAAAAAAAAAAGCAAAAAGCAAAAACAAAACACAACAAAACAAAACTTCATACATCTTTATAAAAAAAGCAAAAAAGACTTCATCATTTTAAAGTTCGGCTCCCCCCACCAATTTCTTTACATACATATGTACATAAATGGGATCATCTGACTCAGGTTCATGCCACAGGTGCTGGATTTGCTGGTCAGTGCAGTCATTTTTTTTCTTTTACCTTTCTGCCCTTTACATAGCTCTCCCAGGTAACACATACTGATAGCTTGTTGAGTATCCTATGTGTATATAATCATAATATCTACGTATGTTTTTACATATAGTATATGCAATTAAAATATAAAATATATATTAGAGAATTTTGGGGTTTTAAAAAATGGGATATATATACTTCTCAGTATTATACTTTTCTCACTCAATAATACCTGTGGAAATCCCTCTAAATCTACTATACAGTAGGTCAAATTTCTTTTCTTTCATGTCTGTATAATACACAGTGTGGAATACTTCAGATGTTCTACAATTCATTCAATTGCAGATGTCCCTAGGTATCCACGGGGGACTAGTTCCAGAACCTCTGTGGATACCAAAATCTGCAGATGCTCAAGTCCCTTATACAAATGGCATAGCACAGCTGACCCTCTATATCTGTGGGTTCCACATCTGCAGGTTGAAGGGCTGACTGTATTCCTTTAATAGTGGATAATCAGTTTATTTCCAGTTCTTTTTGACATTAAGAATATATTTTAAATTTCAAGTGAGTGAATCCTTGTACTGTGGGTGTATGAAGCATTAATGGGATTCCCGCTGGTCCCTTCCTTGGTAAGGTGCACTGCCAGGGCACTGAGAAGGAAGAGTTCTCATTACAAAGACGTGTGAAAGACAGGTAACAGATGTATGTGGTAAAATATTCAAACACAGTGCAAGGGTTTACAGTGAAACTCCCTCCCATGCCTGTCTCCTGACCTCTTCCCCACAGGCGGCCGTGTTTTCAGGTCGATGTGCCTCTCTAGAAATGATCCATGTATATGGAAGTACAACATATAAATATGGTTGTATGTCTTTTTTGTTATAACATAAATGGTAGCATGTTATATACATTGTTTGCTTTATTTTTTCCAGGATAACTTCTTTTAATGCTCTTGTTAACAAGGATGAGGTAGAGCTACAACGTGGCATGAAAAGACATCCAAGACACAGTAGGATCAAAGAATAAGTCTAGTGGCAACTTAAATGTACCTTTCCATTTACATCCAAACCATAAAGCAAATTACACTACCAACAAATATATACCTGCAAGGCAGTAAAGAAAGGCTTGGAAGGAGTCATGCATGAGTAGCTTCCTAGCTTCCTCTGAAGAAGCAGGGGGAGTGAGATTGAGATGGAGACGAGGGGATAGTGTTAATGGGGAAATTTGCCTTGTACTCTCTATTCTTCCACAGAGCCTAATTCCTTAAACAATGGGAATAGGAATGTATTACCACTGTAATTAAAAATAGCTAAATAAAAAATAAAAATTCAAACCGCAAAAACAAAAGTAGCATTCTTTGTCAATAGTTACATGAAAAGATACAACATCACTAATCATCAGGGAAATGCAAATCAAAAACCACAATATGCTATCATGTCATACCCATTAGAATGGCTATCACCGAAAAGACAAGAAGTAATAAGTGTAGGCCAGGATGCAGAGAAAAGGGAACACTTGTGCACTGTTGGTGGGAATGTAAATTGGTGCAGCCACTATGGAAAACAGTATGGCAATTCCTCAAAAAATTAAAAAACAGAATTACTAAATGATCCAGCAATTCCACTTCTGGGTATTTAGCCAAAGAAAATGAAAACTAACTTGAAAATGTATATGCACCCCCATGTTCATTGCAGCATTATTTATAACAGTCGAGATATGGAAACAACCTAACTGTCCATCAATGGATGTGGTATATTCATATAATAAAATACTATATTCATCCATAAAAAAGAAGGAAATCCTACCATTTCTGACAACATGAATGGACTTTGAGGGCATTATGCTAAGTGAAATATGTAAAACAGTGAAAGACAAATACCTTATGATCTTACTTATATGTGGAATCTAAAATAAACACAAAACCAAACTCACAGATACAGGGACTGGTGGTTGCCAGAGGTGGGGGGGTGGGGGAGTGGGTGAATGGGGCCATAAGGCACAAACTTCCAGTTATAAAATAAGTAAGTCCTGAGGATGTAATGTACAGCATGGTGACTGTAGTTAATAATACTGTATTGCATATTTGAAATTTGCTAAGAGAGTGGATCCTAAAAATTCTTATCACAAGAAAAGAAATTTTTTGTAACTATGTATGGTGATGTATGTTAACTAGACTTATTGTGGTGATCATTTTGCAATATATACAAATATCAGATCATTACGTTGTATGCTTGAAACTAATATAATGTTATATGTTAATTATACCTCAATTTTAAAAAGTAGCATTCTTTGCCAGAATTTCATTAAAAACGTGAAGAACAGCATACAATACAGAACTTACTCTCTGCCACCATCAAGATCCTGCACATCCTTAATGTAGAGAGAAAAATCGATCACTCCAACCTGATAGAAATAAAATGTACCAGTTTAAATGAAAAATAACTTTTCGCACTTTCCACAAACCTTACAGTCTAAAATTCAGGGTATTTACCTTCCTATCTCAGGATAAAACAATAGGATTGTTAGGATAACTTGACAATCAGTTAGGTTAACCAGCTTAAAGCAGCAATCAGTCAAACAAACAAACCAAAAGAAAAATAACCCCATCACCTTCTAGAAGAAAAACTTACTAAAAATCAGAATTTAAGGGAATATTCTGAAGTTTTACCACCTAGTTATGATTTGTTTCTTGCATTTATTCAACAATCAAATTGTTGACAAAGATCAACAAAGTTCTTTGGGTACAAAGTAATAAAAAAAAAAAGAGACCTGGATCTCTAAAGTGGTGACCTTAACTGATAACTCTGACTCCTTCTTCCCCCAAACTGGGGTGAAAAGGTCCAGTCAGTATTTCAGGGAAAATTCTCTGCTGTTGTGGTGAACTAGGGGCTCCAAGACCCCTCAACATCTCAAAGTCAGGGGCTTTGTCCAGAAATAAGGCACTTCAGAGAGAGTGAATGAGAGCCCTAGTCTGCCACCATCCACTCTAATGTGAGTAAGTGCAGCCATTCCTTTGAAATATAGGAAAATTGGGTCCATCAATAGAGAAATATTTAAATCAGTCACGTTATAGCCATACTGCAGAACCCTATGCAACCATAACAAAGAATGCAGGGAATGAATATGTAATGAAATGAAGAAAGCTCCAGGATAAAATTTTAACTCAAAGAATACTATGTACAGCATTAACTCCTTATAGTAACCTCACTTATGTTAAAACCAAAGCTATACATGATGTTTTCTGCAACTCCTCTGTTGCGCCTCCCACCAATCTATATTCCTGACCCTTGAACCTGGGTGGCCAGTAAGGCCTGTCTTTATGAGCAGAAAGCAGCAGAAAGGATGCTGTGACTTCTGCAGCTAGGTTAACAAAGGCAGTACAAGCTTCCTCCTGGCTCTTTCCCTTGGGCATATACCTTTGAAGTTCTGAGCTTCCATGGGAAAAGTCTGGCTAACCTTGAGGCACCACGCTGGAGGCCATGTGGAGAGACCACGTGTAGACAGAGATGCCCAAGAAGCCCCTGCTGCTCCAGCCTCAGCTCCCTGAGCCTTCTCAGCCCAGAGGACAGAGAGTGAGAGTGCATATGCCTTCAGCCACTCCAGCCCCAGCCACCAACTGCCTGTGATCACAGGCATGCTTAAGAGTCACCGTGCTGAGCTCAGCCATCCCTCAAATATGAGGGACTGTAATCATTTATGTGACTGTTAATTTGTTACACTGCAACAGAAAACCAGAAAAGATTTAATTAAAAACAAAACCTATGTATACATAAATGCATAGGAAAAGTAGAAAAAGTCCCTCAAATTTTTACCATTATCTGTGGGGACAAGAGTGGGACTGAAGGGGGAGAGGAGAAGGGGAGCTTGAATTTCACTTTTCACTTTACATGCTTCTGTAATTGCTTAACTTTTTTTCAACAAGCATGCATTTCTTTTGTAATACAAAAATAATTAAAAAAGAAATATATATTTGACTGGAAAAAAAGCAACAATAGAGGGAATGAGAAAGAATATCCAAAGTAGAAATTAATGGACTAGAAAACACATAAAGCTCTCCTCTCAAAGCAGAAGTGATGTGTAAAAGCAAGACCTGGTTCTTTGAGCTCAACACAGTAGACAAATCTCTACCAAATGCACAATATTACAATTTAGAAAAGTGAGATTTAAAAAAGCTGTAAGAAAATACTCTCATGCAACTAATAGATCTGAATGAAACAAATGATTTCTGGAAAAATATAAATGACTAAAAATTTTTCTAAGACTTAGGAAACCAATAAATTGACCAAAGCTATGCAAAAAATTAAAGTGGTCAAAGCATGAGGACCATAAAGCTTTTGCATAAAGCTGAAACTGTCATACCAGCAAGTTTTAACAAACCTTTAAAGAAAAATAATTCCTGCTCTAATAAACTGTTGTGGAAAACAAGAAAGAAAAGAATATCATCCAGTTTATTTTATGAGGTCATACAATCCTGACACTGAAAAGTGACAAAGACAGTATAGAAAAGGAAAATTCAGACCAGTGTCACTTTTAAGTAGAAATACAAAATTTCCAAATAAACCACAGACATATTAAATCTAGGAGTATACTAAAAGAATAATGCACGATGACCAAGTAAGGTTTATTTTATGATATCGCAATAGGAAACCTAAGAATTAATTCAATTAAAACTATGGGTTAAAAATGGATATGACATCTCAATAGATGCCAAAAAAGGTATTTGATAGCATTCAATGTTCATTTTTAAATAAAAATATAAAGTAAGTTAGAATAGAACAGTACTTCCTAAACATGAGAAAGAGGATCCCTCAGGGTGCAATAGCAAATACTCATACTTTATGGTGACATACGAGAGGTATTAAAGATAAGAATAGGCCAGGGGGCTCAATCACATCTATCACTTAATAAAAATCCCAATTAAATTTTTATTTTGGAATCTGACAAAATGATGTTCAAGGTCATCTGGCAGAATGGACAGCCTCAACTATACCTGAAAAAGAAGTACAACAAAGTAGGCAGGAGGTGAACTGCCAGAGCATAAAACACACTATGTGGTTTTGGTAATTAAAAGACTACGTTACTGGCAGAAATAAAAAGATCCACAGACTAAATAGAGAGTCCAGAAATAAGCCTCAGAGCATAATGGATATTTCAACACATGATAAAGGTGGAATTTTAAATTAGTAGGAAAATAATATTTGATACATGATATTGAGAAAACTGGTTTACTACTGTACTTATATAAGAAATCTAGACTTCTACTTCACACTATGTCAAAATGAATAACAGGCAGATTATTTAAGTGTAAAAAATATACATGTGATTTAAAAAATTAGGTTAATTTTTAGACGTGGAAGGACCTTCTAAGCACAATACCTTAGAAGGTATAAAGGAAAAGTACATTAAATATGACCGCCAAAAAAAAAAAAAAAAAAAAAGTCTACAGGGAAAACAAGCCCCGAGACAGCAGAAAAAAAAAATTTATAACAAATATTCTGACAAATGGTAAATATCCTTAATCTATAATAAAGGAGTGGAAAAAGGTGGAAAACTTAAAAAAATGGGCAAAGGATATGAACAGGTGAACCACCAATGGCAAATAAAACATGAAAAAAATACTTCATCTTCCTAGTTCTCAAAAATATAAACTTGAGATGAAGAGTTGTTTTTCTCTCAGATTAAAAAAGACCAAGAATGCTCACATATCATCACAACACTCATGCAGAATGTGTACACTCTGACACAGCAACCTCAAAACTTATCCTAAAAAAATAAACAGACATGAGTAAAAAGAAGTATGAGGATGTTTATAATATCATTGTTATAACATGGAAACAACTTACATTAATAAGTATTGGTTAAATAAATTATGGTACATTCATAAAATGGATTACTATGCAGTTGTTTAAAATCGTTTATATCTCTTGACATCAAGAGCTATGTGGAACATATTATTAAATAAAAAAATTGCAAAATGGTGTGCTTGGAATAATCATATTTTGGTTTAATGAAAAAAGAAAACTCCAAACATCTGTCTCTGAAATATAAATACACACATACACCTTTCTTCATGTGCTGCAAGGATGTATCCTGAAATGTAACACTGAATTAGCTCTTTCTGTGTAATGGGATTATATGTGATATTTTGTTTCTTTTCAAAAAAACTTCTTTGTATTTTTTGAAAAATATTTAACAGGCAAAAACAAGAAAACTACTGGGAAAAAAAAAAAAAAAAAAAAGAGAGGAGAGGTTACCAAAAAAAAAGCTGACCTGGTCATGGAGGGATTGGGGAAACTTTAGATTCATGCCCAAACATGTAGTGGGAAGAAGCCTGGGCCACTGCCCAGTTACAGATGCCCTGAAGAGGTGGAGGTGAGGGTGGGGCAGGGTGTCCTGATTTACAGTCCCTGCCACCACGAGTTTAGGCCTCAGCCCTGGTCACCAGCTCCCGTGCAAGAGGAAAGCCCATGGCAAGAGGGCTGTCCCACCCCATGGGGCACTCTGCATCTTACTGCCTACTTTCATTTGTGTTCCGTTTTACCATCTGACTTCCCAAATCTCTCCTGAGTCTATTTTCCCACTCCCCATGCAACTTGGGGCTTCCAGACTTGTCTGCTCAATGTTTTTGCTTTCTCTGTTCTTGGCTGCTTCTAACTCATGAACTGGATGGTTCCTAGCTTGATCTTTCTCAATCCCAGGCCTGATCATTTCAGTGTACTGCTTAAATACCGCCAAAGGTTTTTAAGTTCCAAAGTTCCAGGGACAAAAACTAAAGCCTCTAACATGGCACTGATGGCCTAACAACTGGGCCAGCCTCCACCTTCACTTCACTCATCGAGCATCCTGTGTTCTAGCCATGGAGAACTGTTTCCCGTTCCCAAACATGCCATGCTCTCTGTGTGTGCCTCTGTGCCTTTGCCCAAGCTATTTTTCACCCTTCCCCAAGACCTTTGCCAGCTGCTCCCCGCTCTGGTCCAGCACAGGACCTTGCACGGCCCTGTGCCAGATGCCCCCTGCCATCTGCCCCTTCCTTAGGTTCAGCATATGTCTGCAGATCCTATGCAAAATCCCTGGCCCAAACAAGGCATTCGATCTGGAGTAAAAATTCCCATTTTACCTGAGAATCCAAGTCTTCTCCTTTTAAACAGAGGTTGGCATCAAGCACATTGAGTCCCACCAGCAGACCAACAATCACCATCCCTTCTTCCTCCATCATTAATGCCTCAGGCTCATAGAACTCACTGAAAGAGATTGATACAACAGCAACACCTTCACCACCCTTCTCTTGGACCTACTCTGCCTTTTCACCTCTTAGCTCATGGCCTGGCTGCCAACTTCATCAGGAGCCAGAGGCTCCCTTGTGTGAATTCCCTTCTTCCTTCTATTTCCTCTCCCACTTTAAGTGCTGCTATCTCTTCTCTGGCCTCTCCTCTCTTCCCGTGGCTTAAAATGGACTCCTCCTACTTCTGGTCTAGGGTTAGCTCCTCTGTTTGGACCCTGGACCCCAGTCCTTCTCATCTCTTGGCTCCTGTGTTCCTGAACATCACTCTGCCCCTCCTGTCCACCCTGGCTCCTTCTTTTGTGTTGCTATGAACTGCTTCTACACTTACATTCATGTCAACATAAAGTGGGATCCCACAGCCTCCCCCACCACCCATCCAAGGATAAAACTCTTCCCTCTTCCCTGTGTCCCATGGAACAACACTGGCTGCTTTTACTTCCTTACCTCCAAGTCACCTCAGCCATTACAGTGAGGCTCCATCCATTACTGCTCTGGTCACCAGCGATTAGCTAATTTACCATCGTGTGTGTGAGTACATGAGAACTTATTATCCTAAGAATTAGTTGTTTAGAACAAAATCTGTACCTCAGAGTTACTCAGTATAACGGTACTCAAAGAAGAGTACAAAGTACGTGAACTATTTGAAATCAGTATTTATCATGAAAAGATATGTTCAATAATAAGCCATGACTTGAAAACAATGGAAAATTTTGGGTGACAGGCCATACTGTAAAAGACATTTTTATTTCAGTTAGATAAGAGAATTATCTCTGGAGAGATTTGTTCCTTGTAAATGCTCATATCCTGGAGAAAATTCCTCTTATAATGGTTACTTTTGTTTATAGAGTTATAAATATAAAAAATGAACCCAGTCATAAATTTCAGAGATAGACAGTTCGTCTTTACTGATGCCAAGAGATATAAAAGTTTACAAACTGAATGTGGAATCCTAAAACAGGTAATCTAGATATGTTCTCTTACAAAAAGCAGGGTTTTATACTTTAAAATTGCCCACTGAATCTACTTCAAGTTATTTTTCCCCTATTATCAGCCAATCAAATACCATTTTGTTGAAACTTAATGTAGTATGCTGTCAGGGTACCTAATCTTAGGTATTTTTGAAGAACCATCTTCAAAATGACTTTTCAAAATGAAAATATACATCTTCATTCATAAAGACTTCCAGACATCAGTGCTCAAAAAATAAAATACTGCTATTTTAAAACTATCAAAAAATAAAATACTGCTATTTTAAAACTAAGCCACAGAATAGTTACACTTAATAATAATTTGGATAAAAACTGTACATTATACATTCTTGTTTTAATTCTGAATGATCTACAGAACTGTGTTCTAATTACGAAGCAAAAGCTAAGCAAAGATAGGTGATGAAATACCTTAAGAGATGTTTATTGTCTATAAGCACTTTCAGATAATCTGCCAGTTTCTTCTGCATGAGTGCAAGATAAAGCCAAGCTCTGCCCCTTCCCACAGCTGTCCTGGAATTCAAACAGAGAATCAAACTATTATGGCATAACAATAATAACAACAAAAAACAAAGGGAAAAAAACCAACTTAGCCAAGGAGAAACACATGTTCACGCATACACATGCTTGTGAATGCAGAGAACGCTGTAATAGAGCTGCCCTGGGGGCTGGGGGAGCGCACTGTCTGGGAAGGCTGAGGAAATGGCTCACTGCATTCTTTTGGGTACTGTTTGAAGTCTGTATCATGGGCATGTATTCTGCACCCACCCCCCAAAAAAAATAGAAAAAAAAATTTAAGCCACAAACATCTGATTTCTGGAACAAATACAATCAGATAAAACTTTGCATGTATTCATAAAATTTCACAGGTAGCCAGGAAATACCAGGTTAGATTGTATAATGGATAAATTTTCTTTCAAAAGACGAATATAGAACGTAGTTGTTAAAGGGGTGAAGTCTCACAAGATTTCTAGGGCATTAGCTCAAAGGTACAATTTTATTTCTGATGTGGTAAAATACACATAACATAAAGTTTACCACCTTACCCATTTTTAACTGTACTGTTCAGTACTGTTAGGTACATTCACATTGTTGTGCAACCAATCTCAAAGGTGTGATTTTGAAAAGATCTGTTTTAAACATTAAAAGAAAAAAAAAGGCCTCCCAATTGTAGACCTAACATTATTTAAGGAAAAAAAGATCCTGTTCAAAGCAGGGTAACTGCATTTGTAACACCCAAGAGAGTATTAGAGGTACTGCTGTAATCAATATCAGCCTCAAAGGGTCAGAGGGCACCCAACTTAATCAATACAAAAGACTGGATTCCCCCCTTCTCCCTTCAATAAATGATGTAAAGCCAGAGTAAAAAAGAAAGGAAATAAAGTAGGAAAAAAAAAGATATCTGATGTTGGCATGATAGGAAAAATGGACACTGACATGGGTTGCTTGGTGGGAGTGCAAACTGGTACAATTCTTCTAGCAGGCAATTTAATGACAGCAGGTTATCAAAATTCTACATCTAGTAATATAAGGAAATAATTTAGGAGGTACACAAAGACGTATGTTTGGGGATGGTCACCACTGCACCGTTGGGATAATGAGAATTTGAAGACAACCAAAAAGCGCAAAGTGGGAGAAGCTATACAAAAATGATGTGGATGACTATCATGGCAAAAGGTTTAAAATCTAACATTAAATGGGAAAAAAAGCTACAAAACAGTACGTACAATTTAATACTTGATTTTTTTCCCCAGTTCCCCACCTCTGTACAATATACTGCTCTTAGTTTAGGTTCACTTCCAAAACATTTTTATGCATATGAAAATAAATATAAATTCTATTTTTCTCTCCTTTTTACAAAAGAATTAGTATGCTATATATGCCGTTCTGCAACTTGCTTATTTCACTGAATATCTGTCATTTTGAAATTCTTTCCAGACACAGGGAATTTTTCTTTCATTTTTTCATAGCTTTAGAGTGTTTCAGTATTGGACTGCACTATAATTTATTTAGCTGGTTTTTATCTAGGCTGTTTCTAATCTTCCGCTGTTACAAGTAATGCTGCAACAGGTATTTCTGTACATGTATCATTTTCATGTGTTAGATCTACGAGATAAAACTCCTAGAAGTGGAATTGCTGGGTCAAAGGGTAGATGTATTGGTGGTTTTCGTGGATAGTGCCAAACTGTCTTCCATGAGAAGCAGTGCAATAATGAGGTCACTGGGGGAGGTGGAGGGGAATAAAAATAGAATCTTATCTATTTGTCTGTCCAACTATGCACTGAAAGGATCTAGAAGGATACTGACCAAGATATTAATTGTAGTTTTTTTTTCTGAGTAGTAAGCTAACAGAAGTGCCTTGTTTCTTAATTAAAAGTTATGTAATAAGAAAAAAAGGTTGTTTTTTTTGTTATTTTGTTTTTCTAGAATTTATTTATTTTTGGTTGTGTTGGGTCCTTGTTGCTGCGCGCGGGCTTTCTTTAGTTGCGGTGAAGGGGGGTTACTCTTCGTTGCGGTGCACGTGCTTCTCATTGTGGTGGCTTCTCTTGTTGCAGAGCACTGGCTCTAGGCATGTGCGCTTCAGTAGTTGTGGCGCACGGGCTTCGTTGCTCCGCGGCATGTGGGATCTTCCCAGAACAGGGATCGAACCCATGTTTCCTGCATTGGCAGGTGGATTCTTAACCACTGCGCCACCAGGGAAGTCCCCAAAAAGGTTGTTTTTAATTTTCAAAAAAGAGAGAGACAAGCTTTGTCTGTTGTCTGGGTTTAAGTGCCAATCTTAAGTGTAATCTTATTCAGTGTGTAACAGTATGTTTAATAATAAACCATGACATGAAAACAATGAAATATTTTGGGTGATAGGCCATCCTGTAAAAGATATTTTTATCTCAATTAGAAAAGGACATTAAACTCTAGAGAGATGTCTCTCAGGATGCAAAGTTCGTCCTGCAAGTTTCAAACCACCTTAGAGCAAATAGTCTCTACCCTCAAAAAAAATTCTGGTCATAACTTCCAAAATACTGCAGAAATTTTAGAACTTTTGTTACTATTTAATGAAATAGTAAAAACACTGCAGCTCTTTATAGAGCAAAGCAGTAGCCTTTTCTCACATGGCTCCCAACAAGGCTACTCCTCCAGAGGCATCAAGAGGAGGGAGCTACTGTGTATTTCCTTTTTGGCAGACAGAGGGAGGATTTTGGTACTTAAGCTAGTTACTTGTTTAGCATCCACAGGGAACAGAAGCAGTGAGTTTAGCTGACAATAAGCTCTTTGTTAGCACAACGAGACTTCAAAAATGCCTCCCGTGCCTAAGTGGAAATAGCCTGAGTGCAGGAGGAGGGAGAGCCCTGCTCCATTCAACCAGGCCGCCCAGGGACACAGTCTAGTGCTGTACTCTTGAGGGAGTGAGCTCACTGGAAGGGAATGGACAATAGGACCACATAAAGAACAAGTGAAGGGACTTCCCTGGTGGCGCAGTGGTTAAGAATCTGCCTCCCAATGCAGGGGACACGGGTTCGATCCCTGGTCCGGGAAGATCCCACATGCCACGGAGCAACGAAGGCTGTGTGCCACAACTACTGAGCCTGCGCTCTAGAACTCGCGAGCCACAGTTACTGAAGCCTGCGTGCCTAGAGCCCATGCTCTGCAACAAGAGAAGCCACTGCAGTGAGAAGCCCGCACACTGCAATGAAGACCCAAAGCCGCCAAAAATAAATAAATAAATTAAAAAAAAAAAAAAAAGAACTGAAGAAACAAGGCAGAAGACGTAGGAGGCTCATGAGGGGGTCACCAAATAAACATATGAAAGGTTGTCGCCTGCTAAAGGTTTTCACCTTAGGTGGTATAGGCCCAGAGGGATGAACCAGGGACAAAGACAGAAGGCTTAAGTCCTATGAATGCACAGGGGTCAGCAACGATGGAGTTTAGTGGGATTTAGAGGGTTTCAGAGGCCAGCAGACCTGTGTTTTCTTCCTGGTTCCACCACTCCCTTGCTGAGGGACTTTGAGCAAGTTACTTAACTACTCTGAGTCTCAGTTTCTGCACTTGTAGATGGGGACACCAACAGCTTAGTTCCCAGGGATTTGTGGAGGATAAAATGAGATAATGAAATGTCCTTAGCACAATGCCTGGCACATGGCAGGCCCTTAGTTAATGGTGGTGGCTATTATTATTATCTGAAAATGGAATAAGCTGGCTCTGCAGGAGAATGTCAAACAGAGGCTGGACAGTTGAGTCCCCTGTAAAAGACTCTGCCGGGAAAACTTTTGCATTGGCCTAAGGATCTCCAGGGCCCTTTCTAAATGCAGATTCCACGATACGCCTTTTTGTGTTCCATTCAGTTTTTTTTTTTTTTAAAACCTCTGCAATTATTAGTTTATTAGTATCATCCAGGACTCAGATGTTCAGTATTCTTCCTGAAATTACATAAAACAAATGCAAATGGAAAGAATCCAAGTCAAAATTATATAACAAAACAGCTCTCCATCACAAAAGCGTGTAAAATTACAAGAACGCTATTTTAAAACACTGGCACTTTAAGAGAATGATAATCTCAAAAACCACAAAATTGCCAAATTGTTCCCTAAACTGTTAGGCAGATAAACATATGACCCCTATACTTAGGGATCCCAAGGGCAAACCCAGATAAAGCAAACGATTCATTAGTGCCAGCCTTTCCACAAATGTCTCTTGTCCTGGAATCTAAAATCTGTTCCAAACTATATTATTCAGAAAACTGCCCAGGTGCATCTGTGAGTCTTTTTTTTTTTTTTTAACATCTTTATTGGAGTATAATTGCTTTATAATGGTGTGTTAGTTTCTGCTTTATAACAAAGTGAATCAGCTATACATATACATATATCCCCATATCTCCTCCCTCTTGCATCTCCCTCCCACCCTCCCTATCCCACCCCTCTAGGTGGTCACAAAGCACCCAGGTGCATCTGAAGCAGCAATTCCAGCAGTGTAACAACTCCTTTTCCTCCTGTAACTGCTCTTTGGGTGACAACACCTTTTCACTATTTGACCTTGTATGACAAGCAGAAATCATTGTCCCCATTTTAAAGAAAAGGAAACTGAGGCTCAGAGAGGGGCAAATTTTCTCAAGCTTATGTGGAGAATGAGTGGCAGAGCTGGGACTAAAGTCTAAGTAGAGTGTAGCTTTTGCTACAATTTGTTCTAAATTAGAAAACGCTTTATCAGCAAGGAATAGAGAAATTGATAAATACAAGGAAGTTTTCTTAAAACATCAAATCGATGTAACTACTTCTCACTCACTTTAATTCTGGCAGATTTCTGACACTAGTGGCTATATCTGACGCTTCTGGACAAAGTTTCTCCACCAGCTCCAAAGGACCAAAGAAAGATTTATTTTGGCCAATAAAACTCTTCTTAACTAAAAGGGAAAACAGAAGTGTTATTCATAAGAACAGGTTGCAAAATGTCTTCAGGGTCCCACAGTCTCTCTCCCAAAAGCTGAATGAATGCTGTGGAGCTGCACTGCTTACTCCTTCTGATTCAGTCTTGGGGACTGGGAGAGGTCAGGTACCAAATGAGCTCTCCCTTTCTCTAATGAAAGGGTTTCTCTGATATACCCACTAGGTTCTTTCTTTCAAGTATTTATTGACCATTAAATAAAACAAGTGCTCAAATGATCACCTGTGAAATCCTTGCCCTTTCTCCCTCCTATGCCAAAGTCAATTCTTGATTTCAAATCATCACCACCATGATGCCAAAGTCAATTCTTGATTTCAAATCATCACCACCATCCCTCATCTGAACTGCTGCAATAATCTCCTAATGGGTTTCCCTGCTCCTAATACCGTCACCTCCCCACCTTTCTAATCTGTCCTCCACAAAGCTGGAAGTTCTTTTAAAAATGTAAGTTAGATCTTGTTTTCCCCTTGCTGAAAATCCTCTAAATACTCTTAGAATAAAATCCAGCTCCTCACCTGACCTATAAAGGCCTACGTGATCCAGCCCATCCCAACTGCCCTGACCTCACCTCCTCCTTCTCAGCATGCCTCAGTTACCAGGTGTCTTCCTGAAACCAAGGTTGGTCCCACTCAGGACTTTGCACCTGTTTTGTTCTGTCTTTCTAGGAAGGCTCTTGCCCCAAACATTTGCAAGGTTGACTCCTTCCTCTCTTTTAGGTCTCAGCTCCCATTTCACCTCCCCAGAAAGACCTTTGCCTCTCACCCTAGTTGAAAGGTTTTTCCCTTGATTCTCTATCATTTAACCTATTTTGCGTCCCTGAATTTGTAGCATTTTGTAATTATGTTTGCTTCTGAGTTTGTTGTCTGTCTCCTCTTCTAGAACTGTGCTGTCCAAGGTAGTCACTAGCCACAAGTGCTACTGAAATGTAGCCAGTGCAACTGAGATGTGCTGTAAGTGTAAAACACACGGTGGATCTTTAAGCCTCAGTGTAAAAAAGAATGCAAAATATCTCATTAGTAAGGTTTATACTGATTATATGTGTCAAAATGATAATATTTTGGCTATATTGGGATAAATTACTAAAAGTAATTTCATCTGTTTCTTTTCGTTTTTTTTAAACGTGTCTACTAGAACATTAGAAATTACACATGTGGCTTGCATGGCATTTCTATTGGACAGCGCTGCTCTAGAATGTCGTGTCTTGTGGGCAGGGACCTTGTTTGTCTTGTGTACTGTTTGTCTTGTGTGCACAAGAACAACACCAGCACCCAGAACAAGGTTTGGCATTGATGATGCTGGGAAACAGCTAGCCCAAATTTTTCAAGCCCCCGACCCCGCCCTCAGGCTCACCTTTCAGCCCATGTTTGAGGCAGTGCTCCATCACTACAAAGAACTGCTGCAAGGGGGCATGGTCTGCATCCAGGCTGCGGCCCAGGCTCAGGGCAGACTGGAGCAAGACCCTGATGCTGAGTTTCATCATGTGCATCAGGTTGACACGCTCCTCCATCATCTGGCACTTGGAAGCTGGAGGACAGAAGCGGGGACAGCTTCGTTAGTGGACTGAGTGTAGCCCGGGGTGAGGAAGCTGGACGCGGAACAATGGAGGGAAGACCGGCCAGGCGGTCTGCTCGGAGCGCGGACGTGCGGGTTAAGTGGAGATCGCAGCCAACCGGGCCCTGACCCCGGGAGGTCACAGCCCCATGTGGGCGGCGGGGGCCGTGGGTCAGACTCTAGAGGCCTCTCCCAGGTAGCTCAGCGCGTTGCTACGGCGACGACCTTACCAAGACTCACCGCGAACGGTTTCTCCCACGCCCCCATTCCATTTTTGACTAATGGAAAGGCGCAAACTCCAGGAAGCCCTGCCCCAAGCTAGAAGGCTTGCTGGGAAAGTGTTCCACCCCCTCTCGTTCCTATTGGAGGAGTCCAGCTCGAGGCCACGCCCATGGAGCTCACGGGCGCCATTTTGACTTTTCAGCCAGGACGGAGGTAGCGGCTTCCGCGCTTGGTTGGGTTGGTCCGCACACCGGCCCCAGGGCTTTCTGAGCCGGTTGTTTTGCCTGATAGTGCCAGCCGGAGCCTTCGGGGAAGCATCAGTTCCTCAGTAATGGACTCAAATTTTCGTTGTTACCCATCTTTCGTCCACAATTAGTGGACAATTACGAGTTTTACACTTCTTTTGTAAATAAAACCGTTAGAATAAAATGAACTCAGCTGCTTTTCAACTCCATTAACCTTGTCACTTTGAGAGTAAAAGTTTGTAGTCAATATCAGATATCCATGACAAATTCTTACCAAGTGTCATCTCAAGCCCAGGAAACTGTCACTCGAGAAATTAAAAATATAGACCCCAAACTATAAGCTACTCCAGGCAGGAAAAATACCCCGGGCCAGCGCGCCCCTCTCTCCGCACCTGCGCCATCGTTCGGTCTTTTAAATGGATTGGGGTGGGGTGGGGTGGGGATCTTATTGTTTTAGTTTGCAGTTGTTCATTACAGATGTTAAGCAGCTTTTCATGTTCGTCTCCTAGTATTCCTTCTATGAATTGCCTGTTAAATCTTTTAACTTTCTTGATTTGTTTGCCTTTGTTTTATTGGTCCGTATATTCTGGATATTAATCCTTTGTCTACCTGCTTTATTTCATGGGCAGTAAATAATATGGACATGTAAATAGTTAAAAGAGCATATATATGTGTAGCTAAATCGAAAAGAATGATATTATGACTGAATTTATAATACAGGTATTAAGTAAATATGGTTGAGACTAGAGACAGCCTGGGACTGAAAATTCTAAATTCTCATCAAAACCCAAGAGGACAGCTGCTGGGAAAGAAAAATCGGTCTAAACCTTTCATCTTGATGTGGAAAAAGAAAAATGGACTTTAAGTAAAGCATTTGGGTGGGAGTGGTATAATTAGTTTTAAATTTTGAGAGAATCCTATGTATTACATTTATAAATTTGAAAAGTTTAATGAAATGGATGATAGGCAAAGGGAATAGAAAATGTAAAACCCCATCAAGAAGAGGGAGAAATCCTGAATAGACCAATAACCACAGAAGCAATTTGTAAAGATTTATTCTTAAAGAAGATACCAATCCCCGGTCTAAAAACGAAGTCTAGTGTTGCTCGAATGGGAATACGTATGCAGGAAGTCCTACAGAGGGCTAGGCAGGCCCAGATATTTTAAGGAAGAACCGCAATTCACTCCTTGTCCCATATCTTACTCGTTTTTAAAAAATAAACTTATTTATTTATTCATTTATTTAATTTTTGGGTGCATTGGGTCTTCGCTGCTGGACGCGGGTTCTCTAGTTTCTGAGAGTGGGGGCTACTCTTTGTTGCGGTGTGCGGGCTTCTCATTGCAGTGCCTTCTCTTGTTGCGGAGCATGGGCTCTAGGCACGTGGGCTTCAGTAGCTGTGGCACATGGGCTTCAGTAGTTGTGGCTCATGGGCTCTAGAGCGCAGGCTCAGTAGTTGTGGCGCACGGGCTTAGTTGCTCTGTAGCATGTGGGATCTTCCCGGACCAGGGCGCGAACCCGTGTCCTCTGCATTGGCAGGCGGATTCTTAACCACTGTGCCACAAGGGAAGCCCCCATATCTTCCTCTTGATGCACTGACCTGGGGTGCAGAAAGTCTCACACACCAAATGGAGGTGAAACCTCCTTTGATGATTAATCAAGTCACCCAAAACATGATTAATCAAGTCACCCAAAACAGTCTCTCATTGCTTTGTTGAACTTAGTTAAACTTGGTCTTGGGAGAGAGGGTTGGTCTCCAGCCCTCTGCTGGGTATCCTGAATTTAGAGAGTTAAAAAAAAATTTCCCCCACAAATATGAATATATATAATTGTTTTCAGTCAGTCTCAATACTCATCCCTTGGATGTGCCATTAACTTGATGGACATGTTCAATAAATTAAATAAGCCAAACTGCAGCTCCAAGTTTTTGATGAAAATGGATTTCAAGTACATGTAAACTAACTTTTTAAAAATTAATTAATTAATTAATTTTGGCCATATGGGACTTAGTTCCCTGACTAGGGATCAAACCCGTGTCCCCTGCAGTGGAAGTGTGCAGTCCCAACCACTGGACAGCCAGGGAATTCCCTAAACTAACTCTTTGTCAAAAAATATTGTACTGGCAAGGTGTAATGAAATAAGCAATGTTTAGATATCCCCAACCATTTTGAGTGTTCTGAGTTAAACAAAGTGAAAGAATTACAAGGCATAATTATCATCTGATAAATCTTGATAAAGCCTTTTTTGGGGAACTTCCCAGAGGTAGAGAAATTTCTTTAATGTGACTAGGTTGCATCCTTTTGCAAGTAAGGTGATTTTCATTTGAACAAAATGAATATTTGAACAAAAATGAACAAAATTTTTTTTTGGACATTAGATCAATGTGATTTGGGGCATATAACTTAGAAGGAGTTCAGAGACTTGAACAACATCACTATAACAAAACTGTCCATTTCATACCTGAGTCACTTTGCTGTACAGCAGAAATTAACACAACATTGTAAATCAACTATACTTCAATAAAACTTAAAAAAATGTTTGGTAGAATTTACCAATGGGAAAAAAAACCCCATCCATTTCCATTTCTTATTTATATGAGCCAGATTTCTCAAGGATCACATCTATAAAAAATCAAAAAATAGGAATAAAATTGATTCTGAGTCCTATCACATTTTATCAGTAAATATATATATTCATCTACAAGTACATGCTAAAGAAAAAACCAACACCAGCTCATGAAGAGAATTCCAAGAAAAATTTATGTATAATTACTTATAAAATTATATTTATATTCCTTTAATCAACTTAGCATTACTAATAATTCTAATGGTAATTCGTTCCAGAAGAAAAAAAAATTTTTTTTAATTTATTTATTTTATTTATTTATTTTTGGCTGCATTGGGTCTTTGTTGCTGAGTACCGGCTTTCTCTAGTTGTGGCAAGAGGGGGCTATTCTTCGTTGCGGTGCGTGAGCTTCTCATTGCGGTGGCTTCTCTTGTTGCAGAGCATGGGGTCTAGGCCCGCAGGCTTCAGCAGTTGTGGCTCGTGGGCTCTAGAGCACAGGCTCAGTAGTTTTGGTGCATGGGCTTAGTTGCTCGTGGCATGTGGGATCTTCCCGGACCAGGGCTGCCTACATTGGCAGGCGGAGTCTTAACCACTGCGCCACCAGGGAGGCCCAAGAAAAAATATTTTATACACTCAGCTTTAGTCACAAGAAAAGTTTATTACATTTTAATTAATTTACATATTTTTTTCTGAGATGTATGATAGGATGACCAATAAAAAAATTTAAAACATATGTAAGTGGATTGGAAATTCAAGTCCAAGGAATAAAAGGGAAAAATGTAAAATTTTCAAATATTAATTAACTTGTTATTTATTTTTAAGATGGATGGTAGTGTTATCAAATCATTAAGGTATTTATATACCACTTGATACACTTAAAAGAATGATATCATGGTTTTATTTTAAAAAGTCAATTTTACAATAAACCAGAAAATGTATTCTAAACTTTAAAATTATGATGAAGAATTTTATGTATCAACTTTAAAAGCTGAAGTTTTTTTTTTTAGGGGGTCATGTGAACAAAAAATGTGAAGACTAGTGCTTAAGGCAGTGGCTCCTACCATCGTTCCTGGGAACACAGCAGTGTTCTGCAGCCATCTCATCCATCCCCTGGTTGGGTTAGTCACCTATTCCCATTTGAGCTCAATTTAGGGTCATGGAAAATTGGAGCTGGAAGGCTCTTTAAGCTGTTTCATCTCTCAATTTTATTAGCTTTGTGACCTTGGCTAAGCTATTCACATCTCTAAGCTTTGTTAATAATAGTTCAACACAACACATAGAATGTCACAAAATTCTACACTTATTGAATTGCCAAGTAAATGGTCTGATCAGGGATCTCGACCTTGACTGTTGTAGAAGGGCTGGGCCTGTAACATAAAAGAGTGACCCAGTGAGAGGACAAGCTGGAGAGAACATGCAGCCACCTTTTTGCTGGAGGAATGCTGATTGATCATATGTGCCAGATGGGAGTTTTCAGGAGAAGCTGGTGATCTGGATTTTTATGGAAAACCTGGTAATTGGCTAAAAAAATTTTAAATGCTTATAAAAGCATTTAAGTATAAACTATGCAGGATAGAAAAAAATGCAACTACCAGCCACAAACATCTCAAAGGGCTGCTCTATACCTTTGGTGCAGAGAATAAGTATTCACTTCAGGGAGTGGATTCTACAGACTTTTTTTTTTTTTTGATCGGGTTCTGAATTATAGAGAATTAACTAGATTCTTTATAAATTTGAGTTTTAGTTTTGATTAGCCCTTTGGTGTCTTGAAAGATCTTATAATACAGTATGGTGTTACCCTGTACTGACAAAGAAGAAAACCATTTTACACTTTCCTAATTTTCCGGAATTTTCACTTATCTCAATGGCTAACTTAAGGAGTTCAGCAATGTGAAATGAAAAAGTCATTGTACTTCATTTTGGAAGGAGCAATATCACTTGTGCAGAGGTGCTCTGACACATGGAAAAAAAAATTGCCATGGAAGACAACAGAGAAAGGCATAATACATATCACCTACCTAATGCCAAATATATATCTAAATACTTTTAAAATTAAAGAATGACTTCTTCAGTGAGTTTTGTTATTCATCCTTTAGGACAGGGGTCCCTATCCCCCGGGCCACAGACCGGTACTGGTCTGTGGCCTGTTAGGAAGTGGCCCACACAGCAGGAGGTGAGTGGCGGGTGAGCGAGCGAAGTTTCATCTGTATTTACAGCTGCTCCCCGTCGCTTGCATTACCACCTGAGCCCTGCCTCCTGTCAGATCAGCGGTGGCATTGGATTCTCATAGGAGCACGAACCCTACGGTGAACTGTGTATGCGAGGGATCTAGGTTGCATGCTCCTTATGAGAATCTAATGCCTGATGATCTGAGGCAGTGATGCTAGCACTGGGGAGTGGCTGCAAATACAGATTATCATTAGCAGAGAGGTTTGACTGCACAGAGACCATAATCAATTGCTTGCAGACTCATATCAAAACCCTATCAGTGAGTGGCAAGTGAAGACAAGCTCAGGGCTCCCACTGATTCTGCATTATGGTGAGTTGTATAATTATTTCATTGTATATTACAATGTAATAATAATAGAAATAAAGTGCCCAATAAATGTAATGTGCTTGAATCATCCCGAAACCATTCCCCCCACCTTGCCCCCCCGACCAAGTCTGTGGAAAAATTGTCTTCCATGAAACCGGTCCCTGATGCCAAAAAGGTTGGGGACCACTGCTTTAGGAGGAGGTATTACTTTAAAAAGCACAATGTAGAACCCTGTGTGTGTATACTGTGGTTTGTGTGAAAACTGTGTGTATAGAGATGAAAGCACATGTTACATGCACAGACACTCTGAAATACAATAGGATTGGGGACAGTTTCTGGGAAGGAGGACTTATTCTGCACTGAGTGTCCTTTAGTACAGTTTGCTTTTTGTTTTTGTTTTAACATGTGTATTACCTTTAGAAAAAATACCAAAAAACGAAACAAGATAACTACAGAGAATGCAATCATTGTGGCAAGTTGTGCTACCAGACCCCACGTGGGATAACATTTTAAAACAAGTATTCAAAGTGTTCCACATTCCACGACAGTCCACAGCATTTTCCTTAAACCTGTATCACCAAAAAAAATTTTATCTGGCAAGAGTGCTGCTCACATTCAGTCTCCGCTCCTTCACCACTCTCTCTGAATAATCTCTGTTCTCACTGCTTTTGTAAGCAGATCAATGGAAAAGAGATGAAATGAGCCAGCCCTGACTGGAGTGGTGGCCGCCATCTTCTCCTGACCTGCTTTTCTGAGGCCTCTACAGAGAATGCTACCCAGGGCTCAGTTCCTTTTCCCCATCCCCACTCCTGTCCTACCTGATGGCTTCAAATCTGGGTTACTCTCGGAGACCAGCCACATAGCTCATCCCAGCTGTTCCCCACACTTCTGCCCTCAGTAAGCCATGTTCACAATTTTCGCCAGATTTGAGTGGCAGTTATTTACTTAATATTTTCTTTAAATCGACTAATTAAAAATCCATATGTATATATTACAGCATTTTACTTATAAAATTATTTAAAGGCATCAAGGCATTGAGGTGATGTGACTAAGAGCACAGGCTTGAGAGGCAGCCTGTCTTGGTTCAAGTCCTGGCTCTGCCATTTCTAAGTAACTTTGTCAAATCACTTCTCTTTAATGCAGTTTCCCT
Organism: Eubalaena glacialis; assembly: GCF_028564815.1. NCBI lineage: Eukaryota > Metazoa > Chordata > Mammalia > Artiodactyla > Balaenidae > Eubalaena > Eubalaena glacialis. Next base: position 168,021,914 of record NC_083719.1, read on the forward strand.
CTTTATAAATAGGGTATAATAATGGTACCTACCACGTGGGGCAGGCTACGTGGGCGGAGGCATGAAGTCAACCTCTCCCTCCCATGGCCCTAAGTGACAGCAATTTCCTGCAGGGATGCAGTCCCTACCTGGTTGGGTGGGTGAGAGGCTGCTGCCCAGTGCCTGCCTAATGTGCTGCGGCGCTGCCAGCCTGGGGCAGGCCAGTGCATACCTGGCCCCGCCCTGAGAGTCAGACAGCATAACCCCAACCCTCCCTGGGGCAGCACTGGTCATGCAGTTTGGTCAGGGTGGGGTAGGGAGAAGCCCCAGGGCAGTTCAAGTGGACCAGAGCGGCCGAGAACCTGTCCCAGGAAGACAGTGGAAGATGGGACCACACAAAAGCCTGGCTCCAAGGCCCCCACACATGCTCCTTTGTCCCATCAGACTTCACTTAATACAAATTCAAAGATAAAATTAGTAAGAATTTCTATCATGGGGCACTTCTGAGTACCTGGCCCTGCACAATCACACTGATTAAAGCCTGCATTGATTGCACATCATGAAGCCAGTTCAGCGATCACCCAGGATTATTGTGAAGATTAAATGAACTAATGTATGTACAGACCTAAGACTAATATCTGGCACCTAGGAAGCACAATATAAGTGCTGGGTATTATTTATAGCATTACCATAAATAGAAAACAAGTATTTTTCAAATATGCATTTGTTCAACAAATATTTATTATTCTGTGCTAGGCACAGTTCTAGGCACTGGCACATTTTATTTATCACCAAACAGCTAACATGTATTATTTGCTTACTAAGAAGCCTCCAGAAGACCCCATGCCTTGACTCTCAGGACTGACCACCAATGGTGGGCATACAGTCAAACACCCATTGATGTGTGTAAAGGTAGCGAGCTAGTGGGAACTAGATTCCTGAGTTAAACAGGCTCCTTCGTTACCTTCTAGTCCTACTTTCCATCGCCAAAGAAATATTGTTTTCTATCTCAAGTCAGATTTTAAACTTTACTCATTAATCTTTCTTAACCAATGAAACTGTCACAATTCACTATCCTGGTGCCAGTGCTGACTTCTACATCAAATATACATTGGACAGGATGGAATCAAGAAACCTCAAAGGCAGGGACTTCCCTGGTGGTCCAGCGGTAAAGAATCCGCCTTCCAAGGCAGGGGACGCTGGTTGGATCCCTGGCTGGGGAACTAAGATCCCACATGCTGCGGGACAACTAAGCCCGTATGCCTCAATGAGAGATCCCCCATGCTGCAAACCACAAAGCCCAGGCGCCCTGGAGTCTGCGCGCCACAACTAGAGAGAATCGTGTGCGCCTCAATGAAGATCTCAAGTGCTGCAACTAAGACCTGACGCAGCCAAAAAAATAAATAAAATAAATATTAAAAAAGAGTACTTGTTAAAAAAAAAAAAAAGGAACCTCAAAGGCACACTATAATATAATGCTTCTTAGAGAGCACTCCACAGTCTTTAGTGAACTCTGCCCCACAGCACTTTGTGTGATGAAAATGTTCTCACTGCACAATCCAATACAGTAGCCACTAGCCACGTGTAGACTACTGAGCACTTCAAATGTGGCTGTTGTGACTGAGGAACTGAATTTTTAACATTTAAACATCACATGTGGGTAGTGGCTACTGTACTGGTTGGCACAGCTCTAAATATTTGGCTTTACAGGGCTAAGTCACACTCTAAATATCATAATCATTTAATGTTTCCATTCTCACTCATTTGCTGAAACTCTATTATAGATGACAAAGGCTTAAAAGGACTATAAGAGATCATTGGGTGAACCACAAAGTTCCTATTTAACAGGCTGGGAAATGTGATGACTTTTCTGCATGACACAGCTAGTTGGTTGTAGAGCTCACCTGGAACCCTCACCCCCTTAATTCCGCATTGGTGCTTTGACTCCCCAGTGGGTCGGGATGCGCCGTCAACAACTGGAGGTGTGAGCCAGGATGGCATTTTGAGATTTAAAGCAGAGAACAGTACGGTTTCATTTCTTAAGTAAGTCCTTTAAAAATTAATAAGGACTACCTAAGCTTAAACTCGTACATTTTAAAGTATAAAGTTCACCAGTGAGAATAAGAATGCTGCCTGGGGAACACAACTAGAAGTGAAGTCGCCCCAATCTCAGGCCACCCACGCCCACGTATTTATCTTGGCATGGACACACGATATTAAGAAAACAGACGAATAGTTAGGCGAGTTAACAGGCTGTTTTTTTAACAACCTGTCTAACCGGCTGAGTCGGTTAAGCACCCTTGCCAGCCTGGCTCCCACCGTAATACGGCCACCCGTCCCACAGAAAGATCGTGGGTCGCGCCCGGCCGGAGCCTACCTGCGCGCGCCGCGCCGCCGTCCGCGCCGCCCGCGCCGCCCGCGCCGCCGTCCGCACCGCCCAGCCCAGCGGCCGCGCGCAGCGCGCTACCGCAGCTCGCCGACAGGTTGCCAGTGGCCCTCCGCGCCAGGGTCAGGATGGGCGCCGACCAGCCTTCCGCCGCCGCACGCGGCTTCGCCGCCCTCCGCAGTTCGCCTGGGCCCGGCAGCTGGCTCCGGTCCACGATCTCAAACTCTTCTCCCGGCTCCGGCCCCGGCTCCTGCCCCGCCCGGCACCTGTCTTCCCCGTCGGCCATCTTGGTCTTGTCACGTGGCCCCGGCAGGCAGCGGACTCGGCGCGGGCGGGCGCTTTTGCGCCCTTGTTGCTAGTTTTTCGTGTTCGCGACGGGACTTCCTCTTTACAGCCCTCCTCTCTTTTCTTTCATTTTAAAAAAGCTCGGGAAAGTGCAAATCATAAGAAGCACCCACGTTCTCATCACCTGGGAGGACTTGTTTTCGTGGAAGTTATTCTTGGGCTTTTTCCTTTTGTTGTCGTGCATCCAACCTGGCTTGGGCACAGCCCACATGGCCGTAGTTTTTTTTGTGACACTATTTCCTCTTTTTCATTTTCATTTCATGCTTTACTTCTACTTAGTGATTTTTCTGCAGCAGTTTTCAGAACAAGCCCTAAAAGAGCGGGAAAGGAAACTGTGGGACAGGTGAGGCAGGAAAGCAGGACTTTTTAAAAAAAATAACTAAAATCTACAGCTTGACAGGAAAGAGCACACTGTGGTGGACTGGGAATCAGAAGATCCGGACTCTGCTAGTAATTAGTTAAATGGTGATTATAATAAAAATAATAAAACCAATTAAATAAGGAGCACATGGCAGACGTGAATAATTGTGATGATTATCTGTTACTCAACTATGTGGCTTGGGCCAGACGCTCGCAGCAACTAGAGAAAGCCTGCGCGCAGCAGTGAGGACCCAACACAGCCAAAAAAATAAAAAATAAAAAAAAATAAAAAAAGAATTTAAGTTGCAGATATTTAGAAATCAAAAAATTTTTACATTAAAATTTGGATATTGGCCTTCTCTTGAGACCTAAGAAGTCTTTTGCAACTCAGTATATTCTCTGATGGCAACAAACTGGTGGATTGGATGTTGGCTGCCCTTTTTTAAAAAATTTTTTATTTTTTCAATTAAAAAAAATTTTTTTATCAGAGTGTAGTTGATTTGCAATGTTGTGTTAGTTTCAAGTGTACAACAAAGTGATTTAGTTATATATATATGTATTCTTTTTCAGATTCTTTTCCAATTTAGGTTATTACAGAGTATTGAGTAGACTTCCCTGTGCTATACAGTAGGTCCTTATTGATTATCTATTTTATATATAGTATTGTGTATATATGTTAATTTATTTTGGCTGCATTGGGTCTTCGTTGCTGCATGTGGGCTTTCTCTAGTTGCAGCGAATGGAGGATACTCTTCGTTGTGGTGTGTGGGCTTCGCATTGCGGTGGCTTCTCTTGTTGCAGAGCACCTCTCGGCACGTGGGGCTTCAGTAGTCGCAGCACACCGGCTCAGTAGTTGTGGCTCATGGGCTTAGTTGCTCCGTGGCATATGGGATCTTCCTGGCCCAGGGGTCGAACCCGTGTCCCCTGCATTGGCAGGCAGAGTCTTAACCATCGCGCCACCAGGGAAGTCCCCATAAGTTTGTTTTCTGAGTCTGTGAGTCTGTTTCTATATCATAAATAAGCTCATTTGTATCATTTTTTAAGATTTCACATATAAGTGATATCATATGATATTTGTCTTTGTTTTACTTCAATTAGTATGATAATCTCTAGGTCCATCCATCTTGCTGCAAATGGCATTATTTTATTTTTATGGCTGAGTAATATTCCACTGTATATATGTACCACATCTTCTTTATCCATTCATCTGTTGATGGACATTTAGGTTGCTTCTATGTCTTGGCTGTTGTAAATAGTGCTGCAATGAACACTGGGGCACATGTATCTTTTTGAAGTATGGTTTTCTCCAGGTATATGCCCAGGAGTGGGATTGCTGGATAATATGGAATTGGGTTGGCCAAAAAGTGCCTTCGGTTTTTAAGTAAGAATAAAAGACACTTTTTTCATTTTCACCAAGAACTTTATTGAACAACACATTCACCCGTTTGTTCCACTACCCTCTGCCATTTTTCAGTCAACTTCGTAATTCCATCTTCCCAAAACTTTTATCTTTTTGAGCAAAGAACTGTTCCAGGTACCGTTTACAGTCTTCCAGGGCATTGAAATTTTTTCCATTAAGAGAATTTTGTAAAGACCGAAATAAATGTAAATCCGAAGGTGCAATGTCTGGTGAATACAGCGGATGGATCAGAACTTCCCAGCCAAGATGTGACAGTTTTTGCCTGGTCATCAAAGAAACGTGTGGTCTTCCATTATCCTGATGCAAGATTATGAGTTTTCTGTTGACTAATCCTGGACGCTTTTCGTCGAGTGCTGCTTTCAGTTGGTCTAATTGGGAGCAGTACTTGTTGGAATTAATCGTTTGGTTTTCCAGAAGGAGCTTATAATAGAGGACTCCCTTCCAATCCCACCATATACAAAACATCACCTTCTTTGGATGAAGACCGGCCTTTGGTGTGGTTGGTGGTAGTTTATTTCACTTGCCCCACGATCTCTTCCAATCCACATTATTGTACAGTATCCACTTTTCATCGCCCTTCACAATTTGTTTTAAAAAACAGAACTTTTTCATTATGTTTAAGTAGAGAATTGCATGTGGAAATATGGTCAAGAAGGTTTTTTTCACTTAACTTCTGTGGAACCCAAACATCAAAGTGATTAACATAACCAAGCTGGTGCAAATGATTTTCAATGCTTGATTTGGATATTTTGAGTAGGTAGGCTATCTCCCGCGTGGTATAATGTTGATCTCAATGTCTCGATTTGATCGCTGTCAACTTCAACTGGTCTACCTGACCGTGCAGCATCGTCCAGTGAGAAATCTCCATCATGAAACTTCGCAAACCACTTTTGACATGTTCGATTGTTTCAAATGAAGTTAAAGACAACTAAGTGCTACTAGAGCCATCTTACAGAAAAAACTGAAAGAACATTTTGGCCAACCCAATAGCTCTATTTTTAGTTTTTTAAGGAACCTCCATACTGTTCTCCGTAGTGGCTGTACCAATTTACATTCCCACCAACAGTGTAGGAGGGGGTTCCCTTTTCTCCACACTCTCTCCAGCATTTATTGTTTGTAGATGGCTGCCCTTTTAGAAGCCAGGTTCTTCTGGCATCTTGGTCTAGCTCCTTTAACTAGTTTTTATGATCTGTCTGGTCCCTGGAGGCCAGTTGATTTTTGTGGGGAGAGTGGGGTGGGGAGTGACTGAGGAATTTGTGGGCTTGCTGTTTGAATTTTCACAATGTTTGAGGGGATGCTACTAGTCTTTACTGGAATAGGGTAGACTGGGTATTAGGTAGTCTGGAAGAACTGTCTGGATCCTTCATTACTTTCCAGTGTCGCTGGACAATCATGTAGGTGAAAAGCTTGTTTATAATGATCAGAGGCTGGAATAAAAACGTAAACTTTTTTGGGGGAGTAGTTTTAATATTCTTTCGGGCTAGGTTATGCTGCAGTAACAAATAACCCCCAAATCTTCGTGGTTTAACATAACAGAAGTCTTTTTCTTATCGAGATATTGAATATAGTTCGCTCTGCTATACAGTAAATCATTGTTATTTATCTGTTTTATATATGGTAGTGTGTATCTGTTAATCCCATACTCCTAATTTATCCCTCCCCCCCTGCTTCTCCTGTGGTAACCATAAGTTTGTTTTCTATGTCTGTGAGTCTGTATTTGTTTGTACATAAGTTCATTTGTACTATTTTTTAGATTCCACATATAAGTGGTATCGTATAATATTTGTCTTTCTCTGTCTGACTTACTTCACTTAGTATGATAATCTCTAGGTCCATCCATGTTGCTGCAAACGGCAATATTTCACTCATTTTTATGGCTGAGTAATATTCTATTTCATATATATATATATATCTATATATATATATATATCTATATATATATATATATATCTATCACATCTTCTTTATCCATTCATCTGTTGATGGACACTTAGGTTGCTTCCATGACTTGGCTATTGTAAACAGTCCTGCTATGAATATGGGGTACACGTATCTTTTCAAATTAGAGTTTTTGTCTGTTCTGGATATATGCCCAGAAGAGCATTTTAACAAATGCCTTCTGTGTGGTTGGACCTAGTCCTTTTCTCCTCTCTTCTCAGACTTGTTTCTCGTGTCTTGGATTTCATTGGTCTGCTGCCTCCTGCTGAGTGTGATTCCTTCCTCTGCCCATTGCCATCACTCTCACTTAAAAAAAATATTTTGAAAAAAAAAAAATCTTTTGGAGGATTCTCAGACTCCATCTCTCAAATCAGGCCCTGCCCGTCTATGCCCAGTACCACTGCCTGAGTGGATTCTTGCCTGGTTTGTAGTCACTCTCCAGGACACCTCCTTGTGCCTTGCAGCTTTACCTCCTCCATCTGTTCTAGACACCTCAGCCAAGGACTTCCAAGACCCAGGGCTGATCCTTTCACCTTCCTGCTTTCAAATCTCCCTTTGCTTCCCTGTGGCAGGAGGCTTTGTCTTGTCTATGTGCTGCAGTTGCAGATTACTCATTTTCTCCTTGGTGTGGACTAGAGATTGAGTTATGCAGCATCCCAGGATGTTTGGGTGACGTGCTTGAGACCAAAGTGGTAGCCAAAGAGATGGATCCTCGTGGCTTCATTGGGATTGTGAGTTGGCCTATCAGTAAGGAGCACTTTACTAATTTTGTCTCATATGTATATATTTTGTACACTTTGACTTGCATTTCATAATCTAGGAGAGTTTCACTATCTGGACATTGTTGGTACCCTGGAACCAAGAATGGCCAATTAAGGTCAAATCATTTTTCTGAACAATGCAATATGAAGCACACACCATTGGCTATGGTCTTCTGCCGTAAGTGTTTACCTATAAACAAAACAAGCTTTTAGAACAGCACTGTCTGATAGAACCCTTGGATGTAAGTGTTCTAGATCTGTGCTGTTCTGTATGGTGGCCAGGAGCCATAGGTGGCCACTGAGCACTTGCAATGAAGCTCGTGTGACTGGGTTTTAGGAAACCTAGGGGAGAAAGGAAGAAGGGAGACAGCACCTGTAGTAAACAGTGAGACACTCCCAGAAGGGGCAGCATCCCCTGGACCTGGTGGAACAGGCAACCCTGATGAGACTGGAACTACCTGCTGGAAAGACTTCTTTTTGTCAGTTGGGAACATTTGAATACGGATTGCATATTAGATATTATGGAATTATTGTTAATTTTGTTCAATGTGATAATGGGTTGTGGGTATGCCCGAAAACGCCTTTATTTTTTAGAGCTGATTTAGAGTATCAAGTGGTAACACCTCATGATGTCTGTAATTTACTTTAAAATACTTCAGCACAAGAAAATATTTGGTGCAAACATGGCAAGATCTTGACAGTTTTGAAATCTAGGTAATGAGTGTAGGAGAGTTATTATGTATTCTCTCTACTTTTCTGAATGTCTGACTTTTCATAATAAAAAGTAAAAAGATATATAAAAAAGTGAATCCATATGAAATAGAAGCCAATGTTTCATAAAGACTGAAAAATCCTAGGGAGTTCCATGGTGGTCCAGTGGTTAGGACTCAGCGCTTTCACTGCCGAGGAGCCGGGTTCAATCCCTGGTCGGGGAACTAAGATCCCGCAAGCCGCACAGTGTGGCCACAAAACAAAAGAACTGAAAAATCCTCACAAAAGGCTTGATTGAGATTTTATTTTGAATAATGAAAACAAAAATAAGTTAACTTTATCATATATTTATCAAAATTTAGAATGTGTTTGCAACCATGTGCTATTTTTATAATGAGTAAAGAATGAATAAGTACTAACGTTTTTTGCACAATTTTTCTGAAGAAAATCACATTATATAGCTTTATTCATTTCACATCTGACTCACAGTGGAGTCAGAAAGAGGGTCCAAAAATATTTAGGCTTCATATTTTTTCTCAAGGCCTCTTTAATCCTGTGATAGATAAACCATACCTTATTTTGGCTACCTTTTCATTTTATTTGTATCTCTTTTCATGTAGCTAGTACTCAAGCTAGTTGGCCCAAAGTGGAAAAGTAATTATCCCATTCACCATGCTATCGTCCTTCTAGATATTTTTGTGGGATGTCTCATAGGAAAAAACAAGCTATTTTGCAATATTATTACTCTATGTTTGAGCCCATCTAAGCTCACTCTTCACTTTTAATATGTTCTAAATTTACTATTTTTTTCAGCCATTCTGTTTTGAAGCTCCTGTTGGATCAGCAGCATTGGTTTTCTTTTCTGCCGATCTTATGTGTCAGTGGCTTTGTGTGGGATTGGGTGGGACTTGAGCATCACTTTTGTTTACTCTGTGAATTCTTGCATCGTGTGCAGATTTACGGCTTCACTGTACAATTGATTTGCATTGTAGACATCTGACACTCAGCTAGAGACTGGCTAGCCATTGGCCCAGTACATGAGGTTTGATGCTTTGGGGTTCAGCAGGAAATGAGCTTTGAGTAGGGATGGATTTTATAAGTGGTAGTATATTTTATAAGTGATAATATTAATATACTCATTAGTGAATATTTTAACATTACCAAGACTTCTGCTTCTCTGAATGGCCTTGTAACTGCAGGGACTTGGGTAAAATATCCTCAGATGATGAGTTTAGAACTGTAGAACTTGTTGTGGTGGTTGGTTAAAACTGAATGGGATGTAGGTGCTGTTGCTGAGATGGCATCAAAGTATGGCAGTTGAAAGGGTAACCAACTGAAAGGAAAACTCAGTTTTCCTACTCACAATACTTCTGACACTAACTGCCCAGAGTTAGTGCAGATCCCACAGGGTAAGGGCTCAGTCCTACAAGACTGTTCCCTCAATTCAGATGCCAATCTAGGCCTCCAGTGAACTGAGTCCCCCTAAGACTGATATCATCATTAATGTACAAACTCAGGTTGTTTCTCCAGGGCAAGATGAGCTAACAGACCCCCAAGCCATGGACCACCTGGCTAGAGAATTTCAAACTGGAGACATCCTGACCCCTGAATTTACGATTAAGAAATGTCACAAGACGATGATTAATCCCAGCTTCTTTGTTCTTCCCCTTCAAAAACACCCCCAACTCAAAGATCAGGTTGGAGTGGATCTGAGGCTTGTCTCCCACTCCCATGCTTGATGCCCTGCAAATAAACCCTTACTTTGCTGCAAACACCTGCTGTCGGAGTTTGGCTTTCTGTGCTGTGGGCATAAGAGCCCTTGCTTAGTGACACAGGTACTTCTGACTGACTGGCTATAAATAGGCAGTTCCCACAACCCCCTCCTCAGGTTTCATAACTTGCTAGAATGACGGAACTGAGGAAAATGCCTAACTTAACTATTACTGTTTATGGTAAAGATATAACTCAGAAACAGCCAAATGGAAGAGATGCATAGGGCAAGGTATGTGGGAAGGGGTTTGGAGCTTCCTTGCCCTCTCTGGGTGCATTACTCTGTCAGCACCTTGATGTGAACCCTATTGTTTAGGGTTTTAATGAAGGTTCAATTACATGATTGATTATTGACCATAGGTGATTGAACTCAATCTCCAGCTCCTTCCCCCTCCCAGGAGGCGGGGGTGGGGTGGGCATGAAAGTTCCAACTCTCTAATCACAGGGTTAGTTCTTCTGGCAACCAGCCCTTATCCTCTAAGGGTCACCTCATTAACATAAACTCAGGTATGTTTGAAAGGGGCTTATTAGGAATAACAAAAGATGCTCCCGTCTCTCTTTCATTCAGGAAATTACACGAGTTTTAAGAGCTCTGTGCTGGGAACCAGGAGCAGAGATCAAATATAACTTTCTTATTATGTATCACAGTTATTTTATGAAAATAATCTTGTATTAATTAAAAATAGATAGCTCACTTATAAAAAAGTTAACCTGAGCATTTGCATAATGAATTTGCATAATGTGTCCCTAAGGGAGAGAGCCCTCATTATGTCAATGAGTGACCTGTCCTTTCCCTGCTTGGCACCTTGCAGTCACCATGGAACAGTGGAGAGAATCTTGAGTGCAGCCCAGCTCATGCTTTCGGAGGAAATACCAAGGGCCAGAAAGGTGGGCTTTAAAGCGCCTGCCAGGGACTTCAAAAACAATGGACTTTCTGTTTTGGTAACATTTTTCCATAACAGATCATATAAATTTACCTAGTACTCTCCCCTGCCCCACATTTTATTATGAAAAAATTTAAACATAGAGTACGTATAACACTTACCATGTCTATGTATTTATCCCTGTGTCCATCCATTAATCCATCTTATTTTTTGATGTACTTTAAAGGAGATTCCAGATCCTAATACTTAAAAAACCTTTTTATCTAGAAATAATTTCGATCTTAAGAAAAGTTGCAAAGAATAAAGATAGCATAGAGTACAGCTGTATACCCTTTACCCAGATTCACCTGTGGTTAACATTTCACTCTATATGCGTTATCATTTGCATGTGCTGTCTATCTGTATTTATACATGTACATTTTTACCCTGAACTTTTTTGAGGGTATATTACATACAATTATGACCTGTTACACTTAAATCCTTCAGGATATATTTCTTAAGAACTGGGATATTGTTTTACATAACCATGGTAAAGTTATCATATTTAACACTGAACATTTATATCAATTCCTAACTTAAAAAAATGATTGTACAGGGACTTCCCTGGTGGTCCAGTGGTTAAGAGTCCGCCTTCCAATGCAGGGAGCGCGGGTTCGATCCCTGGTTGGGGAACTAAGATCCCATATGCTGCGTGACAACTAAGCACCCGCACTGCAATGAAGAGTCCGTGTGCAGCAACAAAAAAAGATCCCACATGCCGGCAACCTGATGTAGCCAAATTAATTAATTAATTAATTAATTAAAAAAATTGATCACACAACATTGTATGGATGTTATCTAATGAAAGTTTGTGTGCCCGATGCACAGTGAGGCCAAGCAAACTGAAATGTTGGAGTTTGGAGCAGAGAAAGGTTTATTGCAGGCCTGAGCAAGGAGAATGGGTTACTCCTAAACTCCTCAAAGTGTTTCAGCAAAGCATTTTTTTTTAATTAATTAATTTTATTTTATTTATTTATTTTTGGCTGCGCTGGGTCTTTGTTGCTGAGGGCAGGCTTCTTCTAGTTGCGGCGAGCGGGGGCTACTCTTCGTTGCGGTGCACGGGCTTCTCATTGCGGTGGCTTCTCTTGTTGCAGAGCATGGGCCCTAGGCGCGCGGGCTTCAGTAGTTGTGGCTCCCAGGCTCTAGAGCGCAGCCTTAGTAGTGGTGGCGCATGGTCTTAGTTGCTCCGCGGCATGTGGGATCTTCCCTGACCAGGGCTCGAACTAGTGCCCCCTGCATTGGCAGGTGGATTCTTAGCCACTGCACCACAAGCGAAGTCCTCAGCAAAGCATTTTTAAAGGCAAGGTGAGGGAGGGGCATCCCAGGGTATGTGATCAGATCGTGTACAATCCTCTGATTGGTTGATGTAACAAGGTGGTTAATGTTATCAATCCTTAGGCTTCTGAAGTTCTGGGGGCTGCTATGTGCTCATGATCATCAAGTAATTAATTGCTTCCATTCCCTGGTGGCTTTAGCATCTGAAAAACTCAGGAAATATTCATCATGTGCATCAGATACTATTATCTGGTACTTCAGAGAGGAGCTAAAGCAGAGGATATGGGGGAGGGGTCTGTCCCCATAAGTTCCAGCTCCCTTACATGGAGGTATCTTCATTTATTTTATCAATTCCCTATTGTTGGATATGTGGATAGTTTCCTAATTTTCAATATTTAAATACCACTTTATCTTTGTGTACTTATCTCCTAGACAACTTTCTGGGAATGGAATTTTGGGTCAAAATATTAACATTAAAAAAAATTTTGATTTGCAGTCGATTGTCAAATGAAGATTGTACAGGTCTACCAAGGAGTTATGAAAATGTTCACTTTCCTCCATCTTTCCAACACTAGATATTTATCAACCTTTAGAAAAGTGGGCCAATTTGATAAATGAGAAAGATGTCTCATCTTAAGTTGCATTTCTTTGATTATTAAGTATAGATGCACTGTTAATTGCATGCCCAATATCAATTCCCTCTTCTTTTTTGCTAATTGAATGCTGATTTTGTTAGTAGGCTAAGCCCTACACGGGATACTCATGTTTATTACCTCCCTGGTAGCCAGGGGTGCCATGTGGCATAGTTCTGACCAATGAGCTGTAACTAATGTATTGGGGCTTTTGGGAAGGCTTTTGCTTTTCCTGATAAGTGGGAAAACCTATAATATTTACCATGTCTGTCTATGTATTCATCAGCTGATGATCCACTTTCTTTCTCTTTTTTTCCTGCCTTGAATGTAGACATGATGCCTGGAGCTATGGCAGCTATTTTGGCATCATAATGTGACAAGCATGAGGGAATAGTCAAGTAAATAACTCTATTTGTTTAAGCCACAGTAAATCTCTTACTTGCAGCTGCAAGTATTTCTAAATGATGTATACCTAGTGAACCTGAACTTCATTTTGTGTGCTAGTTGCACAGTTTGTTTACTGCTGTATGATAATCCTTGGTTTGCCTGTCTGGCTCCTCTCTAGTGGGAGCTCCTTGAGAAAAGCGACCACCTGACAATAACACTCACTTCTATATGGCAGAGCAGACACAGATTGAGTGCTTATTAAGTGTGTCTTGAAGGAATGAATGATATCATTTAATTCCATATGCAAATTATTTTTATTTTTAAAAATGATTATTTTTTTATTTATTTGGCTGTATCGGGTCTTAGTTGCAGCATACAGGATCTTCACTGTGGCATGTGGGATCTTTCGTTGTGGTGTGCAGGCTCTCTAGTTGTGACGCATGGGCTCTAGAGCACGCGGGCTCAGTAGTTGCAGTGCACGTGCTTAGTTGCCCTGCAGCATGTGGGATCTTAGTTCCCCGACCAGGGATCGAACCCCCGTCCCCTGCATTGGAAGGCAGATTCTTAACCACTGGACCACCAGGGAAGTCCCCCATATGCAAATTATTTTTAAAATGGAGAGTCCAGGATGGATATTTACTTGTTAGGGTAGATGGCTCCTCCAGGTCATTTCCTGAACCAGTATTCTCAAACTCTTTGGTCTTTTTACTCCTTTATCAGTATGAGAGATTCTCATTCTCTAAGGCTGTGCCTCCTAATCTTTTTCATATCATGACTCACTTAGAACATGATAATGTTTGTTGTACAACACAGCATTGTAAATGGATGGAGGGCTTTTTGCTACAGAAGTAGCACTTGGGGAGTCGGGCTTCCCCAGACTTCACTGGGTCACCCCTGGGCCAAAAGCATCAGCATCTCTGAACAGCTAATTGCCCAATAGCTTCACTAGTCTGGAAGCTCTGCTCTGCTCTAAGGAGAGGTGAAGGCTTTTCTACTTCCCAGTGAGAAATATCATGAATACTTTAAAATTTTTGCCAAAAGAAAGACACACACGACTATGTAACAAATATCAATGTTTGGCTCCATCTAGAGGTCTAAAATGGATTTGCGTTTCTAACAATCCAGGATTTGACAGTTTGCATCCATCCATCCATTCTTACCCACCCATTTATCTTTATCCATCTTCCAATTCATCCATAACCATCCTCCCATCCATCCATCCATTCATCCTCCCATCCAACCTTCAATCCATTCATATCCATTTTTCCATCCATGTAGCCATCACAGTCTACAAGGCCCTATGTGATCTGATACTTGAGAATCTTTCTGATCCCATTTTGTATCATTATATGTGGATTTGTTAAGTTATACATGATTTTTTTGTTCCTTAAACACATCAAGCTTATTCTTTGCATATGCTTTTCTCCCTCTGCTTGGAATGATTTTTCTCCCAGGCTTAGCCTTACTGACTTTTGATCATCATCCTTCATATCCAAGCTCAATTCAACTTTTCAGAGAGACCGTCCCTAATCACTCTAAAATATATACCCCTTCCAGCCTCCAGTCCTTCTTTGTCACTTCACGCAGTTTTACTTCCTTCATAACATTAATACTTATGACATTTTCAGACATTTTCCTGTTTTTTTGGTATTGTTTTTTTTGGTATTGTTTCCTCCCCTCACTGGAATGTAGCTCCGAGGGAAGCTTATTTCTCTTGTTCACTGCTGTATCACCAGTGCTCAGAACAAACTACCCCCATATGTTAGTGATTTTAAACAACAAAGGTTATTATTATTTCATGCTTACATCACACAGCCACCTTGATTGGCAGAGTTGTCCTCTGTTCTTCTCACTTAGAGTTCTCCCAGTTGGCTGAGCGCCCCTGACTCTGGAACTTCCTTTATTACCTCCGCAGGAGGAAGGGAACAGAGAGAAAAGTGACCAAGTGACCTGCTCCTAAAGGCTTCCTCACAGAAGTGACCCATATGCTCTTCTGCTCATATTTCATCTGTGAGAGTGGATGCATGGCCATGCCTAAATTCAGGGGGGTGGGAAATGCAATCCCATCATGCATCTAGAAGAACCAGAACTGGAGGTGACCAAGACTGATGATTTCCTTAGTGAGACAGACACAAGCAAAAAGTGCCATGAGGGGCTCTGCTAGAAGGGGTAGCAGAGCACAATACCTCCTGATCCACAGAGGAGCCAGTGGTCACCCTCTTGGGCGGTGGTGGGGAAGTGCCAAAAAGGATGCACAGGGAGCTAATATGGCCTGAGTCTTGAAAGACGAGCAGTTGCTTACCTCCATCAGAGCTGGGGGTAGGCAGAGGAAGCAGTCAGAGTAAAGCACAGAGGCCTGAAATAGCTCTAAGACCTGCAACTTGTGCAGAATGGGATGTGGGCTTTGACTGATGGAATGGGTAACGGTGGGTCTGGAAAAATGCCTGAGTGCAGACCTTGGAGGATGCTGATGTTATCCTGTGAGTAACAGGGACAGTGATGCTTGTAAGGCAGGGGAGTGACTTGTTCAGGATTGTGCTCTAGAAATTAAAGTATGATGGCAGGCAGCGTGGTTTGAGGGCATATGAGATCAAAGACAGGTAGGCCAGGTGGAAGACCATTCATGGTCATCCAGGTGAGAGAGGAGGAGATCTGAAATGAGACAGAAACAGTGGGGATTACAAAAAGCGGTCTAACGTCAGAGATGTTTGAGAAGGAGGGTCTAGAGGACTTGGATATTGGTGAGACATGGAGGTGAGGGGGAGGGAGAATTGAAGGATATGCTCAGCTTTCTGACCCAGGTGAGTGGATGTGTGGTGGAGTGGGGGAGAAGAAATGTTCAGTGTGGTCATCCAGGTGGAGCAGTCTAGATTGGGGTAGGATGTGTGGACCCAGAGCTCAGGAGAGCCTGGCCGAGTGTGTCTCCTGCCATGTGAATAGTAGCGAAGGAATGCTGGTGTTAAGTGTTAACTCCAGCTACTTGTGAAGGAGTGGGGCTGTGAGAGATGTGATGAACCCACTTGAGGCCTTTCCATCAAGGTCTCTTTACCTGCAGGATCACAGGACCGGGTTCTCGTTTCTGATCTCCAGTCTCTCTGGGAACCTTGCATGGACCACTACATCCATCTAGCCCTAGATTTGCTCTTCTGTACCAGAATGATACCTGCAATGTGAGTT
The DNA here is from genome assembly GCF_028564815.1 of Eubalaena glacialis. NCBI lineage: Eukaryota > Metazoa > Chordata > Mammalia > Artiodactyla > Balaenidae > Eubalaena > Eubalaena glacialis. The sequence continues at coordinate 168,037,978 of NC_083719.1, forward strand.
TATGGGAAGCTCACATGGTGATTTTTTTCTTAAAAAAATTACACATGGTTACATGTCTATATGTTCACTGTAAAAAATCAAAACACGAAAAAGAAAAAGTTCCACTTTTTGTCTCCCCCATCCTTCCCTTCTCCAGCAATAACCACTCTTAAAAGCTTTCTGGGTGTCCATATAGACTGTTTCCTTTGCATTTACTTATATGTGTATAGACTGAGATACACAAATAGTTTTGTTTTTGGTGTTTCCTCCCAACATTTTATTATGAAAAATTTCAAATGTACAGAAGAGTTGAGAGAATTATAGAATCAACACCCTCAAACTACCTAGATTCTAGAATTTACATTTTGCTATATCGCTTTATCACATGTTGATCCATTTATCCTTATTTCCCCTTATTCATCCATCAATTCATCTTTTTTTAAAAAGTATATTTTAAAGTAAGTTTTTGATATCAGGACACTTCATTTGTAAATACTTTAGCATACAGTGAATTGCACCAATCTAGAGTTTCCATTCTGTAAGTTTTGACAAATGAATATACTCATGTAACCTAAACCTGTATCAAGAACATTATCATCACCTTCATGCCCCTTTCTGGTCAATTTCTGTCCCCACACTCCAGGGGCAGGCAACCATTCTCTCTTCCTCCTTCTTATTAGTATAGATCAGTTTTTGTTTTTTGGCTGTGTTGGGTCTTCGTTGCTCTGTGCAGGCTTTCTCTAGTTGCAGTGAACGGGGGCTACTCTTAGTTGCAGTGTGCAGACTTCTCATTGCAGTGGCGATCTTCTTGAACCAGGGATCAAACCTGTGTCCCCTGCATTGGCAGGCAGATTCTTAACCACTGCACCACCAGGGAGGTCCTATAGATCAGTTTTTCCTGTTCTAGAATGTGTAAATGGAATCATACAGCATGTATTCTTTTATGTGTGGCTTCTTTCACTCAGCATGATATTTTTGAGATTCATCCATATGAATGAATTAGTAATTACTTTAAATTTTGACATAATGCAAATACCTTTGAAACTATCACCATGATCAAGATAATGAACATCACCCCCCCATATTTTCCCCATGCCTCATTATAATCCCTTTCTCCAGTCATTCCTGCATAATCCTCCCAGCCCTGGCTTTCTGTCACTATAGGTAGTTTGCATTTTCTAGAGTTATATATAAATGGAATCATACACTACGTACACTTTTATGTCTGGCTTTTTTCACTCGGCATAATTATTCTGAGATTTATCTTTGTTGTAGTGTGCATCAACAGTTCCTTCCTTATTATTGCTGAGCAGTTTTCCATTGTATGAGTACACCAAAATTTACCTATTCACCATGTTGATGGACACTTGGATTATTTCCAGTTTTTGCAAATAAATCTGCTATGAGAAATTCCAGTAATTTGGATAATTGTTTCCCTTTACATTGTGTGTCTTTTTTATGGCTGCTTTAAAATTTTTTGTCTTTGATTTTTAGCAGTTTGATTTTTATATTTCTGAGCATGGATTTCTTTGGGTTTATCCAGCTTGGGTCTTCACTGAGGTTCCTGAATCTGTAGATTTAGGTCTTTCACCAAATTTGGGAAATTTTCAATCATTATTTATTCAAATATTTTTTCAGTAGTGCATCCTTTTGCCTCTCCTGTAATTCCAATGACATGGATTTTAGACCACTAGGTATTGTCTTATTGTCTCACAGGTCCCTGAGGCTCTGTTCATTTATATCAATCTTTTTTTATTTTCTGCTCTTCAGATTGGGTAACATCTATTTGTCTGTCGTTAAGTTCACTGATTCTTTCCACTTTCTTCTACAGTCTGCTCTTGAGCTCATACAGTAAATTTTCATTTCAGTGATTATATTTTTTCGTTATAAAAATTTTACTTGGCTTCTTTTCTTTAAGCTTCTGTTTATCTGCTGAGGTAGTCTGCCTTCTATTTGTTTCAAGAATGCTTGCGCTTACATCTTGGAACCTGGTTATAATAACTGTTTTAAGATCTGATAATTCCAACAACTGGGTCATCATGAATTGGTGTGTTAATTGCCCTTTTTTTGGAAAATTGATCACAATTTGCTGGTTCTTTGTGTATTAAACAATTTTGGATTGTATCCTGGGTGTTTCGAGTATAATATCCTATGAGACTCTGAGTATTATTTAAATCTTGTGGAGATTTGTTTTTTCTTAGCAGGCAATTCACTTGGTTAGGTTTAGACTACAAGTTCCAATCTGCCCTCTGTGGGTTCTGATATCTGTTCAGTTTTCATAGCTGACTTGAGCCCTGGTCACTGACCTAACTTGTAATTCAGTTCTCAAAGCCTTTGGTATCCTGTTTGGGGTCAGATCCACGCATGTGCACCTTGTGGGGTGAGCCTAGGAGTTCATATACCACTTTAGGGGACCCCTATTCACAATCTCCTCTACACTCTCTCACTCCTAGGAGCCCCCTTCCTTGTCCCCTGGCTAGAATATCAGGACTGCAGTCTCCCTTCTCTGCACACTTTCTGTGAAGAAGTCTGTCTTCATGGTTAAGTAGTGGAAGGAGAGAGAGGAATAAAAAAGCACAGGACTGCAGCTTCAAGACTGAAATCACTTGGGGCCAGGGCCATGATAGAAAACCAATCAACCAACCTGGGCGTACTCTCCATTCTCTCTTTCCATTAGGGATTCCCTTCCTGCTCCTCAGACAAGAAAGGGAGGGCTTCTCTTGGAGCACTTTCTCTTGGTGCCCAGTATCCAGTTCCAGGATTTTTGCTGCCTTTGAATCCAGACCAGGAGCTATGGAGGCCAAGAACCCCAGGCAATCCACCTCCAGATCATTTGTACTTGAGTTCTGGATTCTTCAATCTGTCCATCACCACTTATTTTTCAGACCCTCAGAGAGCCGCCCCACAGATTGTATCCAGAGTTTTTAGCTTCATTCAGTGGGAGGGACAGAGAGGGCTGTGCTGACTCTATCTTACTTGGAATCAGAATCTCTTAATTGTTTTAAAGAAGATTTAAGAAACATTTGAAGTTGCATTATAATTTTTCCTGGTGGGAAGCTTTGTTTGAATAAACTGCCATTACTGGTATCAAAATATTTCAGAGTAAGTTTAAGTTCTGTAATAAATTCAACTGAAATTATAATGGAATTGCATTAAATTTATAGATTAATATGACGGAGACGGTGTGTTTCTTCACTTCTTCAGATGATCTTTTATGTCTTTTAAAAGAGTGTTTAAATTTCCTTCAGAGTGGTCTTGTACATACTTGTACCACTTGGTTAATTTATAAATAATTTTTATATCCACATATATCTTTGCCATTGTGTGTGATATCTTATTTACATTAATTTTGTGTTGGTTTAAGCTAGTGTGAACAAATGTAATTAATTTGTATATTTTTATAAGAAATATATGATCTGTATTTAGATTTCATAAATTTATAATTGAAAAAGTAGATCCACATACCTGAGTTATTTCAAACGTCTGTAAAAGCTTTCTAATAGGTACATCCATAGGTTACATGCTTATTATCCCACTTACAGGACATTCTGGAAAAGGCAAAACTATGAGAACAGAGAACAGATTAGTGGTTGCCGGAGGTGAGGGGTGGAGGAAGGGTTTAACTAAAAAGGAGATGTATGAGGGACAGTTTTGGGGCAAGAGAACTGTTTTGTATCGGAATTGTGGTGTTGGTTATACTGCTCTGTGCATGTATCAAAACTCACAGAACTGTACACCAAAAGCAGTAAATTTTAATTAACTTCATGTAAATTAAAAAAAAATAAAAAAGACTCCACAACTGAATAAGTTTAATAAATGCTGAACTTAACAACATTAAAAAAAGTTTTCCTATAATGGAATTGAGTATCAGTTGTTCAGTTTGAACTTAAAATTAATTAAAGTGAAATAAAACTAAAAAATTCAGTTCCCCAGTCATACTAGCCACATTTCAAGGGCCCATAACCACAAGTGGCTAGTAGCTACTGTATTAGAAATGCAGTTCTAGAACAACTAGTATAAAGAGAAGAACCAGTTCTGCCTTGCAAATTTGGAAGGACTCACCTATAAAATATTTGGAAGGACTCACCTATAAAACCTATATAAAATAGGTTTTTGTTTTTGGTCTAGTCTTGAGTTGGAGGAGGTCTTTGATGACCATTTCAATTAAAAAATAATTACCAATTTATTCAAATTATCTTTCCTCTTGTGCAGTTTTGGTATCTTAAATTTTGTCTCTGGATTTATCCATTTTGTTTAGGTTTAAAAATTATTAGCATTTTATAAGCTATAAATATCTGTTCCTTTACTAATCTTTCCTATTATCTTTTAATCTACAATTATCTCTATTGTATTCCCCCTCTCATTTCTTTGGATTTGGTCTATTGTTCTTTTTCCAACTTTTTGAGTTGAATGCTCATCTCATTTATTTTTAACATTACTTGTTTCCCAATAAATGTATCTAGAGGTATATATTTTCCTTCAAGTACTGTGTTAGTTGAGTCCCACAAATTTTAACATCTCTATGGTTCAGTTTTAAATATTTCTTAGTTTGCTTTCTGCTAAGAGTTATTTAGTAATACATTATTTACTTTCTTTCTTTCTTTGTTTTTCCTTTTATTTTTTCCCTCCCAGCTCCCTTCCTCCTCCTTCTCTCTCTCCCTTCCTTCTTCTCTCTCTTTCTTTCTTTCCATTTCCATTAGAATTGGAGAACACAGTTGGTATGATATGGAATTTTTGGAATTATTAAAGTGTCCTTTACGGTGCAATCATATGTTTAATTCTTATAAATGTTCTGAATGTGCTTGAAAATTATAAGATTCGGTTTATTGTGGCTATAGACACATACACACATATACATTTAAAAAGCATTGTGCAGGTCTTTCATATCTCTGCTTATTTTTTTTATCTGCTGGGTTTATTGGTTTCCGAGAGAGGTGTGTTAAGATTATTGATTCTATTACTTCCTACCGTTCTCTCAGTTTCTGAGAATGTATGCTAGCATTATTGACTTATTATTTCTCTTAAAAATTCTTCCAGTTGTGGCTTTCCATAACTCAAGATTCTAAGTTTTGGGCCAAATATGTCTGTGTGGATATATTTTTTTCTATTAGGGTAAATGTATATGTAATTTTGCTAGATATTGTCAATTTCTGCTCCACAGGGTTATAAAATGTGGGCTTCCTACCCAAAGTATATGAGAGTGACAGTTTCCCCAAAACCTTGCCAATAGGCTGTATGGTTAAGTTTTTAGATTTTTGTTACCGTGATGGATGAGAAATTATATCTCAATGTAGTTTTAAGTTGCACTCCTCTTATTATAAGCTAAGTTGAGTTTTTTTCATAGATTTGAGTGGCATTTCCATTTCTTTTTCTGTGACCTGTCTCTTCAGTTCTTTTGTCCATTTCTCTATTGGGTTGTTGATATTTTTTCTTTTCAACATTTAGAAGATCCTCATATATTAACCATAATAATCCCTTGTATTATAAGTTTCAATTTTTTTTCTCATTTATCTTTTCACTTTGTGGTGGTTTTTGCCATGCAATTCATACTTTAATGTAATCAAATATATACGTCTTTGTCCTTATTGGTTTTGGATTTTGAGTCATATTTAGGAAATCAGAATTTTGTTTCAGATGGGAATCATTGTGTGAGAAAACCTCTGAGGACCTTTGCCTGAAATGATTTCTTTTTTTTGTTACTCTCTCATATTGGAGTGAAAATTTGCCTGGATATTTGGCTAGGTTCAAGTTTCTTTTACTTTGAAAAATTTGACTTGCTCGTTTTGTGTCACTCAGTGTTCTATTGAAAAGTCTGATGTCAATCAGACTCTTATTCAGTAGTAGGTGAACTGTTCTTTTGTTTAGAAGTTTTCAAATATTCTCATTGTCTTTGATCTGCTTAAATGTCATTATACTGTATCTAGCGTGGTGTTTTTCCTTACATCTCCTCTGTGTCACCCTGTGACTTTTTCAATTCAAGAACTTCCATCTTGCTTTGATTCTGGGAAATTTATATCCATTTTTGTTTTCAGGAATTTCTTCTGATTCCTTCTTATCTTTCTTTTGTGCGTCTGTTATCATCTAAATATTGACATTTCTACCTCTATCCTCTAAATCTCTTTCTGTTCCTTTTAATATTTTCTAACCCATTACCCTTTCCAGCTTCCTTCTGGGAGAACTCCTTCATGTGATATTCCAAATGACCAATTCTCTTTTCAGTACTACCTCTTGTATTATTTACACCATCTATTGTGATCTTTATTTCTACTATTACATTTTTGATACCTAATATTTCCACTTATGTTTTATAGTACTTTTTGTTCTCATTTCCTGTTGCTAATATAGTCCCCTGAAGTTTCCTTAAGCTTATTTAAAGTCTCTGTTTGTCCTCTCTAACACTTTTGCTTCAGATGATATATGTTATCCATCTCTCTCTCTCTCTCTCTAGTACATGTTGGTGCCTTTTGAGCTGGTTGTACTCCTTGCATGTCTAGCTATTTTGAGGGTATCGGACACTTAAGCTGGCCATGAGATTGAAGAAGGGCTGGCTGAAGGTGAGGTTCTAGACTGGTGATTAAGGAGTGAAAGGGGATGGGCCCCAAGATGGACTCTGAGATACCACAGAACCACCACTGATCACTCCTTGTTTGCTGCCACCACCGGGCATCTCCTCAGCTCTGAATTTTACCTTCGAATCCCCGTGTTTAAAGGCAGCACCAAGAAGAGGCAGTTTCTATAGGTTGTAATCCTCTAGCCATGAGGACTGGAGCGGAAAAGTGGAGAAGTGATGCCCTGTGAGCCTACACCTCTCTTCATCAACTTTTTTTCCTAGCAATATGTTTCTTATTGTGATAAAATATACACAATATTTTATAATGTGATAACAGTTATCATTTTAACCATTTGTAAGCATAGAATTCAGTGGCCTTAAATAATTAAATACATTCACAATGTTGTATATCCAGCACCAGTATCTATACCACAAATTTTTTCATCATGGCCAACATAAACTCTGTACCCATTAAACACTAGTTTCCCTTTCCCCCTCCCCACAGCCGCTGATAACCTCTATTCCACTTTCTGTCTCTATGAATTTGCGTATTCTAGGTACCTGATGTAAGTGGAATCAGATAATATTTGTTCTTCTGTGTCTGGCGTATTTCACTAAGCATATTTTCAAGATCCATCCATGTCAAAATTTAACTAAATTGATTGTGGCAATCATTTTGCAATATATACGTATTTCAAGCCATTATGTTATACACCTTAAACTAATACAATGTTATATATCAATAATGTTTCAATACTGCTGGAAAATTTTCATTCCTTTTTATGGTGGAATAGTATTTCTCCATCAGCTTTTATCTCAGCAGAGTTTTACACTGCCCTGACACCACCTCACGATCTGTAGCACCCATGGTCCAGGCAGTTACCACAGGTTTCTAGGGAGGACGTGGTGTCCCAAGGAAATGGGTGGGTTGGGGGCTGGGGGATGAAGTAAAAAGCTCTCTCCAACCTGCCTTCTCATTGCAACTTCTGGCTTTACTTAAGTTTTTGTCTTTTCAGAGCTTTCTCAGAGATTTTTTTGGGGGAGGGGGATGGTTAGTTCCTGGTATTCATGCTTCCTTCTCCATTCTTGGGAGCAAGTCTGCAGCTTTGGCTTGCCAAGTTGGCAGGAAGCAGGGCCATTGTGGCCTCTGGATTTTTTCTTTATCTTTAAAATTCCAATTTTATTTTATTTTTTTAATTTCAGTTTTATTGAGATATAATTGACATACTGCATTGTATAAGTTTAAGGTATACAGTGTGATAACTTGACTTACATATATTGCAAAATAATAAGTTTACTTAACATCCATCATCTCATATAGATAGAAGAAAAAAAGAGAAAAAAATTTTTTTTCTTGTGATGAAAACTTTAGGATCTACTCTCTTATCTTAGCTTTCAAATAGACTATACAGCAGTGTAAACTATAGTCATGATGTTGTATATTTCATCCCCAGTGGATTTTGAATTATGGTTTGAAAGGCCTTTCTTCCATCTAGTGGACACTTTTAATCTGGAAACTCGTATCCTGCTTTTCTGGGAATGGTTTCAGATTATATCTTTGATAATCCTGCCTGCTTAGTTTTCTTGGATTTCTGTTTCTGGAATTTATATTATTCTTTTATTTTATGTCTTTGGGGTTTTCTTAAAATCCATCCCCCTGCCCCACCATCTCAAGATTCTAAACACTCCTATATTTTGCTTTAGTACTATTATAGTTTTATTCTTTATATCGATATTTTGATCTGTCTGAAATTTATTTTTGTGTCTGATATGATACAAGATATAAACTTCTCCCCCAAATGTTAGCCATTTATTCAAACACATTTATTCAAAACATTTATTCAATAGTCCATCTTTCTTCCACTTACTTGAAATGCAAAATATTGATATTTTGTATGTTGAGATTATAGCTCTCTATTTTATTCTTTTATTAATTCTTCACTGGCCAATTGATTCTCTTGAACTTTCTAGGCAGGCAATCACATCTTTTGCAAAATATTGTCAGTTTTTTTTTCTTTTCCAACATTTATATCTTTGTCTTTTGCTGATTGAATACTTCAGGCTATGGCATTTGTTTCTTGCTATAGGTTTGTGGGGAGACATTTTTTAATTTTATGAAGTTAAACAAGCTTCTTTCTCTTCTTCAACTTTAAAATAAAATCAGGAATGGGATCAACCAGTATAAAATGCCTTATAGACACAGGTATCCCCCGCTTTACACCACTTCACTTTTACAAAGACTTGCATTACAAAGACCTGTTTTTGCTTTGAACTGAAAGAAATCTGAAGAGGATTTTTGCTTTTACAAAACAGGCTAGAATCGAAAATAGCATTCAGCATTTGTTTTGCAGCCAGATGAGCTGTTATAGAGGCAGCCGCTTCCCTGAGCATAGAACGGCCCCACCAAGCTCCCTCCCTGGGAAAGATACTCAGCACCTCAGCATGGAGCTGCTGAAGCTGTGAACCATGTCTGTGAGCATCTGTGCTTTTTTTAAAAAAAAATTATTTATTTATTTATTTATTTATTTTTGGCTGTGTTGGGTCTTCGTTTCTGTGCGAGGGCTTTCTCTAGTTGCGGCGAGTGGTGGCCACTCTTCATCACGGTGCGTGGGCCTCTCACTGTCGCGGCCTCTCTTGTTGCGGAGCACAAGCTCCAGACGCGCAGGCTCAGCAGTTGTGGCTCACGGGCCCAGTTGCTCCGCGGCATGTGGGATCTTCCCAGACCAGGGCTCGAACCCGTGTCCCCTGCATTGGCAGGCAGATTCCCAACCACTGCGCCACCAGGGAAGCCCAGCATCTGTGCTTTATCTCGATTTATTCTGTGCGTCCTTTAGCAAGATGTATCCTAAGGTAATCGCTTCCTAGCTTTATTGCCCCCTTTTTTTGTTTTATGAAAGGTTTCGTAGGAACGCTCTACTTTTGGATAGTAGGAGAAACCTGTGTTTATCAAGATAGTAATGAGGGCTTCCCTGGTGGCGCAGTGGTTGAGGGTCTGCCTGCCGATGCAGGGAACATGGGTTCGGGCCCTGGTCTGGGAGGATCCCACATGCCGCGGAGCAACTGGGTCCGTGAGCCACAATTACTGAGCCTGCGCGTCTGGAGCCTGTGCTCTGCAGCGGGAGAGGCCGCGGTGGTGGGAGGCCCGCGCACCGCGATGGGGGGTGGCCCCCGCTTGCCGCAACTGGAGGAAGCCCTGGCACAGAAACGAAGACCCAACACAGCCATAAATAAATAAATAAATAAAATTAAAAAAAAAAAAAAAAAAAAAAGATAGTAATGAAATTTTTCTCACTGATCTGTTAATGTGGTAAGAAGATAGTTTTTACTGTTGAACCATTCTTATATTCCTCTTTTTAAAAAATTTATTTATTTTTGGCTGCGTTGGGTCTTTGTTGCTGTGCACGGGCTTTTTCTAGTTGAGGCGAGTGGGGGCTACTCTTTGTTGCGGTGCGCGGGCTTCTCATTGTGGTGGCTTCTCTTGTTGCGGAGCACAGGCTCTAGGCGCGCGAGCTTCAGTGGTTGTGGCATGCAGGCTCAGTAGTTGTGGCGCACGGGCTTAGTTGCTCCACGGCATGTGGGATCTTCCTGGACCAGGGCTTGAACCCATGTCCCCTGCATTGGCAGGTGGATTCTTAACCACTGCGCCGCCAGGGAAGCCCCATCCTTATATTCTTGAAATAAGTTCCACTTGGTTATTACTATTATTCTTTTAATAGAATGCTGGATTCTATTTACTAATATTTTATTTAGAAATTTTGCATTTGGTTTGTAAGGAGATTTGTTTTTCCTCCTTTCCCTTTCTTCCTCCCTTCCCCCTGTCTTCCCTTTCTTCCTTCCTTCCCTCCTTCCTTCTTCTCTTTCTTTTCTTCCCTCTGTCCATCTTTCTTACTTTTTTTAAAAAAAAATTTTTTATTTATTATTTATTTTTGGCTGCGTTGGGTCTTCGTTTCTGTGCGAGGGCTTTCTCTAGTTGCGGCGAGCGGAGGGCACTCTTCATCGCGGTGCGTGGGCCTCTCACTGTCGCGGCCTCTCTTGTTGTGGAGCACAGGCTCCAGACGCGCAGGCTCAGTAGTTGTGGCTCACGGGCCCAGTTGCTCCGTGGCATGTGGGATCTTCCCAGACCAGGGCTCGAACCCGTGTCCCCTGCATTGGCAGGCGGATTCTCAACCACTGCGCCACCAGGGAAGCCCCATCTTTCTTACTTTTAAAAAACATCTTTGTTTGTCTAGTTTTGGTGTCGTGATTATGGCAGCCTCCAAGAATCTTGTGGTCAGGGAAGGCAAATTTATACCCCAAATATGTGTCTGTCTCTGTTAGGACAAATCTCTGTCCCCTCCATGATAGAAGTGCCCAGTGTAATCACCTGGTGTGGGCTGAGTGGTCTCCCTGGGAAGTGGTGCTATCATTGCATCCGCCTTTGGCAGGGTAGGCACTCAGCAGTGGCTGTGGCCAGAGCAGTCTCTATGAAGGAAAGTCTACACAAGAGCCTGCACCTTACTTCCATGGCCACTTTGTACCTAGACCTAATGAACAAGCACTGGGCGGCTGGGGAAGAGGCTGACTGACATCCATAGAAGGGTTATGAGAACATTCTCTTCAGGGGATGGGTGCCGTCTTCTAGGTAGTCTGCTTCATTCCAAGTCCCTGACCAGCTGACCAGTCTGTTAGCCACTGCCCATGAACCACTGTAGACCCATATCATAGGCCATCTTTCCTTCCATACAACATGGACCACCAGATGCCTTGTCTGAAATTCTGCCTTTGGGAAGATCTCCCCTCCCTACTGTCTTTCAGAGTTTTCCCTGAGTGGCTGTCCACTTCAAGCTGGTGCTGGCATATTGTGCTTTTTTCCTCTTCATTTTATGGTCACAGGGAGTCCCCATGAGATCATGGAATAGCTGCAGGCATGGCAGCAAAGCAGTAGGGGCAGGTCCTGTGGGATGTGACCCATAGGTAGTTTATTTGGGACTTCTGGAGCCACTCAGACCTGTCTAGTATGTACCACTTCCATGTTATAATGGAATGCTTCTGGGAACACCCAATTTTATGGTTTGGTGGGTCAGATAGCACCCAGTTCCTAATGGGCAGTTTGGTAAAATTATTTCATAAAGAGGTTATATTTTTAATTAGATTTATCATTCACTGATATTTCTTGTATAGTTTGGCTTCTCCTATCTTGAGGTCATTGTTCTGATTTAATTTTCATGTTCATGAGACTATTCTTGAGTTATTTCCTCAGAAAGGGCATATTTATGGTGGACTTTATGAGAAATATGTTGGAAGTGCGTGATTATCTTTGGCAAGTATCCTGTTCTTTCTTCCTGGAAACTCCTAAGATTTTCTTTTGACAATCATAGTTCAAAAATTTTACAGGAAATGTCTATACTTATGACTTTAAAAATTAACTCTGCTTGGTACTTAGCTTGGCATTTTCAATCAAAAAATTCAAGCCTTATTTTCAGATAAGGGAAGTTCTCATGTATTATATCTTATTATTTTCTCTACTGTTCCTTTCTTTCATTTTGGAACTACTATTATTCATTGTTTGTTCTCCGTGTTTCTTTTCTTTTCATGAATGATTTCTTTACCTTTTATTGTGTTTGTGGAGTTATTTATTTATGTATTTACTTAACAAACATTTTTGAGCACCTCCTCTTTGCCCAAATTCAGGCACTTGGGTTATATCATGAACAATACAGAGAACCCTGCCGTCATGGAACTTACATTTTAGTGGGAAGAAACAGATGATAAGTAAAGAAGTAGATTCCATAATATATTCAATATTTGAAGATGATGAGTACTAAGGAAGAAAGAGACAAGTAGGGGAGGGTAAGGATGGTTGGGAGTGGTGATATAGGGATGATCTACAGTTTAAAATGGGGTGTTCAGCGTAGGCCTCTTGAGAAGGTGAGAGTTAATAAAACAAGGTGAAGGAGTGAGCCTTGTAGGACCTGGGGGAAGAACATTCTATGAGGCAGCTAGTGCAAAGGCCCTAAGAAGGGAGTGTACCTTGTGTGTTGGATGAAGAGCAAGGATGCTGGTGTGACTGATACAGAGAGGGTATGGGGGTTCTGATGGGTAACAGAACCTGTAGGGTCTTGTAGGCCACAGTAAAGACTTTGCATTTACTCTGGCTAAAATGGGAAGCCATTGTAGTGTTTTGAGACAGAAGAATAACTTGATCTGACTTATTATAAAAGGGGGAGGAGATTAGGGGAGGGATGGAGTGGGAGGTTGGGGTTAGCAGATGTAAGGTATTATATATAGAATGGATAAACAACAAGGTCCTACTGTATAGCACAAAGAACTGTATTCAATATCCTATGATAAACCATAATGGAAAAGAATATAAAAAAAGAATGCATATATGTGTATAACTGAGTCACTTTGCTGTACAGCAGAAATTAACACAACATTGTAAATCAACTACACTTCAGTAAAAAAAACTTTGTAGTATAGTTTCATAAAAAAATCAGAGGATCTCTCTGGCTAACATATTAGGCATAGACTGTACAAGTATAGATTGTATAGGAATAGATTGTAAAGGTAGAAGCAGGAGACCTAATAGGAGGTGCTTCTTTAACAATAGGTGATAGTGGCTGGGATCAGGGTGGTAGCTGTGGAGGTTGGTAGCAGTGGACTCTAATGGTTAGTAGAGTTGCCACCAGCTGAAATGAGGAATGCTATGAGAGTAAATCAATAATTAAAAAAAAATAAATTTATTTATTTTATTTTTGGCTGCGTTGGGTCTTTGTTGCTGAGCGCGGGCTTTCTCTAGTTGCAGCAAGCGGGGGTTACTCTTCACTGCGGTGCGCGTGCTTCTCATTGCGGTGGCTTCTCTTGTTGCGGAGCACGGGCTCTAGGCGCGCAGGCTTCAGTAGTTGTGGCACGTGGACTCAGTAGTTGTGGCACGTGGGCTCAGTAGTTGTGGCTCGTGGGCTTCAGAGTGCAGGCTCAGTAGTTGTGGCACATGGGCTTAGTTGTTCAAAGGCATGTGGGATTGTCCCAGACCAGGGCTTGAACCTATGTTCCCTGTGTTGGCAGGCGGATTCTTAACCACTGCACCACCAGGGAAGCCCAAGAATTTGGTTTTGAATATGTTAAGTTTGAGAAGTCTAACATCCCAAGTGGAGATGTTGAGTAGGTAGTTGGATATTTGACTCTAGAATCCAGGAGACAAATTTGGCTGAATCTACAAATTTGGGAGTTATTGGCATAGAGATAGTATTTAAAGCTATAAAACTGGATGAGGTAACTTTATTGCTCAGGATAGGCTAGGCTTCTGCCTTGGTAACAAATAGCTCCCAAATCCCAGTGGCTGACACACAGATGTTTATTGCTCAATGATATGAAGCTTGATGCAGGTCTGGGCTCACTTCCAGGACATCTGTCTTATAGAGTGACTCAGTGATCAGGCTGCTTTGGTTTTTTGGTCCCACACATCAACATGAGGATTTCTCTATACAGCTGCAGCAGGAGAAAAGACAGCTGGAGAGTTGTATGCCAGGCTTTGCTGGGAAGTGACCCATCTCTTCTGCTCAGTCTATTGGCCAGAACCAGTCCCATATGGTTTTCTATTTGCTGGGAAGATGTGGGAGGAGATGTGGATATCCCCAGGGAAGGCAAGTAGATAGAGGGAAAAGAAGGTCATGGAGAGGAAGAGGAACCAGCAAAGGAGACAGAGAAGAAATGTTCAGGGGGTGGAAGGAGTTCCAGGAGATGGTATCCTGGAACCCAAGGATGAAAATGTTACAAGGAGGAGGGGGTGACCAAGATGGGACAGTAAGATGAGGACAGGCCATTGGATCTAGGTGGAAATGATCTGTAACCTTGAGGAGAGAAATTTATTACTGCCGTGTGCAAAAGCCTGGTTGAAGTGAGTTAAAGAGAGATGGTGGGTGGGAAGGAGTTTGAGACAAGTGTAGACAAGAAATGGGACAGATGTTGGCAGCAGAAGTAAGTTCAAGACTAGGGTGTTTTGGGGACTTCCCTGGTGGTCCAGTGGTTAAGACTCCTCGCTTCCACTGCAGTGGGTGTGGGTTCGATCCTTGGTCGGGGAACTAAGATCCCTCATGCTGTGCTGCGTGGCCAAAATAAAAACCCCGAAAAACAAAACAAAACAAACAAAAAAGACTAGGGTGTTTTTGCTGGTTCTTTTCAGCTGGGAGAGGTAACAACATTTTTATATACTGTTGAAGAAGATCTAGTAGAATGAAAGAATGAGAAATGATGATGTAGCAGAGAGAGAGCAATGTTGTTGGAACAGGGCACTTGAATAGGTAAGGAGGGACTGTCTGTGGGTGGCAGCCTGGACAGTCCATCTCAGGGAGTGGGTGGAAGGTAGAAAAGGTGGACAGACTCTGGTGGAACGGGGCTGGCAAAGGCAGAATATTGGGGGTTTGGGAAGAGAGGGGAAAGTGTGAAACAGCCTCTGGAGACTGGGGATTGGACAGACCAGGGAAATGCAACGTGACCTGGGCAGGACAAATTGCCTCTTGAGGTTCACGGTCTGGAATTGGAGTGAAGCCCGTCAGGTCCATGTGGCTTGTGATTTTCCCAGCCATCTTCTGCTGGAGAGTTGGATTTAACATGGTTAAGATTTCGTCAAGAGAGTTCAAGGAAGTGAGGAGGGGCAGGAGTTTGGGGTGTATGCAAGGGAGTGATAATCATGATAATGTTAGCTCTTCTTTTCGACCTTTGGATCATGAATTATGTTGCCAGCAGCATCCATTTTATTTTCCATTACCTCTACTGAATTTTATAATTTGAATGTATGTATATATGTTATGTATGTATGTATATAGAATAAAAACTGTATTAAAAATAAAATATAGGGCTTCCCTGGTGGTGCAGTGGTTGAGAATCTGCCTGCCAATGCAGGGGACACGGGTTCGCGCCCTGGTCTGGGAAGATCCCACATGCCGCGGAGCAACTAGGCCTGTGAGCCATAACTACTGAGCCTGCGCGTCTGGAGCCTGTGCTCTGCAACGGGAGGGGCCACGATAGTGAGAGGCCCGCGCACCGTGATGAAGAGTGGCCCCTGCTTGCCGCAACTAGAGGAAGCCCTCGCACAGAAACGAAGACCCAACACAGCCAAAAATAAAAATAAATAAATAAAATAAAATAAAATAAAATAAAATAAAATATAAAGTATACAAATATATAAAAATGTATAAATAAAGTTAAAATTGTAATAAAAATCTAAAAAATAATTGTAATGAGAACTCTTAAGGAGAGTCAAGAAGATATCACAAAGAAACAATAAGAAAAAACAAAGATTTTGGAATATATCTATTCCAAATCTATATCTAATTTCTGTCTCTATCTCTATCTACCTATATAGACATAACTATCTTCTTAAGGGTTCTCATTACAGTGTTTCTCGTGTTTCTCTCAAAGCTATTTTTGTTTCCTCTCTGAAGTCTGCCTCTCCTGGAGCCACCTGCTCTGATGGTGGGCCTCTGTCCCCTTCCCTCAAGCCACTGGGTCCTTTGTATCAGTGCTCTCGCTGTGGTCCTGGACCAGGACTTTAGCATCACTTGGGAGCTTGTTGGGAATGCGGATGCTCAGGGTCCGCTGGAGACCCCCTGAATCAAATCTCTGGGGGCGAGGCCCAGGAATGTGCATATTTACTAGCTCCCCAGGGATTCTGTTGAGAACTGCTGCTTATATCCCTGTGGCCTTTACTCTCCTACTCATGTGAGGAATGTGGGCCCCTCCAGACCTGCACTAGTGAGGATCGGGGGCTCTTGGCCAGCTGCACTGGGGAGCTGGCATGAGGCATGGAAGCAAGTCCTTCCTTTTCTTAGGGGTGTGGGGACAAGAGAATGGTGAGTGAGCTGGCCAACAAAGGTCTGGCTCCCCATTTCTCCACTTCTCCATGTGTATGTTTTGGGTTGAGCTGGCACCTAGCCAGCCCTGTGCATGTTAATTACTGTTCTTACCTCACTGTTCTCACTGTGATCCTTGAGGGCTTTCTCAGGCCTCTTCCTGGCCCAACAAAGGTAGGACACTGAGGTCTCAGACCCAGATATAACACAAAGTCAGCTGAGTTTCGAAATGGATTTAAAGAACTTACGGGCTTCCCTGGTGGTGCAGTGGTTAAGAATCCACCTGCCAATGTAGGGGACATGGTTTCGAGCCCTGGTCCGGGAAGATCCCACATGCCACGGAGCAACTAAGCCCATGCGCCACAACTACTGAGCCTGTACTCTAGAGCCCACGAGCCACAACTACTGAGCCACGTGCCACAACTACTGAAGCCCAGGCGCCTAGAGCCCATGCTCCACAACAAGAGAAGCCACCGCAATGAGAAGCCCCCGCACCGCAACGAAGAGTAGCCCCCACTCGCCGCAACTAGAGAAAGCCTGCGCGCAGCAATGAAGACCCAACGCAGCCAAAATAAATAGATAAAATAAATTAAAAAAAAAAAAAGAACTTACAACCGAGGAAAGACTAATTTGAAAATCAAGTTGTTTTTTTTTTGATTTGCTTAGGCTAATCCTGAAGGACTCTTGTCTAAACATTTTTCTGTGTGAAGAACTGAGTGGGGAAGATTGCAGGTTGATGTAGGAGCTGAGAGATAAGTCCACTGGCTGGGAGCCTGGCGGGACTGTGTGTGGGCTGTGAGTGTGTGCAAGAAGTGCCATGAGCCTGGAAAGCCTGCTGGCTGCAGGGTCCCAGCACTCCAGCACCCCAAGGGCTGGGGACAGGGAGAGCAGCTGAACAGCCTGGGTCTCTTGAGAGAGAACCTCAGGGACGTTCTCAGTGGTGACAAAACACGAAGAGTGCTTCCCCAGCAGGTGGCCATGGCTGGGGGTGAGCTTCAGTGGATGCAGTGGGCACAGATACCAGTCCATCTTGTGCTGCCTTGGAGGATGCTGGTGGAGCTGGGACCAGGCATCCATCTCCTTGCAGCCGGGGCTCCACCTGAGGAAAGGGGGACAGGGTGGGATGAATCTGCCTGAAATGTCTGAGTAACCTTAGATGGGACTGAGTTTTCCTTCAGGGGACTAGATGAGGTGTACAGAAACTGGAATCAGAAATTCAGATTGCATTATGAAAAATAGAGCATTAGGTTTTGAACGTGTAACTTTGAGACTGAGAATTTGTACTTGTTATATTTATACTTGAATGTGAAAATATCATGCATACAGTTGGTGCCCAGTAGGTGCTAGTTAATGTCTTTTCATTTATGCACAGAGCCTAGATATGTGCCCACACATCAGTGGAAAGGGTAATGGAGCAGAGAAAATGCCCAGGTGATGCTGTCATACTATTTTTTTTAAAATAAATTTATTTATTTTATTATTTATTTATTTATTTATTTTGGCTGCGTTGGGTCTTTTGTTGCTGTGCACAGGCTTTCTCTAGTTGCGGTGAGCGGGGGCCACTCTTCGTTGTGGTACGCGGGCTTCCCATTGCGATGGCTTCTCTTGTTGTGGAGCACGGGCTCTAGGCATGCGGGCTTCAGTAGTTGTGGCACGCGGGCTCAGTAGTTGTGGCTCACGGGCTCTGGAGCACAGGCTCAGTAGTTGTGGCGCATGGGCTTAGTTGTTCCGCGGCATGTGGGATCTTCCCGGACCAGGGCTCAAACCCGTGTTCCCTGCATTGGCAGGCGGATTCTTAACCACTGCTCCACCAGGGAAGCCCCTGTCATACTATTTTCATTCAGAAATTTGTTTGCCATTTAGCACATTTTGGATCATACTGTGTAGATGATTTTTATAACTTAGAGGTAATCAGTACAGATGATTAAATTCCTAGTTGATCAGAAGACCTAGGTCTGAATCCTGGGCTCACCACTCACTAGGTGTGGAACCTTGAGCAAGTACTTTATCTCCAAAAGGCTTCCTTGTCAATGGAGATAATGCCTGATTCACGAAGCTGGTGGACAGCAATGAATGTCTCTTGATGGCTTATACCTACCTACCTGGAGCGTGCTAGGCAATTTAATAGGAGTTTTTTAAACAGTAGAGCAACTAGCATAGGACCAGGCACACATGCAGAAGACAGTGAAAGAGTAATTCTGTTCTCCCATGTACACACACAACACACACACCACATGCACACACACCACATACACACAACACGTGCACCCCAGCAGTACACACTGCAGGCACACATACCACAAACATGCATACTATAGACATGGTGCATGTGCATACACAGACACCACATACGTGCATGCACACACAGACACCTAGATATACAACACATGCACACACACCACACACATGCAACACATGCACACATGCCACAACCTCACATATATCACATACCACCCACCCACACACTTGTATCACATGCACACACAATACACATCACACATATGACCTATGTGAACACACACATGCACATACTCCACCACACACACGTACATACACTCCATACACTCCATGCATACACACAAGTGTGGTAACCAGGAATTGCAATAATTAGAGATACCACCAAGTGGCATCATGACACTTTTAATCAGGCATTTTTACTTGTCTGTTTTTATATAGTTGTGATTATACTCTCTATTAGTTCTCAAATGTGGCCAAAACTATTTTCCTAATAACACTAAGATGCCATTTGCCTTTTTTCACTGTTTCTCCCAGGAGTATACAGTGGAATTTTCCAGAGACTCCATGTTGTGTGACATTGCAACAGATTGAAGGCTGAGGCAGATCTGAGAATCCAGCTGTCTTCTACTAAGCCAGACATTAAAGAGGTTTGTAAATGTAAAACAACGCCACCCTTCTCACTACATTTTTAGAAGACATAGTTATTTTTCATAAAAGTGTTATTTATATTAACATGTACCGGGTTTATTATTGATATTTTAAAATAAATAAATAAATATTTCAAAATCTCCTCAGTTTTACTAATACAGTTAAAATTGATAGATGTAACTCACATAAACAAAAGTTATTTAGGGGATCTGCAATATATTTTTTTAAGAGTATAAATGTATCCTGAGGCAAAAACATTTGACAGTCACTGTTCTATATGTAATCACACATCCATAGATACATTTCAAGGTTTCTCTTTTATTATAAATTTATAAAGTACCAACACATTACAGAGAAAGGGAAAATCACTTTTAGAAAATACACATTTCATTCTTTATTACCAACCAAAAATAAATTCCATATATTGTCTAGCAAATATTATCATTGTTTTGTGACAAAAGACACAAGGGTTGTAACAACAAAACTCCCTGAGAATCAAACTCATAACAATGCCAAAATAAATCACAAAAATATACAAATTAAGATCGTATGCAAAATTAATATGAGTTATTTGCTATGATGGCTGTGACTTGCCTACCCATTTGGAGGCCACTTGGGAAGGTCTCCTGTTCATGGGAAGACACACAGGGGTGGACTGGTTCTAGGGTATGGCCAAGAAATGAGAGACAATTGCTATTGATGTTTTGCCATGTTTTGACCCAGTGTTTCTGCACATATTTCTGCACAGCTGAGGTGTTCTGGATATAAGCTCAGAGTCCCAGGTTGCATCAGCCAAGTCCCGTCTTGTTGATGTTGACATGTGCATGAGGCAGCTTGGAGCCTTCACCTGCTCAAGCTGCAGCCCAGGATCCTAGGCGGGCCATGCCCCTCAGTATTTTAATGACCTTCAATGGGTCTTACTTGAATAACCCTAGTTGCCTCTAGGTTGTCACCTGTGCGTTCTGGCTAAGGCGTGTCCCCAGGTGTTTTTACCTGCAGGCAGCAGCCCTCAGGCCCCCTGCCTTTGTCCCTCTTGGCCTCTGTGGGGTGTGGAGGGTGTCTGCCATCCTGTGAGGGGGCCATGGCCTTGTGGTGCCCTGTTCCTGCTCCTCTGGCCTCTGCTCACTCTGCCCTCCCGGGTCGGGTCCCCTGCCATGACCTGCTGCTCCACTGATGCTATTTTCAGGCTCTGTGTGGGCCCCATGGTGTCCACTTCTTTAGCACCTGTGGCAGAGCCAGCTCCCAGGACCTTCCCATGCATCTCTCTTCTATGACAGAGCTGAGAAAAGCCTGCCTGGCCCACGTTCACCTCTCAGAGGGTATAGATTGCTGGAACTGCAGAGTTACATAAGACTCTTGGCGAGCCAAGGTGGGAAGGAGGTTCCTTGAACAGAGCAGCCAGTGAAGGGGGACTCCACCCTGCCTCCCCAGGGCCCATGGGACTCCAGGTAGGGCTGCCCAGGAGGGTTCAGGGCCGACCTCCTGCTATTGATACTTCTGCTCGCCAGCCCATGCCCTGTTGTTTCCTCTGCTCACCTGCCTTCTTCAGCCTCCTTCCCTACCATGCAGCAGACATGTTTCAATGTCATTGTGAGCCCAGTTGAAGTTCTTTCCTATGATTCGTCTGGGCTCTCAGAAAAATCTAGAGATGGGCCCAGACCCTGAACCCCACGAAAAGTGGGCCCAGACTCTTCACGAGAGCACCGAGCTTTGTCTGCTGAGAGCCCGCTGTGTGTTGGGGGCTGTCCAGCTCCACAGATGGGCCTGTCTGTCCCTCAGCTTCAGCCGGACACCATATCCAACTCCACACATATACATTTTTAAATTGAGGTATAGTTCAGTCAAATGCACAGATCTTAAGTGTACAGATAGATGATTTTTGACAAATATTTATATATCTGTGTAGCCAACTCCCCAATCAAGATACAGAACATTGTCATCACTCTAGAAAAATTTCCATCAGCCCCTTTCCAGTGTATCCATCTCCCCCCTGCCCCCATCCTGCTCCCCAAGCAACCACTATTCTGATTTCTATTCCAAAAGATTAGTTTTTTTTTTTTCCTGGTTTGAACTTCATATTAATGTATCATAAAGTATGTACTCTTTTGGATCTGACTCCTTTAGCTCAAAACACTGTTTTTAAGGTTCTTCCTTGTTTTTGCTTGTATCAGTAAATCATTTCTTTTTAAAATTGTCAAGTAGTGTTCCATCGTATGAATATACCACAATTTGTTTATCCATTTTCTTGTTGAGGAGCATTTGAGTTGTTTTCAATTTTTTCGATTAGGAATAAAGTTGCAATCAACATTCTTGTACAGGATTTGTGTGGACACATGTTTTCATTTCTCTTGGGTCAATACCTAGGGGTAGAATTGCTGGGTCATAAGGTAAGAGAATGTTTAACAGTATAAAAAGCTGTCAAACTTTTCCACAATACTTGTATCAATTTATACATCTTTTTAAAAAAATATTTTTAATGAGATTCTTGTCTGCTTACATTCTTTTATGTATGTATGTATGTATGTATGTATGGCTGTGTTGGGTCTTCGTTTCTGTGCGAGGGCTTTCTCTAGTTGTGGCAAGCGGGGGCCACTCTTCATCGCGGTGCGCGGGGCTCTCACTATCGCGGCCTCTCTTGTTGCGGAGCACAGGCTCCAGACGCGCAGGCTCAGTAATTGTGGCTCACGGGCCGAGTTGCTCCACGGCATGTGGGATCTTCCCAGACCAGGGCTCGAACCCGCGTCCCCTGCATTGGCAGGCAGATTCTCAACCACTGCGCCACCAGGGAAGCCCCTATACATCTTTTTAATGTGAACATCTTAGTGTGTGTGTAGTAATATCTTATAGTTTTAGTTTGCACATGTGTTCAATTTTATATATATATTTTTTACTTATTAGTGTATTTAAACTCTGCCTTATTCTAAGAAGGATTTCAGGCAGTTAATTTGCTTTCTATATTTTTTCTATAATATACTGCCTTATATCATAATGTATTTTCAAAGTATTTAAAAAATGATTGTGTACTTTTTAGAACAGTTTGTACCTCTTAATCCCCTGTAATGCTCCTCCCCCCTTCCCTCTTCCCAATGGTAACCACTAATTTGTTCTCTATATCTGTGAGTCTACTTCTTTTTTGTTATATTCACTAGTTTATTGTATTTTTTAGATTCCACATATAAGTGATATCATACAGTATTTGTCTTTCTCTGTCTGACTTATTTCACCTAGCATAAGAACGTCCAAGTCCATCCATTTTGCTGCAAATGGTAATATTTCACTCCTTTTTAACGGCTGAGTAGTATTCCATTGTATATATACGCCACATCTTCTTGATCCATTCATCTGTTGATGGACACTTAGGTTGCTTCCATATCTTTGCAATTGTAAATAATGCTGCTATGAACATTGTGGTGCATGTATCTTTTTGAATTAGTGTTTTTTTTCATATATATACCCAGGAGTAGAATTGCTGGGTCATATGGTATTTCTATTTTTAGTTTCTTGAGAAACCTCCATAGTGTTTTTCACAGTGGCTGCACCACTTTACACTCCCACCAACAGTGTACAAGGGTTCCCTTTTCTCCACATCCTTGTCGACATTTGTTATCTTTGGTCTTTTTGATGATAGCCATTCTGACAGGTGTTAGGTGATATATCATTGTGGTTTTGATTTACATTTCCCTGATGATTAGCGATGTTGAGGATTTTTTCATGTGCCTGTTGGCCATCTGCATTTCCTCTTTGGAAAAATGTCTATTCAGTTCTTCTGTCCATTTTAAAATCAGTTGTTTTTTTTGATGTTGAGTTTTTTTTTTTTTTAATTATTATTTATTTACTTATTTATTTATTTATTTATTTTTTTTGATTGTGTTGGGTCTTCGTTTCTGTGCGAGGGCTTCCTCTAGTTGTGGCAAGTGGGGGCCACTCTTCATCGCGATGCGCGGGCCTCTCACTATTGTAGTCTCTGTTGTTGCAGAGCACAGGCTCCAGACGCGCAGGCTCAGTAGTTGTGGCTCACGGGCCTAGTTGCTCCGCGGCATGTGGGATCTTCCCAGACCAGGGCTCGAACCCGTGTCCCCTGCATTAGCAGGCAGATTCTCAACCACTGCGCCACCAGGGAAGCCCGATGTTGAGTTTTATGAGCTGTTGTATTAGGGGTTAATATGTTGGATATTAACCCCTTATAGGTCACATCATTTGCAAATATTTTCTCCCATTCATTAGGTTGTCTTTTCATTTTGTTGGTGGTTTCCTTTGCTGTGCAAAAGCTTTTAAGTTTAATTGGGTCCCATTTGTTTATTTTTGCTTTTATTTCCTTTGCTTTAGGAGACAGATCCAAAAAAATATTCCTACAATTTATGTCAAAAAGTGTTCTGCCTATGTTTTCTTCTAGGAGTTTTATAGTATTTGGCCTTATATTTAGGTCTTTAATCCATTGTGCGTTCATTTTTTATATGGTGTTAGAGAATGTTCTAATTTTATTCTTTTACATGTGGCTGTCCAGTTTTTCCAGCACCACTTATCATTTTTTTAAGATTTATTTATTTATTTAATATTTTATTTTTTTTTGTCTGCATTGGGTCTTTGTTGCTGAGCGCAGGCTTTCTCTAGTTGTGGTGAGCAGGGGCTACTCTTCTTTGCGGTGTGCGGGCTTCTCATTGTGGTGGCTTCTCTTGTTGCAGAGCACGGGCTCTAGGCATGTGGGCTTCAGTAGTTGTGGCACGTGGGCTCAGTAGTTGAGGCTCGCAGGCTCTAGAGCGCAGGCTCAGTAGTTGTGATGCACAGGCTTAGTTGCTCCACAGCATGTGGGATCTTCCCGGACCAGGGCTCAAACCTGTGTTCCCTGCATTGGCACGTGGATTGTTAACCACTGTGCCACCAGGGAAGTCCCTTTTTTTTTTTTTTTGTGATAAATTTATTTATTTATTTTTGGCTGTGTTGGGTCTTTGTTGCTGCATGCGGGCTTTTTCTAGTTGTGGCGAGCGGGGACTACTCTTCATTGCGATGCGTGGGCTTCTCATTGTGGTGGCTTCTCTTGTTGCGGAGCACAGGCTCTAGGTGCTCAGGCTTCAGTAGTTGTGGCGCACGGGCTTAGTTGCTCCGCGGCATGTGAGATCTTCCCAGACCAGGGCTCGAACCCTTGTCCCCTGCATTAGCAGGCAGATTCTCAACCACTGCACCACCAAGGAAGTCCCGAGCACCACTTATTGAAGAGACTGTCTTTTCTCCATTGTATATTTTTGCCTTCTTTGTTGTAGATTAATTGACCATAAGTGCGTGGATTTATTTCTGGGGTCTCTATTCTGTTCCATTGATCTATGGGTCTGTTTTTGTGCCAGTACCATTCTGTTTTGCTTACTGTAGTGTTGTAGTATAGTCTGAAGTCAGGGAGTGTGATTCCTCTAGCTCTGTTCTTCTTTCTCAAGATGTTTTGGCTATTCGGGGTTTTTTGTGCTTCCATACAGATTTTAAAATTATTTGTTCTAGTTTTGTGAAAAATGCCATTGGTATTTTGATAGGAATTGCATTGAATCTGTAGATTGCCTTGGGTAGTATGGTCATTTTAACAATATTAATTCTTCTAATCCAAGAACATGGTTTATCCTTCCATCTGTTTGTGTCAATTTATTTCATCAGTGTCTTATACTTTTCCGAGTACAGGTCCTTTACCTCCTTAGGTAGGTCTATTTTTAGGTATTCCCAGGGATGCAAGGATTTTTTAATATCCACAAATCAATTAATGTGGTACACCACATTAACAAATTGAAGAATAAAAACCATATGATCATCACAATAGATGCAGAAAAAGCTTTTGATTTTGACAAAATTCAAAGTCCATTTATGATAAAAACTCTCCAGAAAGTGAGCATAGAGGAAACATACCTCAACATAATAAAGGCCACAGATAACAAACCCACAGCTAACATCATACTCAGTGGTGAAAAGCTGAAAGCATTTCCTCTAAGATCAGGAATAGGACAA
The DNA here is from genome assembly GCF_028564815.1 of Eubalaena glacialis. Taxonomy (NCBI): domain Eukaryota; kingdom Metazoa; phylum Chordata; class Mammalia; order Artiodactyla; family Balaenidae; genus Eubalaena; species Eubalaena glacialis. The sequence goes on from NC_083719.1 coordinate 168,063,205, forward strand.
CGATGCCTATTCTCACCACTTTTATTCAACATAGTTTTGGAAGTCCTAGCCACAGCAATCAGAGAAGAAAAAGAAAAGGAATCTAAGTGGGAAAGGAAGAAGCAAAACTTTCACTCTTCGCAGATGACATGATACTGTACACAGAAAATCCTAAAGATGCCACCAGAAAACTACTAGAGCTCATCAATAAATTTGGTAAAGTTGCAGGTTACAAAATTAATATACTGAAATTTGTTGCGTTTCTATACACTAACAACGAACTATCAGAAAGAGAAATTAAGGAAACAATCCCATTTACCATTGCATCAAAAAGAACAAAATTATTGTGCATTTTTAAATGGTTGCATAATAATCCAGAACGTGAGTGAATAGTATACTTTCTTTTGGCTGTTTTAGGCAGTATGCGTGGAGGTTAGAACAATGGGCCCTGGAAACAGCAGTCTGGGTTTGAAGGGAAAGTGACTCAATCTCTCTGAGCCTCTACAGGGAGCATGTTGTGAGCATAGAATAAGAAAATGCATGTGAAAACCTTAGTGGAGTAATGTGCAGTAAATGCTTCTTTCTGTTATAAACCACATTACCCTTGTGCACAAAGCTTTTTCCCTTATTTAAGATTACTCCTTTAGGATCAATATTCAAAAGTGAAATTACTGGGTCAGTAGATGTGAGCATTTTTAAGAATCTTGATATCTATGCCCAAATTGCTCTCTAAAAGGAACCCATTTACCCTCCCACCAGCAGCATATGAGAGTGTCTTTGTCACCACAACATTCCTAGAAGTGGTGACTTTTTACCATAGTGGAATGTTCTATCTACAGTGGGAGAAGTCATGTTAATAGGCAGTGACTCAGGAATTACTCCCTACATCTGCTGCAGTGACACCTGACACCTGTTCAGTATCAGTTAGCTATTGCCACAGTTAAGCTGCTTAACAAAACATCCCTACATGTCAATGACATACAGTAATAAGTATTTCCTACTGATTAGTTTGCAAATTGGCTTGTGTGGCTCCGTTTCATTCTTCCTGGGACTCTCACCCTCCTCCTGGGACTAACAGGGACATACTCATCACAGGCACCTGAGAGAGGGCACACCTGACCACTCAAACACATTTGAAATTTTTGCTTGTGTCATAGCTGCTAATATCTCATTGGCTGAGACCAAAGTCAAGTGGTGGGAAAGTGGATCTCACTCACAAGGAGACTGTGGCAAGGGTGTGGATGCAGGGAGGATGAAGAACTGGGGCCAGTAGTTCAATTTACCACTCCCTGCTTCCTGTTGTTGTAAGTTAAAAGAAACTTCTTTATTGGATTTAAAAGGATAAAGGATAGATTTCTTTTAACCTTAATATGTTGATATATTAGTAATATATATAATATATATTAGTTATTTTAGAAGTTTTTCATACTTCAGCAATTCAACACTCTCTTTAAGAGAACCTGTCAGGATACAACTTTTCCTGTACAGTTCCTGATCATATATGATCTCTCTTCGATCCCAGGCAGCTCTCCACCTAGCATGATCTGATTTACTGAAAAGGATATGTGATAATTTAAACGAATATCTTAGATGTACTCCCCACCTTACTTCTGGCCTTGAGTGAGTTCAAAGACAAAATTTATAAACACGTTCATTAGCTTAAAAGAGCAAACCTGGTTTACTAGCCCAATTATTTAGTAAATCAGAACAATTTATTGAAAATCAAAAATTGAGTTATTTTTACAGAGCATGGCAGTTATAATTGGATGCTTTGTAAAAGATTTGTTCTTGCAGTCGGTCAGTATCATATGAACTTTGAGAATGATTTCACTTCTTTCCCTCCTAGCTGCTCCCATTAACCCTGCAACCAGTTCCCTACCACAGTGAGCTCATTTGAGATTTTAATTCCAGATTGAAATTTAACTTTTTGTTAAACCTAGGGCACCAACTCTAAGTTTTTACTTTACTTCCCCCTCCACTATTTATTGGATTCTATATCTTCCACTTTCTTTGATTCTTTGGGGCAAGCTTTAAATAGTGTGAACTGACACATGCTTGAAGATGTCTTTATTTAGCATCCCCACTTGGATGCTAGTTTGGCTGGGTATTAGATTCTAGGTTAAAAATGATTTTTCCTTCAGATTATTAGAGAAATTGCCCTACCATCTTCTAGCATTCAGGGTTGATAATGGAGATATCTGATGTCAAGCAGATTTTCATTCTATTGGGATAACCTATTTTCTCTCTTTGGAAGCTAGTAGGATTTTCCTTCCACCCTTGGTGTTCCAAAATTTTACCACAATATGTCTAGATTTTTGAAATTCTATTTTACTTTTCATTCACTCTGCTTAGCACTCAATGAACCCTATTAGTCTGAAGATGGATGTCTTTCTTCAGCTGTTGAATTGTCACCCATCATCCCATTATTTCTTTGAGTATTTCTTCACTTCCATTTTACCTGTTCTTTCCTTTTGGTACTCCTGTTACACACATACTGGAATTTCTGGGTCTACTGTTCATATCTCATGACTTTTAACTCATATTTTCTATTTTTTTGTCCTTCAAACTTAGCTTTAGGAGAATTCCTTTGTTTGATCTTCATGTCACTAGTTTCTTCTGAGCTGTGGTATTCTGGTAACACCCTATTTTTTTTTTTTAAAGGTATAATTCAGTTTGCCTATTTTTCAAAATTTATTTATTTAATTTATTTATTTTTGGCTGCATTGGGTCTTCGTTGCTGTGTGCGGGCTTTCTCTAGTTGCAGAGAGCAGGGGCTACTCTTCGTTGCAGTGCATGGGTTTCTCATTGTGGTGGCTTCTCTTGTTGCAGAGCATGGGCTCTAGGCAAGCAGCCTTCAGTAGTTGTAGCATGCGAGCTCAGTAGTTGTGGCTTGCGGGCTTTAGAGTGCAGGCTCAGTAGTTGTGGCTTGTGGGCTTTAGAGTGCAGGCTCAGTAGTTGTGGCGCACGGGGCTTAGTTGCTCTGCGACATGTGGGATCTTCCCGGACCAGGGCTCAAACACATGTCCCCTGCATTGGCAGGCGGATTCTTTTTTTTTTTTAACATCTTTATTGGAGTATAATTGCTCTACAATGGTGTGTTAGTTTCTGTTTTATAACAAAGTGAATCAGCCATACATATACATATATCCCCATATCTCCTCCCTCTTGTGTCTCCCTCCCACCCTCTCTATCCCACCCCTCTAGGTGGTCACAAAGCACCAAGCTGATCTCCCTGTGCTATGTGGCTGCTTCCCACTAGCTATCAATTTTACATTTGATAATGTATATATGTCCATGCCACTCTCTCACTTCGTCCTAGCTTATGCTTCCCCCTCCCTGTGTCCTCAAGTCCATTCTCTACGTCTGCGTCTTTATTCCTGTCCTGCCCCTGGGTTCCTCAGAATCATTTTTTGTTTTTTTTTTTTAGATTCCATATATATGTGTTAGCATACAGTATTTATGTTTCTCTTTCTGACTTCACTCTGTATGACAGACTCCAGGTCCATCCACCTCACTACAAATAACTCAATTTCGTTTCTTTTTATGGCTGAGTAATATTCCATTGTATATATGTGCCACATCTTCTTTATCCAGTCATCTGTTGACGGACACTTAGATTGCTTCCATGTCCTGGCTATTGTAAATAGAGCTGCAATGAACATTGTGGTACATGACTCTTTTTGAATTATGGTTTTCTCAAGGTATATGCCCAGTAGTGGGATTGCTGGGTCGTATGGTAGTTCTATTTTTAGTTTTCTAAGGAACCTCCATACTCTTCTCCATAGTGGCTGTATCAATTTACTTTCTCACCAACAGTGCAAGAGGGTTCCCTTTTCTCCACACCCTCTCCAGCATTTATTGTTTGGATTTTTTGATGAGGGCCATTCTGACTGGTGTGAGGTGATACCTCATTGTAGTTTTGATTTGCATTTCTCTAATGATTAGTGACGTTGAGCATCCTTTTACGTGTTTGTTGGCAATCTATATATCTTCTTTGGAGAAATGTCTATTTAGGTCTTCTGCCCATTTTTGGATTGGGTTGTTTGTTTTTTTGATATTGAGCTGCATGAGCTGCTTGTAAAATTTGGAGATTAATCCTTCGTCAGTTGCTTCACTTGCAAATATTTTCTCCCATTCTGTGGGTTGTCTTTTCGTCTTGTTTATGGTTTCCTTTGCTGTGCAAAAGCTTCTAAGTTTCATTAGGTCCCATTTGTTTATTTTTGTTTTTATTTCCATTTCTCTATGAGGTGGGTCAAAAAGGATCGGCAGGCGGATTCTTTTTTTTTTTTTAAAGGAAATCTTTTTTCTTTTCTTTTTGTTTTTTGTTTTTGTTTTTTTAATTAATTTATTTATTTTTGGCTGTGTTGGGTCTTTGTTTCTGTGCGAGGGCTTTCTCCAGTTGTGGCAAGCGGGGGCCACTCTTCATCGCGGTGTGCGGGCCTCTCACTATCGCGGCCTCTCTTGTTGCGGAGCACAGGCTCCAGACACGCAGGCTCAGTAACTGTGGCTCACGGGCCTAGTTGCTCCGCAGCATGTGGGATCTTCCCAGACCAGGGCTCGAACCCGCGTCCCCTGCATTGGCAGGCAGACTCTCAACCACTGCGCCACCAGGGAAGCCCCAACACCCTATTTTTGAACTTAATCTTCAGTTTTTACTATTTGCAATTAATTTTTATGGGTAAAATATCCTCTCTTATCTCTCTGAAGATAGAAATTATAGTTATTATAATGTCTTTACTTTCCCTATTGACTGGTTGTAGTTCTTCTATGTTATATTTGATATCTTTTAATCATGGTGTTGATTTTTCTCAAATGTTTGGAGATTCTTGGTTACCATTATGTATTTCTTTTTCCTTTCCTTTTCTCCCCCCCCCCTTTTTTTGCTTCTTTTAATTAAACAAGTCTTTTCTGTCATTTATGGGATTTTGATTAGGAAGGAGGTCAAATGGGGGTGCTTGGTCCTCCATCTGGGTCTGATCTGCATTTTTAGCAAAACAACTAAGTTTGGAAGGTTGAAACTAACGACACTAGGGCTGAGAGATTTCTTAATGTAAATATATTTCAGCAGAGTTAATGAAAACTTGGAGTGCTTACAAAGTTGGATATATTACATGTGTGACAAATTATATATAAACCAGATTTCATTTCCTGTTTTTTTTTTTAATCAGCAAAGGAAAAATGGCAAGAAAACCAAAGCTCCTATATTTTAGCTACACATTTTAAGGGATAATACATATTTAAACATTTTCAGCATTTGCTGTTAAAATGAATAAAACTTTACAATAAAATCCCCCCAAAGCATAAGTTCTAGCCAGTGATTAGCCCCTCATTCGAATGCTGTCCAGGTTTTGCCTCAGAGGGCCTGCTGGCCTCAGGCTGCTGCTGTTAGCAACCACAGAGCCATTTCTCTCACTTGTCTCTCATCACTATGGAGATTCTCGTTAAATAAAGTGAACAGTCCTAATCATGTGAATGGCCCTTATTTGGCATTTTATCTGTGGCTGTCAGTTTCCACAAAACAACTGCCATCTAACCAATAAATACTTGTTGAATGCCTACTATGTGCTTGGACCGAGAGACACAAAGATCAATAGGACAAAATGCTTTCCCTCAAGGGAAGAAAACGCAAAATGCGTAGATTCCATGGATCATCAGCAAGTGCAGCCCAACTTGACACATTTTTGTGGTTCCTGAATTTAAAAATGTTTTGTTTGTGTAGGTATAATCCTTTAAAAATAATGTTTAATTTTCAAATGGGAGGTACCTTACAGGGTTCAAAAATCAAAATGACATGAAAAGTTATCCCCATCCACTCTTTCCTCATCTTCCACTCCCTCTAGCTAACCATTTTTTATTAGATTCTTATTTCTACTTCTAATATTTCCTTATGCATAATATATGGAAACGTATTTTAATTTTCCCTTCCTAACAAGGGTGACATGCAATATACTTACCAAAATACCCTGCAGATCTTTTCATATCAGTCCACAGAGATCTCCCTCGTTGTCTTTCACAGCTCTTAGTAGTCCCCTTGGTGGATGTATCATAGTACATTAACCAGCCCCCTATTGAGGGCCACTTGGGATGTTTCCAGTCTTTTGCAATTACAGTGAACACCCCAATGAATAATCTTGTGTCTGTCATTTGTATGTGTGCAGGGGTAATTGCAGAATTGATTTCCGGAAGTGGGATTGGTGCATTAAAATGTACTTGCATCTATACTTTGGCAGGTTTTGCCAGCTGTCCCTTCAGAGCTGTCCCTTTACATCTTCCCCTCTCCCAGCAATGTCTGACAGCACCTCTTTCTCCTGGGTGAGAATATTTCTAATCCTTTCTTGTCATCTAGTACCAAATAATACCTTTTCCCCTTTTCTTTGCAGTGTTGTCTTTGTTCTCCAGTATTGTCCAGGTTTCTTTTAGTACAAGTTTCTTATAGCTGCTCATAAGTAGACAATGTGTTATATTTGCTTTGTGGTACGCCAGATGAGGAATTGTTGAACTCAGAATATTTAAGGGATGATGTGGAGTTCAGGGTGGCTGGGGTCCATGTTCAAGCTGCTGAATAGTGAGAAGGAAGCTCAGGGACAGATTGTGGAGAACTTGGGCTGCCAGACACCAAAAGCTTTGGATTTTTCCTGCAGGCAACAGGCAGTCATTGAAGGTTTCACAGTAGAGGGAGGAGATGGTTAGAGCCATGTCAAGGCAGATTTTAATTCCAGTGGCCTCAGGACGGGGGAAGAGACTAAAGACTGCAATTCTTAATTCTTACATGTACTTGCTGTGGCTTGCTATGGTAAGAAATGTGTAATATTGCTATTTAGCAGTTGTCTGTTACATCGCATGCAGGGGGTTCGGGGAGAATTCATTAGTCAGGAGGGGTAATTTCTCTATTATGCTTTCTGACTGGAAGGGGCAAGGGGCCACTTTCCCACTTGGCCCCTCAAGGGTTGGCCTCATCATTGTCATTCAATGCATAATAATCGAAACACTGAGTCCCTTTAAGCTCACAGAGCAGCTGGTGCCTTTGAATCAGGATTTCTTATCCGCTCTTCTTTTGATATTATTTCCCATCCTCCAGAGAGAGGCGGTCCTCCTGATGGGGCAATCCCTCGTTCCAGACATAAGAAGAGAGGGTGTCAGACCGGAGAAAAGAAGGCCAGCTTCCCAAGGTTTCGCTCAGCTGTTTTCTATCCACCGAGTGGCCTTGCCAAACGCTGTCGCCTGCTCCATGAGGGTGCGAGAAGCCGCGAGGCTGTGTGCGGTTTCCATGGCAGTGGGCTGCGGAGGCCCGCGGGGACCGGCCAGGTGGCTGTCTCGTTCCGCTCGGAGCTGGCTCACCTGCTTTGCTGTTGGTAGCCGCCCTCTTCGCTCCTCTTAGTTCCTGGAGCTTTAGAATTTCTTTTGTTACTCCCTTTATAAGTCTGGTCTCTGTGTGAGAGAACCTTAAAGTTCTGAGCTTATAAAAAGTGCGACTTTAAGCGATTGAATGGCAGGAATTCAGAATGCGAGGGTGGAAAAGTACCGGGAGATAGCACGTCTCTCTGAATGGAGGCTGGAACTCCGAGGTGAGGCCGATTCTGAGGGCTGAGCTTCCAGCAAAGGGTGGCAGGAAAAACAGAGTCGCCCCCAAAGGGCCACGGGGTTCTCTTCACAGATGTCATTAGCACGTGGGCTGTTAGAATTAAGAGTCTGGCCATCTTTGTTTCATAGGATCTCTTCATTTAATTAACTTCAGGGAATTCCCTGGCAGTCCAGTGGTTAGGACCCCGTGCTTCCACTGCAGGGGGCCTGGGTTAGATCTCTGGTCAGGGAACTGGGATCCCTCAGGCCCCGCGGCAAGGCAAGGCAAGGCAAGGCAAGGCAAGGCAAGGCAAGGCAAGGCAAGGCAAAAAAAAAAAAAATTTAACTTCAGAAGATTGTATGTGTTGCAGTTACTTGCTGACAGAAATGTCAATTCAATCATTGTCCATAATTTTCCAGTGAGGACACATTATCACAGGATTACTAGGAACTCAGGGTCATGCAAGGGAAATGAAGGATCTCAAATGGAGAAGGATGTCAAAGTCAGGTCCCAGTTCCCCAACGCTTTTTCAGCAAGTGCTTCTGGTTTCCATGTCGGCAGGCTGCAGTTGCTATGTTTTCAGCCCTGTGGTGTCCGGGACCAGCCAGCTCTGCAGGCATGGGACCCTGTGGGCTCTGCCCAGCAAGGACACCAGGCTCAGGGCTCTGCCCTCGGGGTAAGTTCTGGTGGACCAGGCTTTATCTGATGAGTTAACGCTTAAAAGAATTCCATGATGGGGATGGAGACAAAGGCTTGAGGTAAGGGACAAGACTTTGGCTTGGGAAATGAAGATGGAGTGGGTTCCATCCAAAACAGTCATGGTGGCACAAACAGCAGGGGCCTTCAGGACATGGAGCACAACAAAGCTCTTCTCAACTGCTTAAGACCCTAAAGAAGTGGCCCTGAAGCCACAAATTCTCCTTGGACATACTGAAGGATCACTGAACAGAGTGGAACATATTTTAGTATCAAGTGCCACTGGGAAACAAAAAATTAAACTCATTTTAAGCCCATATATGAGTAAAAGCAATTTATTTAGTTTTCTTCAGGGACAAAATATTCTTCATCCTAAATCATCTGCAGTTAGGTCATGAACAGAGACAATGAAATTCCCTTTGGTAACCCCCTAAACTAATTAAACACATTTCTTTGGTTCTGTATCATGACCAGTAAAAGGAAAATGAGAGAAGGGAAGAGCGAGTAAATTAGTCCATTTGATGACTCCTTGGGTAGACATTTTTTGAGCACTTACTGTGGTTCTTGACTCTGAAGTAGGAACTGAGTGAAGCCAGCCCAAGCCCTTGCCACCAGGGGCTGAGTTTGCTGGGGATTCAGGGAAGTAAGCAACCAGCCAGGTGTTAGCCCAAGGCCTGACAACTTGGGCTTAGACCCGTGGAGCAGTTGGGGAGGCGGGAAAGTTGAAGAAAAGGTGCAGAGGTGAGAGAGGGAGGCCCATTCCAGGCACGGAACTGAAGCGGGCAGCGGCTGAAGTAGGAGGTGTGGTGAGAGGTGGGCAGAGCTCACTGGCTTAGGGGTGTGGACTCCATGCTGTGCAAGGGAGGTGTCTTTAAATAGGGAAAGTGGGTTTCTCAGAGGCCACTGTGGCTGGTGGGTGGATGGGGAGGGTGAAGCTGTCATGGGGGCAGGGAGTCCAGTGAGACGGCTACTGCCAGAGCCAGAGGGAAAAGAGGTTGGGGTAGGGGTGGAGGGGTGGGCACAGATTCGAGAGAACCACACTCCCTCACCCCCTCCCTCTGCCCGGCTGACTGGGTATATGAGGGGCAGGAGGGAGGAGTCAGGTCACACCCCAGGGCTTCTGACTTGGGGAGCTGCCAGGCAGGCCGTGCAGTCCATCAGGATAGGACCGTGGGAGGGCACCTGGGTGGGAGCAGTGGTGGGGCAGAGGGAGCGAGAATAATGAGTTTGAGTTTAATTAATGGTATTAAGCAGTGTATCAGGGTTCTGCCAGAGAAACAGAATCAGCAAGATATTAAAGAGAGAGAGAGAGAGAGAAAGAGAGAGAGGTCGATTTATTGCAAGGCTTACATGTAGAGCTGCCTAGGCAAGTCTGAAATCTGTAGGGCAGGCTGTGAGGAACGGCAGGCTGCAACCATCAGGGAGGAGCTGACACTGCATCCACAGGCAGAATTTCTTCCTCAGGGAAACTTCAGTTTTACTCTAAAGACTTCCATCCGATTGGATGAGGCCCATCCAGGTTATCAAGGATAATCCCCTTTACTTAAAGTCACTTGACTGTAGAAGTGAATCATATCTGCAAAATATTTTCACAGCAATATCTCAATTAGTGTTGGGTTGAATAACTGGATACTACAGCTTAGCCAAGTTGATACATAACACTAACCTTCTTAGATGGGAAACCACAGAATCGTGAAGTATTCAAGTAGTAGGGAATGAGTAAAGTAAAAAGGGTGTTCCTCCCATCCCAAACTCCTGGAACTTCTCCCCAGAGGAAACCACAGTTAACAGTTCCTGTATGTCCATCTACAGATGGGAGAGAGACCTGGGCAGAAAATAGAGGTCTTTAGCATTTGGGGAGGATGCGAAGCCATAGGACTGGGTAGGAGCACCTAAGGAGAGTGTGAAAGTCACAGACACAGGAAGAGAAGGGCAGACTCTGAGGATACCACAGGTGGGGACTTGACAGGCAGGGGACCAAGAGAGGGGGCATCATGGAGCAGAATTCCAATCAGCTTGTGCATGGCGAGCAAGTCCAGAGCAAGTACCCAAGAAACCAGGCTGGGTGAGCAGCAGAAGGACAGACAGAAGAGCCCCTGGGAGGATGGTGTTATTTGTCTCTGGTCTGGCTGGTAAAGTGGGAGGAAACACCTCACCCTAGCCCACCCTTGCAGTGGGGGCCCTACTAAGAACAGACCCAGGTGTGTTGAAGGAGGAGGGGTCAAATCTTCCTTTCTGTGCTGCTGAGGGCAGAGACCAAGGGTCCTTGGTGTTTTGCTTAAGGTTCACCTTAGTGAGTTCATAGTTGAGTAGAGGTTGTCCTGGAACCTTATTTGCGGTTTTGTACAGGAATTTGAGGATAAGAGGCTGATACTGTGGGAGAAGAAGAGAGTAGACCCAGACCATGGCAAGAGGAGGTGTGAGGAGGATAGATGGCCAGTGAGCTCTGCTCAGAGGGGCTTTTGCAGACAATGCAATTTTGATGCTGCATCCTGTTGTATACAACAGTGGCTCCCCCATTACTCCAAAAGCGGGAGGGGCAGGTTAGCACAGACTAACAAAACGTTTACTGAGTGTGCATTGAGGTCTGGGCACTGTGCTGGGCCCCTGTGAGTTTCAGTGATCCTTAGAGGTCACCTGGTTCCTCTCCTGAAGGAGGGTCTTTTCTAGCCTCCCATCACATGGGAGCCCAGAGATGGCAGCCACTGGCTTACATGCTAGTCCATTGTTGTCTCAGAGGGGTTCAAGTAGGAGGGACATTTTCTCCTAGTGACCAGCCTGTTTCCTGGGCCTGGAATTGCCTATTCTTCTGAGTCCAGAGGAATAAGTCCCTTGTAGCTTCTTATGGACACAGCTCTCTTGTCTGCCATCCTTTCTTTCCCAGGCCTTCTTTCTTGGTCCCCTTGACTGCTCTGAAGACAGATTTCAGCTTCTCACTGTCTTGGGCATGCTTATCTGGTAGTCCTTATGTTCTATGATAAAGAACTTGTCTGGTTTTTGTCTTGGGTTTCTGGGATGAAGCTTCTAAACTCTTGAAAATTTCCAAATGACAGGAGAGTCTTTGTTATTAATGGTGTCCCTTGAACCACACCTGAGTTTATGCTAATAAGATGACTCAGGGGACTTCCCTGGTGGCACAGTGGATAAGAATCTGCCTGCCAATGCAGGGGACATGGGTTTGAGCCTTGGTCCAGGAAGATCCCACATGCTGCGGAGCAACTAAGCTCATGCGCCACAACTACTGAGCCCACGCTCTGCAACTACTGAAGCCTGCACACCTAGAGCCTGTGCTCTGCAACAAGAGAAGCCACCACAATGAGAAACCTGGGCACTGCAACGAAGAGTAGCCCCTGCTTGCCGCAACTAGAGAAAGCCCGCATGCAGCAACGAAGACCCAATGCAGCCAAAATAAAAAACAAACAAACAAACAAAAACTTAAAAAAAAAAAGATGACTCAGGATGAGCTGGTCATGCCAGGAAGACCATGGGATTGGGGCTTTGAGCCATGGGATATTAGCCCAAACTCCCAACCTCCGGGGATGGAAGAGGGGCTGGAGACTGAGTTTAATCACATGGCCAATGATTCAGTCAACCATCCCTATGTAATGAAACCCCAGTAAAAACTCTGGACACTGAAGTTCAGGTGAACTTCCTGGTTGGTGAACACCTTGATGTGACAGGAGGGTGATGTGTCCTGATTCCAGGGGAAAGGCTATAGAAGCTCTGCATTTGAGCCTCTCCCAGACCTTGTTTTATGTGTCTCTTCATTTGGCTGATCCTGATTTGTATCCTTTATAATAAAACTATAAGTCTAGTGCTTTCCTGAGATCTGAGTCATTCTAGTAAATTACTGAAACTGAGGGGGTCATGAGAACCCCCAAATTTGTAGCCAGCTTGTGTCTGAAGTAAGGAAAGGCTTGTGGAATCTGATGTTAGCTCTTGGTGGTTAGCATCAGAACTTAACTGAAGTATTGCACTCTGGCTCAATAATCCCAGTAAAAATGTGGCCTTGAGCATGCAAGGGGACAGTAGACTCTGTTCCTTGGTGTGGGAGCCATGTTAGTGTAACCTAGGGTACCCCCAATACCATGGGCTGGGACAGCCCCCTGTTCCCTCTCACATGAGCTGTGGTCAAGACTGAGTTATGTGGTGATAAAGCTCCTTGGAACACCTGCAGGGGCTCAGGCAGGAGTTTGGCAGCAGGTTAGTTCCAGACCTTCACACTTTTTTTGGGGGGGAGGGGCTCACTTTAGCTTTATTTATTTATTTTGAGCTGTTCAGAACATTTATTACTCCAGAAATGATTTCTTTTATGAGTATACACTTAGTGGACTTTTAAAATTAAAAAAAAAGAAAAAAAAGAAAAAACCTTGATTTGCCATAAATAAATGAGAGGTTATAGGGAATTCTCTGGTGGTCCAGAGATTAGGACTTGGCGCTTTCACTGCAGGGCCCAGGTTTTTTTTTGTTTTGTTTTGTTTTTTTATACTGCAGGTTCTAATTAGTCATCAATTTTATACACATCAGTGTATACATGTCAATCCCAATTGCCCAATTCAGCACACCACCATCCCCACCCCACCGTGGTTTCCCCCCCTTGGTGTCCATACGTTTGTTCTCTACATCTGTGTCTCAACTTCTGCCCTGCAAACCAGTTCATCTGTACCATTTTTCTAGGTTCCACATACATGTGTTAATATACGATATTTGTTTTTCTCTTTCTGACTTACTTCACTCTGTATGACAGTCTCTAGATCCATCCACGTCTCAACAAATGACTCAATTTTATTCTTTTTTATGGCTGAGTAATATTCCATTGTATATATGTACCACATCTTCTTTATCCATTCGTCTGTCGATGGGCATTTAGGTTGCTTCCATGACCTGGCTATTGTAAATAGTGCTGCAATGAACATTGGGGTGCATGTGTCTTTTTGATTATGGTTTTCTCTGGGTATATGCCCAGTAGTGGGATTGCTGGATCATATGGTAATTCTATTTTTAGTTTTTTAAGGAACCTCCATACTGTTCTCCATAGTGGCTGTATCAATTTACATTCCCACCAACAGTGCAAGAGGGTTCCCTTTTCTCCACACCCTCTCCAGCATTTGTTGTTTGTAGATTTTCTGATGATGCCCATTCTAACTGGTGTGAGGTGATACCTCATTGTAGTTTTGATTTGCATTTCTCTAATGATTAGTGATGTTGAGCATTCTTTCATGTGTTTGTTGGTAATCTGTATAACTTCTTTGGAGAAATGTCTATTTAGGTCTTCTGCCCATTTTTGGATTGGGTTGTTTGTTTCTTTAATATTGAGCTGCATGAGCTGTTTATATATTTTGGAGACTAATCCTTTGTCCGTTCATTCGTTTGCGAATATTTTCTCCCATTCTGAGGGTTCAGACCTTCACATTTTGTCCTAAAAACCACGCAGAACAGTGGAGACCCTGAACTTTCCCCCATCCCCCAATAACAAAACAAAGCTCCACCTTCGGTGAATCTAGGAGACAGAGTGAGGTAGGAGATAGATGGGGCCCTGGGCCAGACAGCTGGTGTTTGTCAGGTGGAGTAAAACTGAAGCTTTGTTCTCACCCAGACTCTCCAAGGACAAAGCTAGTGGCAGAAGCTGAGCTCTGCTAAAGTAAAGAGATAAGGTGCCCACCCCTGGGGTCAAGGAAAACTTCCCTGTCTGCACACGTGCAGGAAGGCTCCTTGGGGATCAGAAAGGGAGGTGGTGCCACCCCATAATATGTATGGACATACACCCATAGGCCTCTGCAGTGGGATCCATCTTAGAAAAGAGTTGTGCAGGCATCTTGGGGAGGGTCCTAAGACTAGTCAGGTGTGAAAAAAAGAAATGAGATAATTGGCCAAATGTAAAAAAAGACCCAGAAGAACTGTCCTATATAAGTGATTTAAATCACCTCTTCAGGCACTCTTCATTCAGGATGCTCGCACTCCTCTCCGGGTGTGTATTTCTGCTTTAAATAAATAAACTGTTTCTCTGTGTGCTCTCCCATATGTTGTGCTCTGTCTCTAAATAATAAACTTTGTACCTGTTTTGCAGTTTTTGTCTCCTTGAAACATTTTTGCTTTCAAATGGGGTAAGAATCAGGGAACTTTGCTTCTAGCCTCTAGCCCCTGGTAGACTGGCAGCTAGGTTCAATCCCTGAACAGGGAAGTAAGATCCTTCTTCAAGACCACTGTCCCTCCAAGAACAAGAAGAAAGCTCCAAGCCTCAAACTGCATTTAACTGTGACCAAAAGCTCTCACAGTGGAGCACTAGGACTGGCAGAGATGCAGGGCGAGTGGGGAAGAGTCTAACGAGCAGGTCCTAGAAAGAGAAGGCCTCACCCTGAGGAGAAGCTGCTGTGATAAAGATTGAAAATCAGCTGGAGGAGGTTGAGAGAAGATGTGGATGGGCCTGGAGGAGGCCCAGATGTGGCCAACCTAGGGATAACTGCTTTGGAGAAAGAGTAGATCTCTGGAAGGCAGGCTCAGTGTCCCTTGGAAACAGCAGCTGCTGGTGAAGGAACTGAAGGAGCTCAGAGGCTGGGAAGACACCCTTCCTTAGGATGGTTTGCTCTCCTTTTTCCAGTGTCTTAATGTAAACCATTAGGTTATTGATTTTAGATCTTTCTTCTTTCTTAATATAGGTAGTAATAGCTATAAATTTCCCTCTAAGCACGCTTTAGCTGCATACCATAAGTTGTGGTATGTTGTGTCTTCTTTTTTATTCATCTCAAAGTACTTTCTGATTTTACTTTCAATTCCTTCTTTGACCCATTGGTTATCTGGGAGTGTGTTGTTTAGTTGTATTTGTGAGCTTGGGGGAGCCCTTCTAGTCTGGTGGCCTGGCTCTGCAGAGATATAGGTGAAAGAAACTGTCCTTTGTAGTCACAGAGGAGGGAGCCCTGGAGCCATGTCCCCCAATCCCACTAAACCCAGGACTCCCCTGCTAATAGCTAGTCCAAGAAAATAGAACTCACCTAAATATCAGCAACATAATAGGTATTGCAGCACATTCATAAGAATACCATAAGAAAAATCCTGAAAAGGGACAACAGAATTATTCTGCAGATGAAGAAAATACATCAGAAAAAATGCTGCTAAAGGAGGGGGAAAATTGTACCCTAACCTTAAAACATATATTAATAATAATAACAATACCTCAGTGAAGTATTTGCAGCTTTGAAGAAAGACAGCAAAGCAGAAATTTAAGACCTTAGGAAAGAAAAAGCCAGACAAGAGGAAGAGATGGGCCGATAGTCAGTGGACATTAGGGCCTGGTAGAAGTTAGGAGAGAAGCAGAAGAAAATACAAAATCAGAAATGAACACAAAATTAAAAGGAGCTCAAAGGAGAATAGAGCAGAAAGCATGAAAAGGCATATAGAGGTTATCAATGAGGAAAGAACTTGAAACAGAAATAAAGTGATAAAACAGATTAGAGAATCAGTACAAACTGTGAAAGACTTTGAAATGGGCCAAAAGAATTATTGGGTATCTTCAATGGAAAACTATGCTTTGGAGTGGGATAGAAAACTAAGCACTACCTTCTGGATTATTACCTCCTGTGTCTGCGCCTTTCATTGTCTTTGTGCTATTTTATAATTTTGTAAATTAAAGATAACCAATAACAATGCAAATGATTTTAATCTGTACATATGCAAATTAATTCTTTATGATGGAAGGAACAATTGACTCCCCATTTTGGTAGGCAGAATAATGCCCTCCCCAAATGTTCATGTCCTAATCCTTGTAACCTGTGAATGTGTTACTTTCCATAGCCGAAGCGGTTTTGCAGATGTGATAAGTTAATGATCTTGAGATGAGGAGAGTCTCCTGAATTATCCAGGAGGGCCCAATGTAATCATAAGGGTCCTTTTGACTGGTAGGGTCAGTGTTAGAGAAGGAGACATGACAATGGAAGCTGAGGTTGGAGTGATGCACAGGCATGAGCCAAAGAATGAAGGCAACCTGCCTAAGCTGGAAAAGGCAGGAAATAGATTCTCCCCTAGAGCCTCCAGAGGGAAACAGACCTGTCCACCCATTTTAGACTTCTTGACCTCTGGAATTGTAAGATAATAAATTTGTTGTTTTAAGCCAGTAAATTTGTGATAGCAGCAGTAAGAAACTAATACATACACCCCTAAAAAGGTCAATTTTATATCTATTTGTAGATTCATTTCATGTTCTATGTATGTCTCTGTCCTTTGAATTCTCCTTTAAACTGGTTGTAACATCTTATCGATTTTATCATTAGTCAATGAGTTAAATTAAATATTTTAAATGTATTTATTTTATATTTTTATGAATTCATGATTTCAGTCTTTTAAAAAAGTTATTTTTGACGATGTTGCCAAGACCATTCAATTGGGGAAAGGGCAGTCTTTTCAGTAGTGTTGTGAAATGGTGCTGGGAAAATTGGATATCAACATGAAAAAGAATGAACTCTACCCTTACCTAATATAGGCAAAAATTAAGTCAAAATGAATAAAAGACCTAAATGTAAGAACTAAAACTATAAAACTCTTATTTATTTTTTTGGCTGCATGGCTTGTGGGATCTCAGTTCCCTGACCAGGAATTGAACCTGGGTCACAGCAGTGAAAGCAAAGATTCCTAACCACTAGACTACCAGGGAACTCCCAACTATAAAACTCTTAGATGAAAACATAGGGAGAATTTTCATGACATTGGATTTGGTAATGATTTCTTGGATATGAGACCAAAGGAACAGGCACCAAAAGAAAAAAATGGACAAATTAGATTTCATCAGAATTAAAAACTTTTATGCATCAAAGGATACCACCAACAAAGTAAAAAAGTAATGGGATGGGAGAAAATATTTGCAAGCACTGGTTTGATAAAAGATTGATATCCAGAACGTATGGAGAACTCCTAAACTTCAATAACAAAACCCCCAAACAACCCAATTCAAAAATAAGCAAAAGACTTGAATAGACATTTATCCAAAGAAGATATATAAATGACCAGTAAGCACATGGAAAGATGCTTAATATCAGTAATCATAAGGGAAATGCAAATAAAAATCACAATGAGATATCACTTTACACCTATTAGAATGGCTATGATCGAAAAAACAGAAAACAAGTGTTAGTATGGACATGGAGAAAATGCAACCCTTGTACATTGCTGGTAGGAATGTAAAATACATTTGACAATATTAAAACAGTCTTCCAGTCTGCTTCTGGAAAGATGGAGTAGATATAATTTTCCCTACTCCTCCTGCTAAGTACAACTAAAACTCCTGGAAGTTATTTATAAAACAGATGTAAGAAGACTCTGAAAGGTGGAGAGATAAAAGCAGACTGACTAAAAGACTAAACAAAGCCTGCTCTCTGTGGCCAAAGGACCAGAAAGAGACAGCCTAGCAAGACAGAAACTTTTAGACAATAACCCCTTACTTCAGCCAAACTCCACAGAAAAAAAATGATGGCCTCACCCCCACCTCCATCATTAAAGGCTGTGAAGAAAGCCTAGACTTCATTCTTGCCAGGCTGTAATGAGACAGCTCGATCTATGCCCCCATCAGAAGCTTCATGGCAGAGAAGGCCAAGTGAGGAGCCAGGACTTCTATCCTTGTTGGGTGAAAACAAAGCATTGCCACCCCAACACCCTGCTTGTCAGTGGAGACCACATGGGGAGCCTGGACTTCCACCTCCATTTCAGCAGTAACAAGGCACACCTTTGCCTCCTTGTTGGGGTGTTGTCAGAGGAGGCCTGAGGGAGGGTCAGGAATTTAACAATTGCTCAGCAGTAATGAGGCCGCCTCCTCAAGTTATCAGATGTGGGTTGCAGTAATGAGGTAATCCTTGCCCTCCTGGCAGGGTGGTTCATTGGAGGCTTAGTAAGGAGCTTGAACTCCCATCCCTGCCCAGCAGTAACAAGGAGCCCCTTCTCCAACCTGGGTGTCAATGGAGGCTGAGTGGAGAACCTGAACTTTTACCCCACTTGGTATTAATGAGGCAGCATTCCCTTCCCCACTGGAGTAGTGTCAGAGGCAATCTGCTAAAATACAATATTTAAATAAGATCCAGAGCCCTATAGCATAATCACCAAAACATCCAAGTTTCAACAGAAAATCATTCATCACACCAAGAAACAATAAGATCTCAACACGAGTGAGAAAAGCCAATCAACAGACACCAACACCAAGATGACATGGATGTTAGAATTATTTGACAAGAAATTTAAAGCAGCCTTCATAAAAATGCTGCAGTGTGCAAATTATGAATATGCTTGAAACAAATGAGAAAATAGGAAGCCTCAGCAAAGAAATAGAAGATATAAAGGAGAACTAAGTGCAAAATTTTATAACTAAAATATACAATAACAACAGCAACAAAAACCTCAGTGGATGGGCTTAATAGCAGATTGGAGAGGATAGGGGAAAGAATCAATTAAATCAGTTAACTTAAAGATAGAATGATATAGTGCTCACTTCAGCAACACATATACTAAAATTGGAATGATACAGAGAAGATTAGCATGGCCCCTGTGCAAGGATGATGTGCAAATTCATGAAGTGCTCCATATTAAAAAAAAAAAGATAGAATGACATATATTACCCAATTGAAATAACAGAGAG
Organism: Eubalaena glacialis; assembly: GCF_028564815.1. Lineage (NCBI taxonomy): Eukaryota > Metazoa > Chordata > Mammalia > Artiodactyla > Balaenidae > Eubalaena > Eubalaena glacialis. The sequence goes on from NC_083719.1 coordinate 168,082,053, forward strand.
AAAATACAGAGGGAAAAAAAAGAACAGAGCTTCAGGGACATGTGGGACTATAACATCAGAGTCCCAGGAGAGGAGAAGGCATGGGACTGAAAAGTATTTGAAGAAATAATGGCTGAAAAATCCCCATACTTGGCAAAAAGCATACATCTAGATGTAAGAAACAACTCTAAATAAGATAAACCTGAAGAAAGCCATGTCAATACACATTAGAGTCAAACATCTGAAAAATAAAGACAAATAAAAAATCTTGAAAGCAGCTAGAGAGAAACAATGTATTACCTGTGGAGAAAAACAATTCAAATTACAGCAGATTTCTCACCAGAAACCATGGAGACTAGAAGAAAGTGGTACAATATTTTTCAAGAGCTGAAAAAGAATGCCTGTCAACCCAGAATTCTGTCAACCCAATGAAAATATGCTTCAGGAATAGAGGGATAATCAAGATATTCTCAGACGAAGGAAAACTAAGAGAATTTGTTGCCAGCAGACCTAACATAAAAGAATGGCTAAGGAAGTTCCCCAAACAGAAAGGAAATTAAAAATGATGGAATCTTGGAACATCGAAAAACAAGAACAATGGAAAGAACAAAAATATAGATAAATACAATAGACTTTCCTTCTTGAGTTTTCCAAATTAGTTTTGATGGTTGAAGTAAAAATTATAACACTGTCTAATGTGGGTCTCAATGTATATAGAGGTAACATTTAAGACAACTATAAATGGTGGAGGGTAAAGGAACTTTAAAGGAGGTAAGGTTTCTTTCACTCAAACTGGTAAAATGGCAATACCATTAGACTGTGATAAATTATGTATATATAATGTAATACTTACAGCAACCACCAAAGGGCTCTATAAAAATATACATTCAAAAACATCAGAGATATATCAAAATGGAATTCTAAAAAACAAAAAACAAAAAAAGTCCTGGTAACCCAAAGGAAAATGGGAATAGGAAAACAGAAATGAAAAAGAGAGAATAAACAGAAAAAATAAAATGGCAGACCTAAGCCCTAACATGTAAATACTTACATTAAATATAAATGGTCTAAATATACCAACTACAAGGCAGAGATTGGCAAAGTGGATTAAAAAACATGACCCAACTATATCTATTTACAAGAAACTCACTTCAGCTATAATGATATAGTTGAAAGTAAAAGTGTAGAAAAATATATACCATGCAAACATTAATTTAAAAAAAAGCAAGAGTGGCTATATTTACATTAAATAAAGTAGAGTTCAGAGCAAATAAAATTACCAGGGACAGAGAGAGAAATCACATAATGATAATAAAGCCAATCCACCAAACAAAAGTACCAATCTGTCAAGAAGACATATCAGTCCTAAATGTGTATGCATCAAATAACAGAACTGTAAAACATGCATACCAAAAACTGAAAAAATGGAAAGAATAGACAACACCACAATTACAGTTAGAGAGGTCAACACCCCTTCTGAACAATTAATAGAACAGTTAGACAGAAAAGCATTAAAGATATAGAAGAATTCAGTAATACCATCAACAAATAAGATCTAATTGACATTTATATAACCTTCCACCCAACAACAGCAGAATACACGTTCTTCTCAAGCACCCACAGATTATATACCAAGATAGACCATATCTTGTGTCATAAAATAAACCTCAACAAATGTAAAATAACTGAAATCATACAGAGTATGTTCTCCAACTATGCTGGAATCAAACTAGAGATCAGTAACAGAAAAATAACAGGAAAATCTCCAAACACTTGGAAACTAAACAACACACTTGTAAATAATCCATGGATTAAAGAGGGAATCTTAAAGCAAATTAAAAAAATACATTGAAAATGAAAATATAGCATCAACATTCATGGGATGCTGCTAAAGCAGTGCTGAAAAGGAAATTTGTAGCACCAAATGCTTACATTAGAAAAGAGGGAAAGTCTCAGATCAATAGTTTAAGTTTTCACTCAAGAACTTAGAAAAAGAAGAGAAAAAGAATCCAAAGCAAGCAGAATGAAGGAAATAATAGTGATAAGATCTGAAATTAGTGAAACTTAAAAGAGAAAAACAACAGAGGAAATCAATTAACAAAAAGCTAGTTCTTTGAAATGATCAATAAAATTGACAAAGCACTGGCAAGGCTGACAAAGAAAAAAGAGAGATGACACATATTACTAATATCAGGAATAAAACAGACCCTGTGGACATTGAAAGAATGAAAGGGGAATACTATGAACAACTGTAAATACATACATTTGACAACTTACATGAAATGGACTGCTTCCTTGAAAACACAAATTCCATACTCACCCAATATTAAATAGTTAATTAGCTCTATCACTATTAACAAAATTTAGTTCATAATCAAAAAACTCCCCCAAAGGGAATCTCTAGGACCATGATTTCACTCCTGAATTCTATCAAATATTTAAAGAAGAATTAACACCAATTTTACACAATCTCTTCCAGAAAACAGAGGAGGAAAGAATACCTCCCAACTCATTTAATGAAGTCAGTATTACCCTGATACCAAAAACAAAGACAATGCCAAAAAAAATGGAAAAGAAAACGAAAAAGAAAAAGAAAAAGAAAAACCTACAGACTAGTGTATATATCCTTCATGTGTATAGACATAATGTATATATCCCTCATGCATATAGATGCAAAAATTCTTTTTTCTCTGCTAATTTAGTTTTATTTTACAATTTCAGTTTAACTGAGGTATAACTGACATATAGAATTGTAAGATATTTCAAAAATTCTTAACAAAATATTAGCAAACAGATTTCAACAATATATAAAAACAATTATACACCATGATCATATAAAGTTTGTTCTAAGGATGCAAGGTTGGTTCAACATTCAAAAATCAATTAATGTAATCTGCTATATCAATAAAATCACAAGATTGTATCAATTGATATAGAAAAGCATTTGACACATTTCAACATCTATTCATGATAAAAACTCCTAGGTAACTAGGAATAGAGGAGAACTTCTTCAACTTGAAAGAGAACATTTACAAAAAACCTGTAGCTAACATTGTACTTAATGGTGAAAGATTAGATCCTTTCCCCTTAAGATCAGGACCAAGGCAAAGATGTCTGCTCTCACCACTGCTATTCAACATAGTACCAGCAGTTCTAGCTACTAAGTGAAAAAACAAGGTGCAAGATAGTGCGTAAATTATGTTATCTTTCTGTAAGGGAAGTATGGAAAACAGGAATAAATATATTTGCATTTCCTTATGTTTGCATAAAGAAATACAGAAAAAATAAATAGAAAACTAATGAAATGATTACCTATAAAGAGAGGGTGGGAGTTAGAATTCTCTGTGTATATTTTTATACTTATTTTATACCACTTAATGTTCTTTTGACTTTTGAACCAATGTAAACATTCAACATATTAAAAGGCAATTCAGGTGGTAAGGAGGGAGTGGGAATGGGGAATGACTGTTGATGTGAATGGGGTTTCTCTTAATGATATTGAAAATGTTCTAAAATTAGATGGTGGAGATGGTTGCACAACTCTGTAAATATGCTAAAACCACAGAACTCTACACTTTAAATGGTGAATTTTATGGTATATGAAATATATCCTGATAAAGTTGGAAAAAAAAGGCACACATGCACACCAAAAATTTCAGGAATGAAGAGAAGATAGACTCAAGATAAAGCAAAGACAATAGGAAAATAACATGGAAGATTTGATGCCCTTAAATCCAGAACTTTCTAAAAACATCTAGAAAATACAATTAAACAACACTGGCTCAAGGAGGAAGAAAAAAACCTAATAATACTTAGAGAAACTAAATTATTAGTAAACAATACTTTGTAATGAAACAACAGACTGAGGTAAGTTTAAGAAAACTTTGAAGGAGAAGATCATTTCAGGGTTATATAAAATCTGGAAAAAAATACTCTCCAATTCAAATTTTAATACTAAAATAACCAAGATACTAAAACTAGACAAAATTAGAAGAAAAGTAAATCATAGGCCAATCTACTCCTGAACATGGGTGCAAAACCCTTCTAAGTAAAATATCAGGAAACTGAATCAAAGCAATATATATAAAAATATAAGCATGTCTAGGTTGTAATATTCCAGAAACTCAATGTTGAATTAGAAAGTCTACTAGTGAATTCAACACATTAATAGGCTGAGGGAGAAAATAGCAAATGATATTCTCAATAGATGCAGACAAAGAATTTGATAAAATTCAAAGCTGCTCATGATTAAAAAAAAAAAAAACCTGGGCTATTCTGGTGGCGCGGTGGTTAAGAATCCACCTGCCAATGCAGGGGACACGGGTTTGAGCCCTGGTTCAGGGAGATCCCACATGCCACAGAGCAACTAAGCCCGTGAGCCACAACTACTGAAGCCCATACGCCTAGAGCCCGTGCTCCGCAACAGGAGAGGCCGCGGTGGTGAGGGGCCCGTGCACCACAACGAGGGGTAGCCCCCGCTCGGCAACTAGAAAAAGCCCACGCACAGCAACGAAGACCCAACACAGCCAAAAATAAATAAATAAATAAATAGATTAAAAAAAAAAAACCCCTAATGAACTTCTGGCAAATTAGAAATAGAAGAAGCTATATACTACATGGCAAACATTACACTCCAGGGTGAAATGCTAGACGTAGTTCTTAGCCAATCAGGAATAAGATTGGATACCCAGTGTGCTCTTTCCATCCAGTATTGTCCTATAGGTCCCAGACAGTGCAGACAAAGAAGAAAAAGAAATTCAACATAAAGGATTAGAAAAAGGAAACCAAATAGTAATTATTGTCTGACGATATGCTTGTATAAATAGACCCCCTCCCTCCATTGACAGAAGACTGGAATTAATAAGGTAGTTTAGCAAGCTGCTGGATATATAATCAATAAACAAAAATCAATTGCCTTTGTATATACTCCAAAAAACAATGAAAATAAATAAATCTACTAAGGCAACAAAAAGATGGGGTGGTTAACAATAAAGTCAACAAATATTTTGCAAGGGACTTTTAAATGTCACAGTTCCAACAGCCTTGGGTCCAACCCAAGCATGGCAATGGAGGAGAGAAAAGGTGGAGCCTGGGGCTGTCACCTCAGACACAGTCTTCTGTTGTGGGATTTTCTGGTACCAGCCTCCAAGATAGAGTCAGAATGTCTTGAGTTAAAGAGAATATTAAGTATAGCAGCGGTCCCCAACCTTTTTGGCACCAGGGACCGGTTTCGTGGAAGACAATTTTTCCACGGACCTGGTGGCGGGGGGATATGATGGTTCAGGCGGTAATGCGAGTGATGGAGAGCAGCAGATGAAGCTTCGCTCACTCGCCCACCGCTCACCTCCTGCTGCGCAGCCAGTTTCTAACAGGCTGCGGGCCGGTATGGGGGTTGGGGATCCCTGAAGTAGAGGGTGTAGGAAGCTGCCCAGCAGCGACTATCCTAAAAGCTGGACCACTTCATCCTGCTTTCCCCTAGTTGCAGCTGGTGGCGTTGACCCAGCAGGGGCATCTCCAATCATACCTAGACCACTCACCCTCACCAGACATGCCTGCCGGGCCCAAGGGCAACAAAGGGCTTTGGCGGCCGGCCTGGTATGTTCCAGCCTCAAGCTTCCACACATATTTTTAAGATAAATTTAATTTTGTGAATAGGTAATACATTTGTATTGTTAACCAAACCAAACCAAAAACCTTGGTGATGGGTTACAGATGGGATACAGAGCTTGGAGCAGGAAGCAGCTTATTTGCAGTGAGCATCACTGACTGTCTCAGGGCTGCTGTCCCAGTGTCCCTTTCCTTTGCGGTTGTCTTCTGCCTCATTCTCTCACTCTTCCCTTTATCCTTTGACTCTGTCTCCTGTAAAAACTGCATTCTCTGGCAGTCTCCTAGAGGAAGGAAGAACAAAGACAGCATTTCCTTAAACTGCTCTTCCACCTGAGAAGACAGCCCAGCTCCTCCTGTTCCCTGGGCCTGATGTGACCAAGAGGCAGGTGATGGGTCTAGCTAACCTCCAGGGCAGATTTCTCCTTGTGTTCCTGACCCCAGCCCTACCCTGTGAGCCATTATTGCCTTCCCTACATGAGGGGACAGGCAACGGCTGACCATGGGAGCACGACTAGCCCGTCAGGGCTGTCTACACCAGAGATGTGGGGGACCCCAGAATGGAGGTAGTTGATCTTCTTTGGTTGCTGGGGTGCAGGTGAGGGAAGCCACCGTGAGGGGTGCAGTCCTGGTCTAGGGGCAGATGGGGAGGGGCATTTTGGTCCAACAGCAGCACTGCAAAGGCATGAAGGCAAAGTGTGCTTGGGGCCCACATTTCAGACAGGGTTCAAAGCCTTCCTGGTCAGGAATGCACTGCCTGGCCTGCACAGACAGAAGAGGACTATTGCACTCACGGTGTTTCCTTTCCACGTGGGCTCCCTCCTGGGGACCTGGGAGGGACTGGGGAGGAGGCCTGTGTGGGTGGCTGAAAGGCCAGGGTCCCAGGATAGGAGAGCCTGAGAGCAGAGATCTGGCAGAAAGCGAGGAGCCTCCTCCCCCACAGTCACTTGGATCCTGTTTGGGACCCTGGGATCCTGGGCAGAGGTGGCAGCTAGTTGTCACCGTGGTCTTGGGACTGAGCCTGGAGCAGGGCTGGGGGCTCTGCTCACCCAGTCTCCTGACCTTGTGTGGCCCAGTGAGTTTCTGAACTATATTCCAACTGCCCATTAAAAGCACCCCAAATTGTCCAGAGCAAGAAGGTGGTATGTTGTGATAATAGCCTCAAATTTCTGGAGTGGGCAGTGGCCTTGGGTTGTTGGCCCTGTCATTCCAAGGACAGGGAGAGGGGTTGTTCCTCTGGGTAGTGATGGATTAATGACAAACCTTAGGAGTCTGGGTGTCCTTGCCCTTTAAATCAAGCCCCAACATAGAATTTAGCATTTTCATTCTGATTGGAATTTAGGGCTTATTACTGCCACTAGAACCATCCCAGGGAGTGTGGCTTAAATGTCAAGATATATTTTTCAGGTGCATAAGACACCAAAGATCACAGCTGTCTGGAAGAGTGAATTTTAATTAGCAAAGGGATCCCATAAAATCTCACCAGCCCTGATGAAGCAGCCATGCCAGGCTTTGTTCAACCCCGGTGTTTATTACATACTCAGATGGCTGGTGATAGTATCCAAAGGACCTCGGGACTGTGTTAGTGGGAACTGGTTTTAACTTTCAAACCTTATCTGTCAAGTCCCTTATGCCAAATACCTCTGGAGAAAGAAAGAGGGCTGCATAAAGGCACTTTATGAATACCTAATAGTGTAGTGTTGTCCCTAGGGCCTTCCATGCACTGTGCTTCCTTAGCAGTTAATTTATATGGTCTACAAAGAATTTGTTCTTTGAGGGCTTGGGGAGCCACTCACATTTGGAAAGGAGCCCCCTTACTAGTTCTTACTTCATTTTCCCCCACACCTGATTTCTCTACTCCCACTCTTTGAGTCCTCAGCACTGCCAGAGAAAGCCAAGGATATCCCCTTCTTTGATGCCAGCAAAGACTCATCCAGTTCAGTGACAGTCCAGCCAGCCCTGCCCTGGTAGCTGGGTACTCAAAGATGAGTGGGGATATCTTATCCTTTGAAGAACTCATGGTCTCCTGATGTGTAAGCAAGCTGACTGTGACACTGAGTGACAAGGTGCCCTGGCTACAGTGTGACTGAGGTAGGCAGTGAACACAGAAGAACACTCAGGAAGGTGTGTGAGTGTGTGTGTTGGGAAGGTGGTGAACTCACTAAGTAAGAGCTGGATTTTACAAGATGAATAAGACTTTACTAAGCAAAAGAGGGGATATTACTATCGACGTTACAGAAATAAAAAGATTATAAAGGAATACTACGAACAGCTATTTGTCAATAAATTAGATAACATATGAAATGAACAAATTCTAGGAGACAAACTGCAAAAACTGACTCAGGAGGAACTCGAAAATCTGAATAGACCTATAGCACATAGACAGATTGACAACAAAAGCACAGGCAGCAAAAGGAAAAAGAGATAAGTTGTACTTTGTCAAGAACTTTTGTGTTGTGAAGGACACCATCAAACATGTAAAAATATTTGTATATATGATAGGGCCCTGTATTTAAAATATTGAAGAACTCTTACATTTTACTAAGAAAAGACAAATAACCCAATTAAAATGGGCAAATGGGGAATTCCCTGATGGTCCAGTGGTTAGGACTCCATGCTTCCACTGCAAGGGGCACAGGTTTGATCCCTGGTCGGGGAACTAAGATCCCGCATGCTGCACTGCGTGGCCAAAAAAAAAAAAAAAAAAAAAAAGGACAAATGATCAGAATATACATTTCTTCAAAGAAGATATACAAGTGGCTAATAAACACATAAAAAGATGTTCAACATCATTAGCTATCATGGAAATGAGAGTAGCATCGACATATATACTCTACCAATGTAAAATAGATAGCTAGTGGGAAACAGCAACATAGCACAGGGAGATCAGCTCGGTGCTTTGCGACGACCTAGAGGGGTGGGATAGGGAGGGTGGGAGGGAGGCTCAAGAGGGAGGGGATATGGGGATATATGTATACATATAGCTGATTCACTTTGTTATACAGCAGAAACTAACACAACATTGTAAAGCAATTATACTCCAATAAAGATCTATCAAAAAAAAAAAAACAACACAATGAGAACCACTTCATACTTGGCTTGGCTAGAATAAAAAAGTCATATAACAACAAGTGTTGGTGAGAATGTGGAGAAATTGGAACCCTCATATACTGATGGTGGGAACATAAAACAGTACAGTCATTTGGGAAGACAATATGGCAATTCCTTGAAAGGTGAAACGTGGAGTTACAATATGACCCAACAATTCCACTCCTAGGTATATACCCAACAAAAATAAAGACACGGTCACACAAAAGCTTGTACAGGCATACCTTGGAGATATTGTGGGTTCGGTTCCTGAATATCATAATATAGTGAGTCACATGAATGTTTTGGTTTCCCAGTGCATATAAAAGTTATGTTAACACTATACTCTAGTCTATTAAGTGTGTAATAGCCTTACATTAAAAAAACAATTTCTATACCTTAATTGAAAAATACTTTAACACTAAAAAATGCTAACCATAATCTGAGCCTTCAGTGAATCATAATCTTTTTGCAATAGTAACGTCAAAGATCACTGATCACAGGTCACCATAACAAATATAATAATGAAAAATTTTGACATATTGGGAGAATTACTAAAATGTGACACAGAGACACGAAGTGAGCAAATGCTGTTGGAAAAATGGCACCAATAGACTTGCTCAACACAGGTTGCCATAAACCTTCAATTTGTAAAAATTTCAATATCCATGAAGGCAATAAAATGAAGTACAATAAAATGAGGTATGCCTGTACAGGAATATTCATAGTAGTTTTATTCGTAATAGCCCCAAAGTGGAAACAACTCCAAAATCCATCAACTGATGAATGGAACAAAATATGGTATACTCATACCGTAGAATATTATTTCGCAATAAAAAGGAATAAAGTTCTGATATATGTGACAGCATGGATAAACCTTGAAAACATTATGTTATGTGAAAGAAATCAGTCATAAAAGACCAATTATATGATTCCATTTATATGAAATGTTCAGAAGAGGCAAATTTACAGAGACAGAAAGTAGATTACTGGTTGTTTAGGACTGGAGGGGAAAAGGGGGTGAAGGCTAATGGGTATGGAGGTTTTGGGGAGAGTAATGAAAATGTTCTAAAATTGATTTTGTTGATGGTTCATAACTCTGTGACACACTAAAAACCATTGAATTGTATACTTTAAAAAGGTGAACTTCATGGTATATTAATTGTATCTCAAAAAAATTGTTAATAAAAAAAGAATTCACTCAGCAGTAAGAAGAGCATGCTGGGCTGGGGAACGGCATTATAAATGGGTGTGTTTGGGAACTTGGAACATTTGATGTGATGATGGCAGCTGGCAGTGAGTGGAGGGGCACTGGTGTGGCAGAAGACGAGAGCAGTGGGCATGGGCTGGAGCACACAGGCTGTGGTGTCTGGATTTTCTTTGAAGGCCATGATGGCCCAGTGAAAAACATGAACAGGAGGGTGGCAAGCAGAAGAAAGACTACTCCAGAATGAAGAGTGTGTGGCTGAGGCCAGGGCTGAACTGGGGCAGTAGGTGCCAGGCACGGGGAAAAGGAGGTGGATTTGAGAGCCAGGTGGAAGGTGCTAATCTTTTCACAGCTTTCTTGATTTTATTTTAATTGGAAAAGATGACAGAAAAACTCAAAATGGAATTTGAAAACAAACCAACAAATGAAAAGCCTCTGAACAGTCCTCCCTACCTTCAATGAATGCTCCTTTTCCTTTGAGAGCTGTGGCTGGGGATCACCGTCAAGCTACTTAACTCTTTTCTTTACATTGATTTTTAAAATGGAAGTATGGAATGAGGCAAGATGGCGGAAGAGTAAGACGCGGAGATCACCTTCCTCCCCACAGATACATGAGAAATACATCTACACGTGGAACTGCTCCTACAGAACACCCACTGAACGCTGGCAGAAGATGTCAGACCTCCCAAAAGGCAAGAAAATCCCCACGTACTTGGGTAGGGCAAAAGAAAAAAGAAATAACAGAGACAAAAGAATAGGGACGGGACCTGCACCAGTGGGAGGGAGCTGTGAAGGAGGAAAGGTTTCCACACACTAGGAAGCCCCTTCGTGGGCAGAGACTGCGGGTAGCAGAGGGGGGAAGCTTCAGAGCCACGGAGGAGAGCGCACCCACATTGGTGCGGAGGGCAAAGCGGAGATTCCCGCACAGAGGAGCGGTGCCGACCAGCACTCACCAGCCCGAGAGGCTTGTCTGCTCAGCCGCCGGGGCGGGCGGGGCCTGGGAGCTGGGGCTCGGGCTTCGGTGCTAGCCGGGAGGGAGTCCGGGAAAAAGACTGCAGCTGCCAAAGAGGCAAGAGAATTTTTCTTGCCTCTTTGTTTCGCGGCGCGCAAGGAGAGGGGATTCAGAGCGCCGCCTAAACAAGCTCCAGAGACGGGCGTGAGCCGCGGCTATCAGCGCGGATCCCACAGCAACAGGGACGCAGAGGGAAAAACGGAGAGATTCCCGCACAGAGGCTCGGCGCCGAGCAGCACTCACCAGCCCGAGAGGCTTGTCTGCTCACCCGCCGGGGCGGGCGGGGGCTGGGAGCTGAGGCGCGGGCTTCAGTCGGATCCCAGGGAGAGGACTGGGGTTGGCTGCGTGAACACAGCCTGAAGGGTCTAGCGCACCACAACTAGCTGGGAGGGTGCACGAGAAAAAGTCTGCAGCTGCCGAAGAGGCAGGAGACTTTTTCTTGCCTCTTTGTTTCGCGGCGTGCAAGGAGAGGGGATTCAGAGCGCCACTTAAACGAACTCCAGAGACGGGCGCGAGCCGCGGCTATCAGCGCGGACCCCAGAGACGGGCATGAGACGCTGAGGCTGCTGCTGCCGCCACCAAAAAGCCTGTGGGCGAGCACAGGTCATTCTCCACACCGCCCCTCCGGGGAGCCTGTGCAGCCCGCCACGGCCAGGCTCCCGTAATCCGGGGACAACTTCCCCGGGAGAGCGCACGGCGCGCCTCAGGCTGCTGCAACGTCACGACGCCTCTGACGCCGCAGGCTCGCCCCGCCTCCTCCGTACCGCTCCCTCCCCCCAGCCTGACTGAGCCAGAGCCCCCGAATCAGCTGCTCCTTTAACCCCGTTCTGTCTGGGCGGGGAACAGACGCCCTCAGGGGACCTACATGCAGAGGCGGGTCCAAATCCAAAGCTGAACCCCGGGAGCTGTACGAACAAAGAAGAGAAAGGGAAATCTCTCCCAGCAGCCTCAGAAGCAGCGGATTAAAGCTCCACAAACAACTTGATGTGCCTGCATCTGTTGAATACCTGAATAGACAACGAATCATTCCAAATTTAGGAGATGGACTTTGGGAGCAGGATATATTAACTTTTCCCCTTTTCCTTTTTTTTGTGAGTGTAGATGTGTATGCTTCTGGGTGAGATTTTGTCTGTATAGCTTTGCTCTCACCGTTAGTCCTAGGGTTAGGTCCGTCCGTTTTTTTTTTTTTTTTGGCTTAAAAAATTTTTTTTTCCCCTAATAAATGTTTTCTTAATAATTTTTTCCTTATTTTCTATTTTTAAAAAAATTTTTAACAAGTTTTTTCATATTTTTTATTTTAAAAAATTAAAAAAATTTTTTTCTTAATAAATTTTTTCTAAATAATTTTTTTCTTATTTTTAGTATAAAAAATTAATAAATCTATTTTTAAAAATTAAAAAAAATTTTTTTTCTTAATAAATTTACTCTTAATAATTTTTTTTCTTATTTTTTATTATAATTGCTTTATTTTATTTTATTTTATCCTCTTTTTTTCTTTCTTTCCATTTTTTCTCCCTTTTATTCTGAGCCGTGTGGATGAAAGGCTCTTGGTGCTCCAGCCAGGCATCAGGGCTGTGCCTCTGAGGTGGGAGAGCCAACTTCAGGACACTGGTCCACAAGAGACCTCCCAGCTCCACGTAATACCAAACGGCGAAAATCTCTCACAGATCTCCATCTCAACATCAAGACCCAGCTTCACTCAACGAGCAGCAAGCTACAGTGCTGGACACCCTATGCCAAACAACTAGCAAGAGAGGAACACAGCCCCATCCATTAACAGAGAGGCTGCCTAAAATCATAATAAGGCCACAGACACCCCAAAACACACCACCAGACGTGGACGAATCCACCAGAAAGACAACATCCAGCCTCATCCACCAGAACACAGGCACTAGTTCCCTCCACCAGGAAACCTACACAACCCACTGAACCAACCTTAGCCACTGGGGACAGATACCAAAAACAACGGGAACTACGAACCTGCAGCCTGTGAAAAGGAGACCCCAAACACAGTAAGATAAGCAAAATGAGAAGACAGAAAAACACACAGCAGATGAAGGAGCAGGGTCAAAACACACCAGACCTAACAAATGAAGAGGAAATAGGTAGTCTACCTGAAAAAGAATTCAGAATAATGATAGTAAGGATGATCCAAAGTCTTGGAAATAGAATAGACAAAATGCAAGAAACATTTAACAAGGACGTAGAAGAACTAAAGAGGAATCAAGAAACGATGACAAGCACAATAAATGAAATTAAAAATACTCTAGATGGGATCAATAGCAGAATAACTGAGGCAGAAGAACGGATAAGTGACCTGGAAGATAAAATGGTGGAAATAACTACTGCAGACCAGAATAAAGAAAAAAGAATGAAAAGAACTGAGGACAGTCTCAGAGACCTCTGGGACAACATTAAACGCACCAACATTCGAATTATAGGGGTCCCAGAAGAAGAAGAGAAAAAGAAAGGGACTGAGAAAATATTTGAAGAGATTATAGTTGAAAACTTCCCTAATATGGGAAAGGAAATAGTTAATCAAGTCCTGGAAGCACAGAGAGTCCCATACAGGATAAATCCAAGGAGAAACACACCAAGACACATATTAATCAAACTATCAAAAATTAAATATAAAGAAAACATATTAAAAGCAGCAAGGGAAAAACAACAGATAACACACAAGGGCATCCCCATAAGGTTAACAGCTGATCTTTCAGCAGAAACGCTGCAAGCCAGAAGGGAGTGGCAGGATATACTTAAAGTGATGAAGGAGAAAAACCTACAACCAAGATTACTCTACCCAGCAAGGATCTCATTCAGATTTGATGGAGAAATTAAAACCTTTACAGACAAGCAAAAGCTGAGAGAGTTCAGCACCACCAAACCAGCTTTACAACAAATGCTAAAGGAACTTCTCTAGGCAAGAAACACAAGAGAAGGAAAACACCTACAATAACAAACCCAAAACATTTAAGAAAATGGGAATAGGAACATACATATCGATAATTACCTTAAATGTAAATGGATTAAATGCTCCCACCAAAAGACACAGACTGGCTGAATGGATACAAAAACAAGACCCATATATATGCTGTCTACAAGAGACCCACTTCAGACCTAGAGACACATACAGACTGAAAGTGAGGGGATGGAAAAAGATATTCCATGCAAATGGAAATCAAAAGAAAGCTGGAGTAGCAATTCTCATATCAGACAAAATAGACTTTAAAATAAAGACAATTACAAGAGACAAAGACGGACACTATATAATGATCAAGGGATCGATCCAAGAGGAAGGTATAACAATTGTAAATATTTATGCACCCAACATAGGAGCACCTCAATACATAAGGCAAATACTAACAGCCATAAAAGGGGAAATCGACAGTAACACAATCATAGTAGGGGACTTTAACACCCCACTTTCACCAATGGACAGATCATCCAAAATGAAAATAAATAAGGAAACACAAGCTTTAAATGATACATTAAACAAGATGGACTTAATTGATATTTATAGGACATTCCACCCAAAAACAACAGAATACACATTTTTCTCAAGTGCTCATGGAACATTCTCCAGGATAGATCATATCTTGGGTCACAAATCAAGCCTTGGTAAATTTAAAAAAATTGAAATCGTATCAAGTATCTTTTCCGACCACAACGCTATGAGACTAGATATCAATTACAGGAAAAGATCTGTAAAAAATACAAACACATGGAGGCTACACAATACACTACTTAATAACGAAGTGATCACTGAAGAAATCAAAGGGGAAATCAAAAAATACCTAGAAACAAATGACAATGGAGACACGACGATCCAAAACCTATGGGATGCAGCAAAAGCAGTTCTAAGAGGGAAGTTTATAGCAATACAAGCCTACATCAAGAAACAGGAAACATCTCGAATAAACAACCTAACCTTGCACCTGAAGCAATTAGAGAAAGAAGAACAAAAAAACCCCAAAGCTAGCAGAAGGAAAGAAATCATAAAGATCAGATCAGAAATAAATGAAAAAGAAATGAAGGAAACAATAGCAAAAATCAATGAAACTAAAAGCTGGTTCTTTGAGAAGATAAACAAAATTGATAAACCATTAGCCAGACTCATCAAGAGAAAAAAGGAGAAGACTCAAATTAATAGAATTAGAAATGAAAAAGGAGAAGTAACCACTGACACTGCAGAAATACAAACGATCATAAGAGATTACTACAAGCAACTCTATGCTAATAAAATGGACAACCTGGAAGAAATGGACAGATTCTTAGAAATGCACAACCTGCCGAGACTGAACCAGGAAGAAATAGAAAATATGAACAGACCAATCACAAGCACTGAAATTGAAACTGTGATTAAAAATCTTCCAACAAACAAAAGCCCAGGACCAGATGGGTTCACAGGCGAATTCTATCAAACATTTAGAGAAGAGCTAACACCTATCCTTCTCAAACTCTTCCAAAATATTGCAGAGGGAGGAACACTCCCCAACTCATTCTACGAGGCCACCATCACCCTGATACCAAAACCAGGCAAAGATGTCACAAAGAAAGAAAACTACAGGCCAATATCACTGATGAACATAGATGCAAAAATCCTCAACAAAATACTAGCAAACAGAATCCAACAGCACATTAAAAGGATCATACACCATGATCAAGTGGGGTTTATTCCAGGAATGCAAGGATTCTTCAATATACGCAAATCAATCAACGTGATACATCATATTAACAAATTGAAGGAGAAAAACCATATGATCATCTCAATAGATGCAGAGAAAGCTTTCGACAAAATTCAACACCCATTTATGATAAAAGTCCTGCAGAAAGTAGGCATAGAGGGAACTTTCCTCAACATAATAAAGGCCGTATATGACAAACCCACAGCCAACATTGTCCTCAATGGTGAAAAACTGAAACCATTTCCACTAAGATCAGGAACAAGACAAGGTTGCCCACTCTCACCACTATTATTCAACATAGTTTTGGAAGTGTTAGCCACAGCAATCAGAGACGAAAAAGAAATAAAAGGAATCCAAATCGGAAAAGAAGAAGTAAAGCTGTCACTGTTTGCAGATGACATGATACTATACATAGAGAATCCAAAAGATGCTACCAGAAAACTACTAGAGCTAATCAATGAATTTGGTAAAGTAGCAGGATACAAAATTAATGCACAGAAATCTCTTGCATTCCTGTATACTAACGATGAAAAATCTGAAAGTGAAATTAAGAAAACACTCCCGTTTACCATTGCAACAAAAAGAATAAAATACCTAGGAATAAACCTACCTAAGGAGACAAAAGACCTGTATGCAGAAAATTATAGGACACTGATGAAAGAAATTAAAGATGATACAAATAGATGGAGAGATATACCATGTTCTTGGATTGGAAGAATAAACATTGTGAAAATGACTCTGCTACCCAAAGCAATCTACAGATTCAATGCAATCCCTATCAAACTACCACTGGCATTTTTCACAGAACTAGAACAAAAAATTTCACAATTTGTATGGAAACACAAAAGACCCCGAATAGCCAAAGCAATCTTGAGAATGAAAAATGGAGCTGGAGGAATCAGGCTCCCTGACTTCAGACTATATTACAAAGCTACAGTAATCAAGACAGTTTGGTACTGGCAGAAAAACAGAAATATAGATCAATGGAACAGGATAGAAAGCCCAGAGATAAGCCCACGCACATATGGTCACCTTATCTTTGATAAAGGAGGCAAGCATATACAGTGGAGAAAAGACAGCCTCTTCAATAAGTGGTGCTGGGAAAATTGGACAGGTACATGTAAAAGTATGAAATTAGAACACTCCCTAACACCATACACAAAAATAAACTCAAAATGGATTAAAGACCTAAGTGTAAGGCCAGACACTATCAAACTCTTAGAGGAAAACATAGGCAGAACACTGTATGACATAAGTCACAGCAAGATCCTTTTTGACCCAGGTCCTAGAGAAATGGAAATAAAAACACAAATAAACAAATGGGACCTAATGAAACTTAAAAGCTTTTGCACAGCAAAGGAAACCATAAACAAGACCAAAAGACAACCCTCAGAATGGGAGAAAATATTTGCAAATGAAGCAACGGACAAAGGATTAATCTCCAAGATTTACAAGCAGCTCATGCAGCTCAATAACAAAAAAACAAACAACCCAATCCAAAAATGGGCAGAAGACCTAAATAGACATTTCTCCAAAGAAGAGATACAGATTGCCAACAGACACATGAAAGAATGCTCAACATCATTAATCATTAGAGAAATGCAAATCAAAACTACAATGAGGTATCATCTCACACCGGTCAGAATGGCCATCATCAAAAAATCTAGAAACAATAAATGCTGGAGAGGGTGTGGAGAAAAGGGAACACTCTTGCACTGTTGGTGGGAATGTAAATTGATACAGCCACTATGGAGAACAGTATGGAGGTTCCTTAAAAATCTAAAAATAGAACTACCATATGACCCAGCAATCCCACTACTGGGCATATACCCTGAGAAAACCATAATTCAGAAAGAGTCATGTACCAAAATATTCATTGCAGCTCTGTTTACAATAGCCAGGACATGGAAGCAACCTAGGTGTCCATCATCGGATGAATGGATAAAGAAGATGTGGCACATATATACAATGGAATATTACTCAGCCATAAAAAGAAATGAAATGGAGGTGTTTGTAATGAGGTGGATGGAGTTAGAGTCTGTCATACAGAGTGAAGTAAGTCAGAAAGAGAAAAACAAATACAGTATGCTAACACATATATATGGAATCTAAGGGAAAAAAAAAAAAAAAAAAAAAAGAGGTCATGAAGAACCTAGTGGCAAGATGGGAATAAAGACACAGACCTACTAGAGAATGGACTTGAGGACATGGGGAGGGGGAAGGGTAAGCTGGGACAAAGTGAGAGAGTGGCATGGACATATATACACTACCAAACGTAAAATAGATAGCTAGTGGGAAGCAGCCGCATAGCACAGGGAGATCAGCTCGGTGCTTTGTGACCACCTAGAGGGGTGGGATAGGGAGGGTGGGAGGGAGGGAGATGCAAGAGGGAAGAGATATGGCAACATATGTATATGTGTAACTGATTCACTTTGTTGTAAAGCAGAAGCTAGCACACCATTGTAAAGCAATTATACTTCAATAAAGATGTTTAAAAAAAAAAAAAAGAAAAAAAAAATGGAAGTATGGTTGATTTACAATGTTGTGTTAATTTCTGCTGTATGCCAAGTGACTCAGTTATACACATATATACATTATTTTCTTTAAACTTTTTAAATTTTTAAAATAAATTTATTTATTTATTTTTGGCTGTGTTGGGTCTGTGCAAGGGCTTTCTCTAGTTGCGGCGAGCAGGGTCCACTCTTCATCGCGGTGCACGCGTCTCTCACTGTCACGGCCCCTCTTGTTGCGGAGCACAGGCTCCAGACGCGCAGGCTCAGTAGTTCTGGCTCACGGGCCTAGTTGCTCCGCGACATGTGGGATCTTCCCAGACCAGGGCTCGAACCCGTGTCCCCTGCATTGGCAGGCAGATTCTCAACCACTGTGCCACCAGGGAAGCCCAACATTATTTTTTATATTCTTTTCCATTATGGTTGGTTTATCCCAGAATATTGAATATAGTTCCCTGTGCTATACAGTAGGACCTTGCTGCTTATCCATTCTATATGTAATAGTTTGCAACTACTAACCCCAAACTCCCAGTCCATTCCGCCCTCAACTCCCACCTTTTGTAACCACAAGTCTGTTCTCTATGTCTGTGAGTCTGGTTCTGTTTTGTAGAGAGGTTCATTTGTGCCATATTTTAGATTCCACATATAAGTGTGGTATCATATGGTATTTGATACCATGTCATATGGTATTTGTCTTTCTCTTCCAGACTTACTTCACTTAGTATGATAATCTCTGGTTGCATCCATGTTGCTGCAAATGGCATTATTTTATTCTTTTTTATGGCTGAGTAATATTCCATTGTATATATGTATCACATCTTCTTTATCCATTCATCTGTTGGTAGACATTTACATTGTTTCCATGTCTTGGCTGTTCTGAATAGTGCTGCTATGAATATAGGGGTGCATGTACCTTTTTGAATTATAGTTTTGTCCAGATATATGCCCAGGAGTGGAATTGCTGGATGATATGGCAATTCTATTTTTAGTTTTCTGAGGAACCTCCATACTGTTTTCCACAGTGGCTGCACCAACTGACATCCCCGCCAACAGTGTAGGAGGGTTCCCTTTTCTCCACACCCTCTCCAGCATTTGTTATTTGTAGACTTTTTAATGATGGCCATTCTAACCAGTGTGAGGTGGTACTTCATTATAGTTTTGATTTGCATTTCTCTAATAATTAACCATGTTGAGCATCTTTTCATGTGCCTATTGACCATCTGTATGTCTTCTTTGGAGAAATGTCTATTTAGGTCTTCTGCCCATTTTTCGATTGGGTTGTTTGTTTTTTTTTTGTTGAGTTGTATGAGCTGTTTGTATATTTTGGAAATAAAGCCCTTGTTGGTTGCATCATTTGCAAATATTTTTTCCCATTCCATAGGTTGTCTTTTCATTTTGTTGATGGTTTCCTTTGTTGTGCAAAAGCTTGTAAGTTTGATTAGGTCCCATTTGTTTATTTTTGTTTTTATTTTTACTGCCTTGGGAAACTGACCTAAGAAAATATTGATATGATTTATGTCAGAGAATATTTTGCTTATGATCTCTTCTAGGAGTTTTACGGTGTCTTGTCTTTAAGTCTTTAAGCCATTTTGAGTTTATTTTTGTGCATGGTGTGAGGGTGTGTTCTAACTTCATTGATTTACATGCAGCTGTCCAACTTTCTCAGCACCACTTGCTGAAGAGACTATCTTTTCCCGTTTTATATTCTTGTCTCCTTTGTCAAAGATTAATTGACCATAGGTGTGTGGGTTTATTTCTGGGCTTTCTATTCTGTTCCATTGATGTATGCCTGTTTTTGTGCCAATATCATACTGTTTTGATTACTGTAGCTTTGTAGTATTGTCTGAAGTCTGGGGTTATGCCTCCTGCTTTGTTCTTTTCCCTCAGGATTGCTTTGGCAATTCTGGGTCTTTTATGGTTCCATGTAAATTTTAGGATTATTTGTTGTAGTTTTGTGAAAAATGTCATGGGTAATTTGATAGGGAACACTTTAATTCTGTAGATTGCTTTGGGTAGTACGGCCATTTTAACGATATTGCCTTCCAATCAAGAGCATGGGATATCTTTCCATTTCTTTAAATCATCTTTAATTTCCATTATTAAAATTTTATAGTTCTCAGCATATGTCTTTCACCTCCTTGGTGAGGGTTATCCCTAAGGCTACTTCTTGAAGCCTCGGTGTCCTTGTTTGCAAAACCTACCTGCCCGAGAGCCGTAGTGAATGTTAAATGTGATAGTATATGTATGTCACTTAGCACTGGTCCTGGCATAAAATGAGGGCCAAATAAAGACCCATTCTTGCCCACACATGTGGTTACTTCTTGTATATTTGGAAGGATGAGATGGATCTCATTCTGAGTTCTTCTTTCCCTTAATTGGGCATCATGTGTGTTTTTTTCATACTGTGTGTTTGTGTGTGTCTGTGTGTGTTTCTGTTTGTTGATATTGAGGAGGAGGTTTTTTTTTTTTAAGTGGGAAGATGCACAAAAGAGACTATTTACTTTAAGCTTTTATTTATTTATTTTAAATTAATTAATTAATCCTTATTTTGGTCTCCTGCACTGTCATGGAGAAGAGATGTGAGCTTAAGGTTTTAATATTCATGTGTCTATTATTCTTTATATCTTCTGTAATTTTTGCTTTATGAATATTTATGCTATGTTATTTGTTATCTAGGTATCATTATCTATGTTGAGAATTGCACCTTTGACCGTAACAAAGGGCCAGTCTTCATATTAATTAATGTTTTTCACCATGAACCCAACCTCCTTTATACTCTTTCTGCTGCATTTCTGATATAAGTTGTTCATACTTTTATGTTTATCTTTCCCAATTATTCTGTTTTAGTTATATCTCTTGTACCTAGAGTGGAGTGGGATGTTGCTTTTTGGAACATTTTTGATTGTGTAGTTTTTTTTTTTTAGAATTACAAAAAATTTATTTATTTATTTATTTATTTTTGGCTGCATTGGGTCTTTCTTTGTTGCTGTGTGCGGGCTTCCTCTAGTTGCGGTGAGCGGGGGCTACTCTTCATTGTGGTGCACGGGCTTCTCATTGTGGTGGCTTCTCTTTTTTCAGAGCACGGGCTCTAGGCACGCAGGCTTCAGTAGTTGTGGCTTGTGGGCTCTAGAGCACAGGCTCAGTAGTTGGGGTGCACGGGCTTAGTTGCTCAGCGGCATGTGGAATCTCCCTGGACCAGGGCTTGAACCCATGTCCCCTGCATTGGCAGGTGGATTCTTAACCACTGCACCACCAGGGAAGTCCCAATTGTGTATTAATCTATGTACTAGCCTACATGACAAGTGTGTTTTGTCTTAGTTCTGTCATATAATTTAGTTTTTAAGGCTGTTAAAAAACTCCGTATATTATCTGTCTTTTTATGTGTATTTCTTCCGATAATTAGAAAGGTATCTATTATTATTATTGTTTTTATTGAGATATAATTGACATGTAACATTGTATGAGCTTTAGGTGTACAACATAATGATTTGATATACGTACTACTTAGTCTTTATATCATTTTAAGGCCACATCCGATTCTATTGTGCTGGTGTGTCATCATTGCTTTTTAGTAAATCTTGTGTGGTAGACTGAGATTGTCTCTAATTTTGCAAAGATGCTCTAAGCATCTCTGTGTTTAGTCCTGGTTTTAGTCAGGACTCTTTGGTTGTAAGTGACAAAGATGACTTGAGTAGCTGAGGGATATTGGTCCCTAGACCTCCTGGGGGAAGGGCCTTGCCCAGGAGCCCCATGTGCACCAGTGCACAGATTTCATCATGCCCTTGCCAGCATCCAGAGCTACCATTTAACTTTCCTATTCTTTGCTAATTTAATGGGTGTAAAATGAAACTTCAATGTTGCTTTAAGTTTAATAGCAAGGGGTGAAGATGTCTATGGATTTGTTTGGTGTGGGCTCTTTCTCCTGTGGTGGGACTGTGTTTATTCCTTAGCTACTGCCCATGGGGCTGCTTTCAGACTGTGCCGGAGAATTGGGACACAGGGCCTGGCCTCCACGTGGTCTTCCCATTTCTCAAGAATATACAGAGCATGTCTCCAACTGTGTAGCAAAGGCCAGTGTGTTCTGCTCCCACCACGGGGCCAGCTCTGTTTCTGTGGGCTGCCTGAGAGGGGCCAAGGAGGTGATAAGTGAAAATCCATCACAACTTCTGGAACCAACTCAAAGGACACACTCGCTGCAGGAACACCAGCAGGACTCAGCCAAGCTCAGAGATGTTGTCAGGAGAATGATTCCATTTCAGCAGATTCAGTTCTTGTTGGGGGAGGTCTTTGGAGGATAGCTTACAAAAAGCCTAAAAACTGTCTGAACGGTATTTGTGTAGGAGGAGAGAAGGAGAAGGGAATTTGGCCTTTGCTTGAATCCAGTGTCCTTTGTGTTCTTCTCTTGTGGGGTGTCTGTGCAGCAGCTTCACCCTCAATTGTTTATTTTCCTCTTTTGGACAGAGCTGTGAGCAAAACATGACAAGTGGTGCTCGGTGCGGCAGGAGTATAAATCAGTAGTGGGACCTTGGTTTACACAGTGTCTTATACAATGTCATCTATGTCTTATACATTGGTTTACTTGAATAACAACCTTTAGATTTCAGGAATTCCTGAGTTTGCTTCAGTTTTCTAAAATCTTTGAATGGAAAATGGTTTATAAGATGAATAGAAAATTTTATCTGATTAGTAATATTTTTCCTTATTAGAATGTTGGATTTCATCTCTGAGAATCCTTCTAAGTGTAACTGCAGGCACATGCCCTGGGTCTCAGGTACGTTTGGGTGTCGGGATCCCTTTGCAAGAGCAGCAAAGAGGTTTGGTGTGAAAAATAAATCCTCACCCAAAATGAAAGTTCCTCTGCTCTGATTTCTCTCATAAGTTGGATCTTAGTTGCTTTCTATTTTTCAGAAATTCCTCAAAACATGTGGTCCATCAAGAGCATCATTTTTATTTCCCCATATTGTTGGGGCGACTTATTCATTTGAAAATGCTGTTTTCTCCTGCTATTTCTTAGCTATTTTGGAAGTAGGGGATATGATATGAATATGGCTCACCATCTTGAATTGGCCATCTCTGTTTGACTCATTTAGCTTTAAATATTTGATCCATGAGAACTTTATTTTAGTGAAAGGAGTATGGTTGTGACCTGGCATTAAATTTTTAGTATTATTTTTAACTGATTAAATTTCCAGTTGTCTTAATGCCTTTTTTTTTTTTAAGTTTTAGTAATTGGTTTTTTTTTTTTTCCTTTTTTAATTAATTAATTAATTTATTTTTGGCTGTGTTGGGTCTTCGTTTCTGTGCGAGGGCTTTCTCTAGTTGTGGCAAGCGGGGGCCACTCTTCATCACGGTGCGCGGGCCTCTCACTGTTGCGGCCTCTCTCGTTGCGGAGCACAGGCTCCAGACGCGCAGGCTCAGTAGTTGTGGCTCACGGGCCTAGTTGCTCCGTGGCATGTGGGATCTTCCCAGACCAGGGCTCGAACCCTTGTCCCCTGCATTAGCAGGCAGATTCTCAACCACTGCGCCACCAGGGAAGCCCTGTCTTAATGCCTTTTATTGAATGAGCTATGTTTGCCCACTGATTCAATGGTTCTCCTCTAACACATATCAGATCCCTGCTTTTACTTATACTATTTCTGACCTCCCTTGTCTGCCCCGATTTCTCCTTCTTGGCAGTGGTGCCGGGTGGGTTTATCACATCCAGGAGAGAGTGCTAGTCCTGCTTTGTTACTTTTGGTTTCCAGAGATTTCCTGGTTATAACTTTATTTTCCTTTGGATAGACTGGCTTTTATTTATTTATTTATTTAAATGCCAACATTTTATTTATTTATTTTTTAATATTTATTTATTTATTTATTTGGTTGCACCAGGTCTTAGTTGTGGCAGGCAGGCTCCTTAGTTGTGGCTTGCGGGCTCCTTAGCTGCGGCTCACCAGCTCCTCAGTTGCAGCACGTGGGGTCCTTAGTTGTGGCTCCAGGGCTCCTTAGTTGCAGCAGGCGGGCTCCTTAGTTGTAGCATATGAACTCTCAGTTACAGCATGCATGTGAGATCTAGTTCCCTGACCAGGGATTGAACCCAGGCCCCTGCACTGGAAGCATGGAGTCTTATCCACTGTGCTGCCAGGAAAGTCCCAAGATTGGCTTTTAAATCTCTTCCTTTTCCAAAAAAAAAAAAAGAGAAGAAAAAAATAGAAAAAGATACTATCCTAAACCAGAAAGAAAGAAAGGAAGGAAGGAAGGAAGGAAGGAAGGAAATGTCAAACCAAACCAAACTTCAAACCCAACCAAATCCTGTTAAGATTTTGTTTAGGATTGAATTAAGCTTATAGTTAATACGGGAGAGAATTGATATCTGTATTAGTTTTCTAGACTTCAATGACAAATTGCCACAAACTACATGGCTTAGAACAACAGAAATTTAATCTCTCACAGTTCTGGAGGCCAGAGGTTTCAAATCAAGGTGTCAGCAGGCCCTGCTCTTTCTGAAGTCTCTAGAAGAGAATCTGGTCCATGCCTTCCTCTTAGTGTCCGGTGGTTACCGGCAGTTCTTGGCATTTATTGACTTGTAGACATGATTCCAATCTCTGTCTCTGTCATCACATGGTGCTCTCCCTGTGTGTCTCTTGCCCTTTTCTTATGACACCAGTTGTTTTAGATTAAAGACACACCCTACTCCAGTATGACCTCATATTAACTAATTACATCTTCAGTAACCCTATTTCCTAATAAAGTCACACTCTGAGGATTCAGGAAGAACATGAATTTTGGGAGGACACTCAAACCTTGTAGAACATCTTTAAAATTTGTATCAGTATTGTATCCAAGAACAAGGTATGTCTATTTATTCAGGTCCTCCTTTACATCATTTAATATTTTTTTCATACAGTTCATTCCTAGTTGAAAAATTTTTTGTCCTTTTTGTGAATGATATAGTTTCTTCTGTTACACAATCTAGTTGGTATTGTTTCTATTTCTTATAACAAACTATGGGAAATCAATCTTGTTTTGGGTATAGATTTTATAACTCAGTGAATTATCTTATTATTTTTAGTAACTTTCAGTGAGTTCTCTTGAGTTTTTCAGGTTTATAATTGTATCATCTACAAATAATGATACTATTGCCAACTCTTTATGAATATTTAAACTTTGTATTTTGTTCTTACATCTAATTGTGAGATTCCAGACTTTGGCTAAAGTGGTATTTTGAGGTCTTCACCTTCTAGAGTTACTTCTCATCTGGATGGAGCCTGGGGTGGTGAGAAGACAGCTCAGGTTTTCTGGGTAAGGCAGGCCAGTCCTCAGGCCAAACACTGTCAGCATTAGAATCCACCAGGGCATCTGGGAGCTATTCCCGCACCCCTGGAAGGCAAGTACCAGGGGTGGACAGCTGCTTATGCCTGCCCTGAATCTGTGGCCCCTACCTTTGTAGGGTAGTAGACCTCACTCCTCCGCCATCCAAGTCCATGGTTTAGGCTGACTCCAGTACTCTAGGTATGGCCAGTCACTGTATTCCATTCCCTGGGAATGGCAATTCATTTGGGGCAGGGGTAGGGGGTTGCACTCGACTCAAGCCAGGGCTGGGCAAGCTAATTTTGGGACTCTTTTTTATGAGAAAGTCTCTGCCTTGTGGACCTGAGATGGGGAAGGAGTTGCCCTGAAACTACTAGGGCTACACACGAAGGACAGCCTGCCTGAAGCTCAAACTAGTAATAATGACACCAAGTTATAACAGCATCATTTACTTATTTGGATACAGCCACACCTGCAGCTAGTTACTCTTAGATTTTTAAGGTACATGAGCCAATAAAGACCTTTTCAGTTATGTCATCTTGAGTTAAGTTTGCCACTTTCAGCTGGAAGACACTTGAAAAATATTCACCCTATTAATCTCTTGTCTTAAGCTTGGGAGGTTAAACCCAGGGCTGTACTCACCTGCTGTTCAAAAACAGTGTGGTCATGAGGCATTTTGTATTTACTCACTCAAATAATATGTGTTGAACACCTACTATGTACAAGTGCTGTTCAAGCCCTCGGGATACATCAGAGATCAAAACAGAAAATGATTCCTACCTTCATGGAGCTCACTTTTTAGTGGGGAAAGTGGGTAATAAGCACTAAAAATTAATGAATAAATTATCTAAGATGCTAGAATATGATCAGTGCTGTGGAAAGGCAAAGAAGGATAAAGTAAGGGGGATGAAGAGGTGGTTTTCAGCATTAAAAAGGGTGGTCGGGTTAGGCCTCATTGAGAAGGTACTTTTTGGGCAACGGTAGGTGGGGCATGAGGTCTGTTACTGGAACACCCCCCCACCCCCTGAACTTGGGGCAGGGAGGAGGTGGTAGAGATGGAGAAGCAGGTGGGTTTGCTGAGGATAATTAGGAGCTAGAGTTGGCAGGACTGTGTGATGAGCAGGACACCAGGGAGGAGGGCAAGGGAGGTTTGAGATGACTCCTAGGTCTGGACCATTTGTCAGATGGGCCTGGATAGAGCAGGGAACTACTGTCCTCAGACAAGAGCTGAGTGTGTTGAATTGCGGTGTCCTGGAGACACCTAGGAGATCTGGACAGGCCCTGCCTCCCATGGGGCTGGTCTCATGGACTGGGCCCTGGTATCCTTTCCATTATGTCTTGGCTGCTGGCTGCATGTGGTCAGCATCCCTCTATATGCATGGTTGCTCGAACTGGGAAGTGGGCTGGACAGTTGTGGGCCTGGTCTCAGGCCTGTCAGCTCCTGGTCCCCTCCCACTCTCCCTGCCCACTCCTGCGCTCAGCTGCGGGCCAGGCTCAGCTGCTACCCTTGTGTCTGGCCTTGGACAGGGACCCGGAGTCTGTTTCCCTCTTGGGCGGCTTGGGCAGGCGAATCCAGAGCACCTGCGCTGAGAGTGCCAGGACAGTGCCGGGGGTCTCCCAGGCCTCCTTTCCCTCTCCTCTCTCCTCCCTCAGCCAGCACCCAAGAAGTCCACACACTCCTGTTCATGTTTGTTGTTCACATTTCTCTGATGGATTTATTTGCCCTCATTTGCATAAGAAATACCACACTCCCCAACTTAATGAGCAGGCCCATCTGGCAGTGCAGGCCTCCTCTCGGCTGAGAGCTGTGCGGCCGTGAGCTGTTATAATTAGGCTGTTCCCTTTCAGGATTGAGGAAGGACTGTCCGAGCGAGCAGGTTCTTGACACAGCCCCTGAACCAGGGCTCTCCGCAGCGGGCCAGAGCCGGCTCCCTGGGCTGCCGGCTGTCTCGCCCGTACGCCCATCTGTTTGTGCCGTCTGGGTTGGCCCTGCTTCTCCCGAACTGTCCTTGGCTGGGCCAGGGCTTGGCCACCATCAAAGTAGGCATTTCATAGTAATATTGCAGAATCAAGCTGGGAGCAACCTCATGGCCACTTGGTTGAGCTTGTCCCAGGATGGAAGCACTGGAATCCTATAATATGATGTCTTGGAAGGGATGCTCTGGAAATTCAGCTCTGGGCAGTGCTTAACTGAGCTATGTCAGAGGTGACACTCCAGAGAATGTGCCCTAATCTCTCAGATGTCACTCTGATGACCTCCATACTAACCCCTCACCCACCCATTGCTTCCATCCACAGTGGTTACTGCCCATTCCTCTGTGCCAAGCAGGCTCCGTGCTGGCCCCAGAAGAGGTGAGAGACTCCAGCCTCATGGTGGTGGGAGCCTTAGGACACAGGCACCCCCATGTGAAGATGTACTGTTAGAATAGGGTAAAGGTTGAGGGAGCCCGGCCAGAAGAACGTCTGTGTCTGACTTGAGCAGGTCATGCCTGGTCCAGCATTGGGGGGTGTCCCCCCGGTCTCCCTGCCTGAGTGCAGAGTGCCAAGCCACCCTTCTCTGCCCCAGGCTGCCTTAAAGCTTGGCTTCATCATGGCTATTCTGGCTCCACTCCTGCCCCCTGCTCACTCCAGGAGTCCTGTGTGCTTAGTGAGCACTTCTTGCCTTATTTCTAGTAATGAGATAAAAATTCATGCTGCTAAATGAGCAGTTTCCAAGAAGGGGTGATGGAACCCCCAAGTATCCTAGGAGGGTGGGACAGGGGAGAACAGTGGTTGGAGAAGGTGGCAGTGGGTGGCATGCTGCAGTTCATTTCCCCTCCTTTTTGCCTACAGGAAGGCTTAGGAGAAATAGTAAATCAAAGGGAGAATTTGCTAAGTTCTAAGCTGGCAGCTGGAGAGAGACTGAAGGGTTCCTGTGAGTGCGCCAAGCTGCCTGAAGGCTGGAAGGGGATGGAACTGTGCCTAGACCCCTGAGACTGAAATCTGGGCTTGAGGAGGAATATTCTGATGCTGGAAAGAGCACGAGGGGCCTGAGTGGTGACCGGTGAGAGTTAGTAAGTTCCTTAGTCTTTGTGTTTCTTCCAACTGAATTCTATATTTGTATTTTTATAATATTGAGGTATCATGACAAAGTGCATAAAGTGCACTCATATAATGACCAAGCAGGACCCTATAGGGCCTTCCTGGGACAGATTCACCCCACCCCCCAAACTCTGCCTGCATCATGTTTGTAGAAAAACTTTAGTCTCCTAGGCCTTCCAAAGAATAAATTTAATCAGAGAAGTGAGAAAATGAAGAAACAAAGGAAAACAGTCAAGCAAGACAAAATAATATTAGTTTAGCCGTTAAACAAAGTCAAGGACATTTAGTTCCTCCTCAAGAGCTATAGATAATATTCTGAGCCATATCCTTTGAGCTGTTTTGCAGATACTGAAACCCCCACCATGTGGAAGAAGTTAACTGTATGCTGCTCACAAGCACCTGGATCCCAGAATGGTTGGAACTGGAAGGTTGATGATGTTGACTCCCAATTACCTCACCACCAACCAAGCAGAAGAATGTCCATGAGCTGATCACACACCCACAACACTCTCCCTCACCCTGTCTTTAAAAAAGCCATCAGGGGGTTCAGGTCTTTTGAGCATTAGCCACCTGGACTCCTTGTTGGTGCTTGCAATATATGCTGCACTTTCCTTCACCACAACCCTGTGTCAATAGATTGACTTTACTGCACATGCGCAAGCCAATCCAAGTTTGGTTCAGTAACAATATTAAGCAGATCTTTACAGTGAATATTTCTACGTGTATAGAGAGGCTTATCAGCACTCTGTAAGGCTCCTATACTAATTACATTTTTTACTTTCAGTATTTTATCACGCTTTGACACCTTCTGATGCTTTGCTGGCTGGGGTGATACTGCCCATTCCAGCCTAGAGGCAGCAAACAACTTGCCTGTAAGAGTGTCTTTTATATGCAAACCAACCAATCCAAACTGCTTCCTTTATCTAACTCACAGGCTAAGCCAATATCCCCCTGCCCTAACTCACCCCTGGGACAGGTACCAGACAGCTAGAGACCATCCCCATAGTCCAGAGCTTGCCAAAATTATTCAAACTATCCAATCCTAAACTTGCCTACTTGCCTCTCCCATTTCTTTCCTGGGAACCACAATATGAGCCCTGGCCATGCTTTCCTCTGGCTCCTTCTGCCTCCTGACCAACCTGGTGCTTCCCCAAGTGGTCCTGCATGGCCTGGCATGCCCTTTTCTCTTGGGAACTGTAAGTAGTAAACTTTTCCTTCAAAGGCAGTTGTCTCTCTGTCTGTCACCTTAGCATATCTGATTAAAAACAAAATTCCATTTCAAGACAGCCCCCATCATGTCCCTTCCTAGTCTATATACTCCTCCATCCCAAGATGTACCACTGTTGTGATTTCTATCATAACAGAGTTTTGCCTGTTCTTGTCCTTTATATAAATAAAGTCATTCAGTGTATTCTCTTTTGTGTCTGGCTTCTTTCACTTGGCATAATAAGATTCATCCATGTTACTGAGAATATTCCTTTCTCTCTCTCTCTCTCTCTCATAGTATTCCATTATATACATAGGCCAGAATTTACTCATTTCTTTGTTGATGGGTATTTGAGTTTTTGACTGTTTCACTCCGTCTCTATACCTATTTCTCATAGAGTTTCACATTTCATTGTTATTAGACTCTTTGTCAACTATGAAGTAAATTGCAAGTATCTTATAAGTCGCAACTGTGTGTGTTTTGTATTCTGTCTCCTAGAGCCTGGTGCCTAGTAACAGCTGTTCTACATCCATTTAGCAAATAGTTCTTGAGAACCTACCATGTGTCAAGGTGTTGTCCTAGGTGCTGGACTACCTCCCACAGGGGGCTGCATTCTAGTGGCGATGGTGGTAGTGGGAAGAACAGATAGCAAATAAGCAAGAAAATAGATCATATAATTTCAAGAAATGGTATACATTAAGGAGAAACTAAAGCAGGGTGATGGTATTCAGTGTATGTGTGGCAGTGATTATTACAGGCCAGGAAGTCAGGGCAGTGCTCTCTGACAAAGTGCTTTTTAAATCAGATACTTGAATGCAGTGGGGGAGGAAGCCCTGTGGGAAAAGAGCATTCTAGATAGAAGGGAATAGCATGTGCAAAGGCCCTGAGGCAGAGACATACTCTCTTAAGGTGCAGCAAGAAACTGAGAAGGGCTGAAGAAATAGACATGAGGGGGAGAGTGGTAGGAGTGTGATCATATGGCCCTGGACTTGACAGATTGACTGACAGACACACTAAAAGATATTCAGACTTGAGTATGTGGAGTACATTCTATTGAAAAAGATCTAAGCTTGTCCATTTAAAGAAAACAACTGATAGTATTTGTGGCTGAAGAGAAAATTTGAACTTTCAAGTGAAAATTAGAAATTTGGGAAACATGTACCTACCACTGTGAGTTTACACAGCTTCTCAATACATAACTTTTCTGATGAGATTAATGATGATTTAATGAATGTGATTTTTGATATTGTTTAAAGCAACGTGTCAACATTTGGAAGCTCTGTATGATTTAGAGAACCAGTGTTTTCCAAATGGCCATGCATCATGTTTCTGTTAGAAGACAGTCCTCCACTGGGGCTTTCTCCCACTCCCACAGGTCTCACTGGATGTGCCAAGAATGCAAGTCCTGACACTCTCTTTATTCAAGCTGTTTCTCGGAATTGTTTGTAGTGAGCTGCCTTGAAGGATGAGGCACTGTCTCCCTTTAGGTCAAAGAGCAGGCTTGCTTGCTGTATGCTATAAAATACATCGGTTCCCAAGCTCAGGGTCTGTCACTTGCAACACAAAGCCACTGTTAGCGCAGCATCTATCCGGGCCACTCTGCATCACCTCTGTGGGACTTGAGGGGCAAAGAGAAGTGCTGTAAACAGGCTGATGCTTACAGTGCTTGCTGTGGAAGCATGTTGTGAGTAATAAAGCCCTTTGTCTCTGACAAAGGAATCTCATGTCTTTTGCCAGCATTCATGAAACAGCAACAAGCTGATTTAGTACATTCTAAGTAGGATAAAATCAATCCCAGTCCTGACAGTTACAAAATCATGCATGGGCAAAGGACCCATTCAAAGTACGAGACAGAAAAGTGAATTTTAATGGAACAGAGTACAAAACAAAGCTTATTGCTGAGGTTTCAAAGTTCACACTGCAACCAGCAGGGCTGGTGGTAGGTGCAAGGAATGAAGCGCAGGCACTTCACACCCTTGAGAATGAGTGCCTCCTTGAGTTTGTACCCTGAGTGCCTCACTCACCCTTGTTCTGGCCCTGGCAACTAATCTTTAAGAAACAGCTTCTTTAAAAAAAGTTTTTTTGAGGAACCTCCATACTGTCTTCACATATATATGTGGAATCTAAAAAAATAAAACAAACGAACAAATTAAAGAGAAACAGACTCACAGATACAGAGCACAAATTATCGGTTACCAGTGGGGAGAGGGCTGGGACGAGGGGTAAAATAGGTCAAGGGGATTAAGAGATACAAACTACTATATATAAATTAAATACAGAGAAAACCATAATTCAAAAAAACACATGCACCTCAATGTTCATAGCAGCACTATTTACAATAGCCAGGACATGGAAGCAACCTAAATGTCCATTGACAGAGGAATGGATAAAGACGATGTGGTTCATATATACAATGGAATATTACTCAGCCATAAAAAAATGAAATTGGGTCATTTGTAGAGATGTGGATGGACGTAGAGAGTGTCATGCAGAGTGAAGTAAGTCAGAAAGAGAAAAGCAAATATCGTGTGGAATCCAGAAAAATGGTATAGATGATCTTATTTGCAAAGCAGAAACAGAGACACAGATGTAGAGAACAAATGTATGGATACCAAGGGGGAAAGGGGTGGGGTGGGAGGAATTGGGAGACTGGGATTGACATATATACATTATTGGTACTATGTATAAAATAGACAACAGATGGGAACATACTGTATAGCACAGGGAACTCTACCCAATGCACTGTGGTAACCTAAATGGGAGGGAAGTCCAAAAGGGAGGGGATATCTGTATGTGTATGGCTGATTCATTTTGTGCAGTGGAGGCTAACACGACATTGTAAAGCATACTCCAATAAAAATTAATTAAAAAAATAAAACAAGTTACAAGGATGTAATGTACAGCACAGGGAATACAGTCAATATTTTGTAATAACTTAGGAGTATAATTTATAAAAATATCGAATTACTATGTTGTACACCTGAAACTAACATAAGTCAACTATACTTCAGTTAAAAAAAAAGAATGAAACTGCTTCTTGTTGAGTTCTGGTGTAGAATCAAGTAAGAATATCCGTAATTCTCTGAAAAAGCTATTAAAATACTCCTCTCTTTTCTAGTTGCATCTCTGTGGGAGTCCTGAGCTGCTTCTTATGCTCTAACCAAACAACACATCATAACAAACTGAAGCAGTAACAAAGATGAGAACCCAGCTGCCTCTCTTAATCCAGGCATTAAAGAGATTTGCAAAACTACTAAACAATGGCATACTTTGAGCTACATTTTCCCGTTTGTCTCAGAACATATAGCTAGTCTTTACTAAAAAATGTGTTATTTATAAAACCATGCAATGGGCTTATTATTGTTATTTTTAAACCTAGTTAAGGAATGAATGCTTTTAAAATGTCTCAGTTTAAAATTTTAATGTGGTAAACATTGATGGGTGTAACTCGCACAAAACAAAAATTCTTTGGGGTTCTCAATAATTTTTAAGTGTACAGGTGTCTTGAGACCAAAAAGTTTGAGAACTGCTGGTCTAAATGTTTAAACGTTATGAATCAAGCTAATGAACTGGTAAATAAAATATGTTGTTACTCCAGACTTGAAAAATAAATCTTTAAAATGGCCTAGAAAGCCAGATTTAAATTGAGAAATATTTTTTTATAAGTTAATTTTATTTCCTTTTTAAAAAAAAATAAATTTCTTTCTTTCTTTCTTTCTTTTTGGCTGCATTGGGTCTTTGTTGCTGCGTGCGGGCTTTCTCTAGTTGCGACTAGTGGGGGTTACTCTCCCTTGTGGTGCGTGGGCTTCTCATTGCGGTGGCTTCTCTTGTTGCGGAGCACGGGCTCTAGGTGCGCCGGCTTTAGTAGTTGTGGCACGCGGGCTCAGTAGTTGTGGCTCACGGGCTCTAGAGCTCAGGCTCAGTAGTTGCGGCGCACGGGCTTAGTTGCTCCGCAGCATGCGGGATCTGCCTAGACCAGGGGTTGAACTCATGTCCCTTGCATTGGCAGGCGGATTCTTAACCACTGCACCACCAGGGAAGTCCCCTGATTTTATTTCTTACTCAAAAAAAATTTTTTTTTGGCCACGCCACATGGCTTGCGGGATCTTAGTTCCCCGACCAGGGATTGAACCACTGTCCCTTGCAGTGGAAATGCGCAGTCCTAACCACTGGACTGCTGGGGAATTCCCCAAATTGAGAATTGTTGAACTCATCAGAATTCTATGCTGGAGCGTGGTGGAGAGGGGAGCTGTGGCCTGGCATCACCCTCTCTCCTCACCCCAGGCTCCAGGCACCTCTGAAAACAGAGGCTTTTTGGTCACCCTCTAGGACAGATCCATGCAAGAGGCCTGCACAGGTCCTGAAAGTGAGCTTGGGCTTTGGGGTCAGGCCCTGTGGAGTCTGGGAGACCCAGAGCACAGTCTGGAGGGTAAGGGAGTGGGCTTGGGTGGACACCTCCCCTTGACCCCGTATCTACCTCATCCCCATATACCTCATCCCATGAAAAGGGACATGGCTAGAAGTTAAGTCTGAGAGGAAAGTACAGGGTAGGTTCTAACAGGAGTCCTGCTCCCTAGCAGCTGTCTTGGTACTTAGCACCCAGTATAAAGCCTTGCTGACTGATTGGAAGATTCCAGGGCAGCACTGGAGCCTGTGTTCTCTATATCTGCCATCAAGGCCCTTCTTGACGCTGGGCTGGTCACTTCACTTCTCCTGGTCTCCACTTCCTTGTGTTAAGACTTGGAGGGTTGATAAGAGTGTCCCCAGGTGCTCTCCTGGGGGTCACTTTCATTCCAAGAGTCTATGATTTCCGAATTGTTGTTGAGACCCTGATAACCTATACGCTGCATGGTCTTAGCTGGTTGATTAGAGAAAAAGTGATTTTTCTTTTTTTTGGAAAAAATGAATAGAAATATTTATGAAGACTTCTTTCTTAAATTACACTGCTATCTATTTAGCACAGGAGCCAAGTGAGATAGGCTCATACTGAACCGGAAAATAAGACTATTTCTCTCATACATGTTTTTAGTCAGTTACATTTTCAAAGTACATTTTAAAGGATACAATCATCTTTCAGAAAATAGCTTGGAAGTGTAATCTGGCGGGGGGATGGTCATTACAAAATCACTCCTACTGATTTTTTCTGATTTTCATACAAATGCTACATGGTACAGGTAGGGTCTGAGGGCAATGTCTGGACACAGTCTGTTACAGTTAAGAAATACTTTGTGAAGCCTGTTTTGTGGAATTCACCATGGGCAAAAACAAAGAAATAAAATGTACAGACCTACCTTCAAAAAGCTTACTTTCTGCTAAGAGAAATCCATCTATTTATCCATCTGTCCATCCATCCATCCATTCGTCCATTTCTCAGTCTTCCCATTTGTTCATACATCTACTTATTCTGCCCATCTATCTATCCATCTACCTATCACCTACTCATTCACTACTCATCCATCCATTCATCTATTTACTTATCTATCTATCATCTTTCTATCAATCTATCTATCCATCTGTCTATCCCAACCGTCCAACTACCCATTAATTCATCTGTTTATTCCAACCATCCATCCATCCATCCATCCATCCATCCATCCATCCATCCATCCATTTATCCATCCAGCAGATATTTGGATCCTCTATCTGAGAGGAGCCAAACCTCATATAGGTCATGTTGTTGGGTGATTAGAAAACACCTCTGGGTTTCTAGGAACTGGCTCTGCCCTGGCCCCCTTCATTAAGTTTAGTGAAGGAAGTCACTGTAGCCTGACACAGTAGAGGCAGATGTGTCTGCTCCCTTTGCCAAAGGAACAATGTGGTTATTAGTTCAACAGGTAAATATGTCAATAGGAAAAAAATGTCAGAGTCATGTGACTAGGAGCAATATTAACTTCTCATATAGACCTGATAATGGTGAATGAATCTTCACTCTGTAACAAGGCTTGACCTTGGACATTTTGGAAGTGAGCAATCTGCATCCCAGAGGGGAAGACCCCGTGACTCCCACCCTTTCCCCGCCAACAGGTCCAGAACTACCACAACCCCAGAGTCAGCAGACCATGAAGCAAACATCTCAGCAGGCTGGGAATGCCCAAGTGTCGCTGATCTTGGGTCTCTGCCACTAATGGGAGGGGCAGGGTCAAAAGTAAGGAAGTGGGGTACACAGATGGGCCAAGCTTGAGACACAGTCCACACTTGGGGCAGGAGAGGTGGTAGATTGCCCCCTCCCCCTCAACTCATAGGTCTGAGCAGAATTCCAATGGAATGGTGGAGTGGCCATCCCAAAGAAAAGGACGTTGGGAGAGGACAGCACATGTTCACTCCCTGGTCACCTATGGGCAGGGGTTCTACCAGCAGGACCCCCATCCGGGATCTGCCCCTGCATCCACATTTGAATCCCCACCTCCCAACTGCTAACAAGTGGGCACAGCTTGTTCTACATGCTGCGGTGTGTTTTTGCACCAGCTGTCGCCTCCCAACATAGGTCACATCCCAGAGGCCTGGCTCTCCCCGTTATGCTGGGTCACCTCATGCAGCTGGAGAGAAGCCATGACGATGCTCAACATCGTCCTGCTGTCTCTGAGGACGAGGGGCCTGCCAAACCCTCCATCCGCTCATCCCTACAATGCTATGGCCTCAGGAGGGAGACGTGACGGGTAGGTGGCAGAGTGCTGGCATAGTTCTAGACTGGGGCCTTGCGCCTGCTGTCGAAGGCTGGTTAGTATTTACTGAGTAAAAGTCATTGCCCTGGAGACGCAGGGTTTATTGACACTGAGAGATGAAAGCTGTCTGGTCTGTGGGTCTACAGAGAAAGCCTCCTGTGTTTGTGGACAGAGTCTCAGGGAGAAGATGTCTGCCAGAGGCTGGCAAAGCAGGGGGTACTGTGGGTGGCTGGAGGTGGCCTGGGCACAGGAGACAGGTGGGCACTGCATTTGTGCTCTGAACAACCTGAGGTCTGGGATGCTGCCTGCAGGTTTGCCCTGAGTGACTAGTCCTGGCTTCAGGATCTGCCTTCCTCTAATTTCCCTTTCATCTGGGGCCAGCTCTGCCCTGGTCCCTTCAAGGCTTTCTGTGTCAGGCTCAGCTCTAGGTCCTGGGAGGGAGGGTCTAACGACACCCTAGTCCCATACCTGGGGTCTCTGAAATTAGGATCTCTTTTGACCTGGGTGGTTGGGTCTTGCCCTGGGTCCCCCAGGCCCTCCACACTTTGGGGTGCCTTTCTTGAAATTGTCTAAGTGCCTTGGACCAGCTGGCAGATGTGACCAGGTGGTGCTCTCCAAGCCTGAACAGGACCTGTGTGGGCCTTGAGCCCTATTTTTCTCCCTTGGGCACTGTCTGGCCCTGTACCCAAAGTGTGGAGTTGACCATATGCCTCAGGGGGCTCCAGGACTCAGGCTGATGGTCATTCTGCAGGCCCTATGGCTGGGCCCTGGTTCTAGGAAGGTGGCCTGGTAAGTAAATGCTTCCCACTGGCTGGTGTGATCTTCCTTTTGTGCAGTCAGGTGAGGTTGGGCTGCCAGAATGATGCTGACATGCTGATTTTGGGTGACTCTAATAGTTTACGTAGACAGAGGCCCCACAAAATATATTTTCCCAAGGGCCTGCACACCCTCATCTGCAGCAACTCACAAGCTGTCTGCGTGGTACCAGTAAATGCCTAAGCACCCCATCATCTTCCCCCATACTCGACCCCTCTTTCCAGCACAACCCCTGGGCAGACTGTCGGCTGCTTGCCCAATGGCTTTTTCCCCATCCCCAACTTATTTTTGCAGCCATCACCTTAACTTTGATCAGAAGAGTTCTGGTGGGTCCCAGGCAGTCTTCACTCCCCTTGGCCACTCTCTGCTCCGCCCTTGTCTGTGCCTGGCGTTGAGGGACTGTAGGAATGGTCCATGTCCCCATCTGTCTGTGTCCCATGGGTGTCTACACCTGCCACCTCCCTGGCAGCTTCTGGGTCTGGGCATCCCCTGTTGCCATGGCTAGCCTGCCCCAGACATTGGATGTCTGTGAGGACAGGTTTGACGTGTGCAGGGGCCACAGAGTGGAAACTTCACCTGGGTGACAGATGCTTCCTTCCAGACAGCAGATAAATGTCGATCTTAACTTCCAGAATAAAAGCATCCACTTATCTGGAAAATGTCAGAAAGAAGAATCGCTGCCCTTTGCCGAGCTGAGCCCTGCAGGGTTCGGGAGGGAACTGAGGAGGGTGAGATGCATGCCAGGTTGGCTCAGGGGAGTCCACTTTCTCACTCTGGGAGGAAAGGACAGTGGTGGCCTCCCCCACAGGCTGGTCTTGAGGCCTGGGATCACTGGGCCTGGGCATCAGGGAAGGCGGCAGTGTGGTGGGCAGAGGGAGTGGGTGTGCCAGATCTGGCTGGAAGACTTGTTCTGCTTGATGTCACCCACAGAGATGAACTGCTAACCTGACATCAAAGCCTGGGTGTTTGGCATCTCTGAAGAGGGCTGCCCTGGGCTGACATCCTGCTGGCTCATCGGCAGGAGCTGGGGGGAGCCGCTCCTTGCGGGGGCCTGGTATTCTCCAGCTGCCCACAGTCCTGGGCCAGGCTGTCTCCCGGCCTGCTGGCCTGCCTGGCCCCAGTGGGCATCCCGGCTGGGGGCCCAGTACTCCGCTGTGAGCCCTCCACCAGGCCAGGTGGGCTCCAGGTTGGTTCACACCATTCCCACCTCTGCTCCTTTCTCTAGGGATGGCTCCCTTTCTGGAGCTTCTGTCTTTTCCTTTCCGCCCTGGTTCTCACCATTTAACACAGCTCTGCTTGGTTCCGAGGCTATGGGAGTTCTTTCTTGCCTTGCTGCAAGCTCCCCACAGTATCTCTTTGTCTATGGATCTTGTTCCAGAGTCAGATTGTGCTGGAAGCCCCACCCCTTCCAGGGTCTATCCCACATCTCAGTAGAGTCAGGAAAACCTAAAATGCCAAGCAGCCCTCTTCCTGCCCAGTGTCCTTCCCCAGGCAATGCACAGGACAGCACATGCTCCATTACCAGCACTGAAGGCCCAGGAACATCTTCCTCACAGCCCTCCTAGTGTGATTAGTGGTGGGTGCTGGACGGCCCTAGACTAAATTCTGTGAGGGCCGGGCCTGCATGCTCTGTAACCCCAGTGCCTGGAAGAGTGCCCAGGGTAGCCAGATGCCCAGGAAATATTTGTGGGAGGAACTGCTACAGAAAGACTGCATTAGTCTGCTTGGGCTGGGTTGCTTAGGCAACAGAAAGTTATTTTCTTCCAGTTCTGGAGGCTGGAAGTCCAAGATCAATGTGTCGGCAGAGTTGGTTCCTTCTGAGGTTTATCCCCTCAGCTTGTAGAGTGCTGTCTTCTCCCTGTGTCTTCACATCATCTTCCCGCTGTGCACGTCTGTGTCCTAATCTCCTCTTTGTATAAGGACCCCAGTCATATTGGATTAGGACCCACCCACATGGCTTCATTTTCACCCATGCAGGTGGGGCTGTCACACACTGCTAGCAGCCACTGCTCTTGGCCCTCAGGGACGGCACAGCTGACAGACTGTGGGTCTGGTGGGGATGTCCCAGGTGGTCAAAGTGGTGTGGACAGCTGGCTTGTTCATGAACTCCCCCTCCCCACGGGTAAGTTTGCCAGGGGCTGGAGATGCTGCCTGAGCAAGTGGGACCACCAGCCACTGCCTCCGAGTTCACCCTGTTGATGTAACTTCACCAGTGTTTTCCTCACTTTGATGAGGTCTGGACACATCCTTGTCAGTATTCATGATATGTTTGGGCGGTGCCTTATGTTGCCATCACTTACCATTTCAAAACTCATGGACCTCTGTGGACATTTGTGGGGAAAATATTAAACTCCACCCTCTTGAAGTTTTAAATGAACATGCAGCTTTCATGAGAAAGATGCATTTCTGCCATCATACAAATTAACATGTATGTGGACACCTCTCCCTCAGTAAAATTTGAAATGCTGAGCTGACGTGAAAGACAGATGCCTACGCTGTATTTGGTGCCGGCACAAGACGCTGCCTGTATGCCATTTCACTGAATGCCCAAAACAACTTCATGAGGCAGATTGCATTTCCAGTCCCATTTTATAGACAAAGAAATTGAGACCTGGCAAGGTTAGGCACCTTCCTGAGGTCACATGGCTAAAGAGTGCTGGGGCCCAGCCTCAGCCACCAAGCTGCCCTGTGAAGGATAACAAGGACCAGCGTGGCCTGGGGAGGCTGAGAAGGAGGAGCTACTGCTGCCACGATTTAGGACTTCACAGCAGAGCTTCCTCTGAAATGTCTGAGTGCAAATCCGAGACCTAGATTCTCATTTCAGGCTCACAGCAGGCTGGTCGTCATGTCAAAGTTCAAGCTGGCAGACAGAGTTGATTAGATTTGATTTTATCTCTGGCTTTGAATTATTCATGCCTCTACCCTAATTTCCCCCAGACTAATTTAATAATGCACAGCAGCAGGAGGGCACCTGGTTGCGTGGCTCTGCACCGTGCTGGCCTAGGACTCCCATAATGTCCCCTGGGCAAAGGCTGCCTTGGGTACCTTTCCTTTATTTATTTATTTATTTATTTATTTATTTATTTATTTATAACATCTTTATTGGAGTATAATTGCTTTACAATGGTGTGTTAGTTTCTGCTTTATAACAAAGTGAATCAGCTATACATATACATATATCCCTATATCTCCACCCTCTTGTGTCTCCCTCCCACCCTCCCTATCCCACCCCTCTAGGTGGTCACAAAGCACTAGCTGATCTCCCTGTGCTATGCGGCTGCTTCCCACTAGCTATCTATTTTACGTTTGGTAGTGTATATATGTCCATGCCACTCTCTCACTTCATCCCAGCTTACCCTTCCCCCTCCCTGTGTCCTCAAGTCCATTCTCTACGTCTGTGTCTTTATTCCTGCCCTGCCCCTAGGTTCTTCAGAACCATTTTCTTTCTTTTTTTAGATTCCATATATATGTGTTAGCATACAGTATTTGTTTTTCTCTTTCTGACTTACTTCATTCTAGAGTATGACAGACTCTAGGTCCATCCGCCTCACTACAAATAACTCAGTTTCGTTCCTTTTTATGGCTGAGTAATATTCCATTGTATATACGTGCCACATCTTCTTTATCCATTCATCTGTCGATGGACACTTAGGTTGCTTCCGTGTCCTGGCTATTGTAAATAGAGCTGCAATGAACATTGTGGTACATGACTCTTTTTGAATTATGGTTTTCTCAAGGTATATGCCCAGTAGTGGGATTGCTGGGTCGTATGGTAGTTCTATTTTTAGTTTTTTAAGGAACCTCCATACTGTTCTCCATAGTGGCTGTATCAATTTACATTCCCACCAACAGTGCAAGAGGGTTCCCTTTTCTCCACACCCTCTCCAGCATTTATTGTTTGTAGATTTTTTGATGATGGCCATTCTGACCGGTGTGAGATGATATCTCATTGTAGTTTTGATTTGCATTTTTCTAATGATTAGTGATGTTGAGCATTCTTTCATGTGTTTGTTGGTAATCTGTATATCTTCTTTGGAGAAATGTCTATTTAGGTCTTCTGCCCATTTTTGGATTGGGTTGTTTGTTTTTTTGATATTGAGCTGCATGAGCTGCTTGTAAATTTTGGAGATTAATCCTTTGTCAGTTGCTTCATTTGCAAATATTTTCTCCCATTCTGAGGGTTGTCTTTTCCTCTTGTTTATGGTTTCTTTTGCTGTGCAAAAGCTTTTAAGTTTCGTTAGGTCTCATTTGTTTATTTTTGTTTTTACTTCCATTTCTCTAGGAGGTGGGTCAAAAAGGATCTTGCTGTGATTTATGTCATAGAGTGTTCTGTCTATGTTTTCCTCTAAGCATTTTATAGTGTCTGGCCTTACATTTAGGTCTTTAATCCCTTTTGAGTTTATTTTTGTGTATGGTGTTAGGGAGTGTTCTAATTCCATTGTTTTACATGTAGCTGTCCAGTTTTCCCAGCACCACTTATTGAAGAGGCTGTCTTTTATCCATTGTATATTCTTCAGGCACCTTTCCTTTAAGGCAAAGCCCTCCCTGAGTGTGCTGGACTTGGGAACCCTGCCTGGGCAGCCCAGAGCTCCAGGAACCTCCATCTTCCTGTGTTCCTGGCCTCTGAGACTCCCGACCCCAGCCCTGTGTCATGTCTCCCTGCAGGGCTCCTGTGCTCGGCACCTGGCCATGCTTCTGGAGCCCTGGACTCTGCTTCCATCACCCCTGGTCCAGGCCACACACCCCACAGCCCCAGAGTGTGTGCGATAAACTACTCCAGTCACAGCGCTCTCCTGTTCCAGATCCTTCGGGAGCTACCTCCTTATCTTGGGCAAAGGTCCAAGCTTGTTAGCTTGGCATTCAGGCCGTAGCCTACAGGGTCAGCCATGCTCCTGTCCTGCTCCCCATTGTGTGGAGCTGCTTGAAGGGCCGGCATACCTGCTGCTGTATCCCCTGCTCGAGGGCAGCTTCTTCCTTGGGAGGAGCACAAGGCCTGGCTGAGGGCCATTGGCCCTGACCACAGAGCTGACCCCAATCTTGGGCTACGGAGGGTTGGCGGGCTGCCTCAGGAGCCCTGCAAGACCCACCCCCCTCAGGCCAGGTGAGGTGCTGCCTGGGGCCCTGGCAGCCAGTCTTCTCATTCTGCCAGGGCTCTGGATGCTGGGCCATACCTCCCACCAGCTCGGGAACAGATAGAGGGCCAGAGCCAGAGTGAATGCTTCTCTGTGGCCTTCAGAGGGAACAGAGAGAGGCCCAGGGTGTGAAGGGGACAGCAAGGATCAAAGCCAGCATCTTTTCAGTGGTTGCCATTTGCTGGGAGCTGTGGTGAAGGCTCTTCATGGATTGTCCCATTGACCTGACAACCTATCAGGTGGGTTCTGCTACCACTCCCATTTTATTGAGGGGGACACTAAAGCACAGAGAGGTTAAGTGACTCTTCCAGAGTCACACAGCATTGCAGCCAGAACCTTGGTGTGTCTGATTTCAAAACCCTCTCTGTTGGTTGTTACCAGGAGGTGCCAGGAGGGAGAGATAACTTCAGTATCCTCATCCAGAATTGGAGAGGGCTGGGCTGCGAGGTTTCATTCACTCTTATCCATCCTTTCTTCCCTCCTCCCTTCCTCCCTTCCTTCCATCTATCTCTCCTTTATCTATCCACCTATCCATGCATGCACCATCAAGCATTATTGAGCATTTACCACATGCCAGGTCCCATAATGGGTACTGGGAACCTAGACATGAATTGGGCCCAGTCTCTGCCCATGAGACTCCCAGGATGGGCAGACAGAATAAAGCCCACTTAGAGCTGGGGACACCCTCAGGGTGCCTTGGTAAAAAGGGGCATGGTCTCCCTGGAGAAGGTGTAGTGGCAGGGCTGGCTCTGACCCTTCACCCTGGGAGGTGCCCAGGTGGTGAGCAGACGCCAGGCAGGGCTTGGCACCTGTCAT
Source organism: Eubalaena glacialis (assembly GCF_028564815.1). Lineage (NCBI taxonomy): Eukaryota > Metazoa > Chordata > Mammalia > Artiodactyla > Balaenidae > Eubalaena > Eubalaena glacialis. The sequence goes on from NC_083719.1 coordinate 168,125,141, forward strand.
TCCTCGTGTCCAGTCCCCCTTGCTGACCCCACATACACTCCTGTCCCTGTGCTTGCTGATAGGATGAGGTCTGCATCTGGGAACACTGGTCTCTTTTGTCCCCAGGCTAACCTGGCTGATGGAGAGGATGGAGAGGTTTATTGGATTATGGGAGTGGGGCACAGAGCTGCCTTGAGTGGAGGCTGAGACCTGGTGATGAGGATGCTGTAGCAGGTCATGGGGGGATAGAGGTTAGTGGGAGGTCAGCACAGGATGGGGTGGCCTCAGGCCACAGGGCCATAGGGCATCTGATGGGGGTGGGGAGACTCTCAGTCCTTGTAGGACAGGGGGTTTGTCCCAGGCTGCACAAAAATGGACACCGATAGGTGACTGATGAAGAAGAAACCTTGGTGTGGGGTGGGGGAGGGGATGTCAGGGACGGTGCCCCCGATGGACACAGGACTGTGTTGTGTGGGGATGTCACAGAGTGTCACTGAGGAGCAGAACTGTGTAGTGGGTAGAGAGCAGAGGCTCAGGGTGACTGTGGAAGATGAATAATGGCCCACTCCCCAAGAAGTCCCCATTCTAATCCCAGGAACCTTTGAATGTTACCTTATATGGCAAAAGAGACTTTGCAGATGTGATTAAATTAAGGCTCTGGAGATGGGAAGATTATCTTGGATTATCCACATGGGCCCTAAGTGTAATTATCAAAGTCCTTATAAGAGGGGGCAGAGGGAGATGTGATGACAGGAGATGTGACAGTGGGAGCAAAGACCGGAGTGATGTGCTTTGAGGATTGAGGAAGCCAAGGTAGCCACTAGAAGCTGAAAAAGGTAAGGAATGGATTCTTCCCAGAGCCTGCAGAAGGAACCAACCTGCCCACACCTTGACTTGAGCCCTGTGAGACTGACTTTAGACTTCTGACTGAAAGAGCTGTAAGAGGATAAATTTGTGCTGTTCTAAGCCACTGAATTTGTAGTAATTTGTTACAGTGGCAATAGGAAACAAATACAGTGACCATGCTCAGGGTGATCCAACTGTGTGGAAAGGTCACATTATAAGAGGTAGAGAGCCAGTACAGTGGAGGGCATGATTATTCTCTGTGCATGCCACTGGGATCTCAGTGTTTGGGCATCAGTTCTGGACTCTACACTCTGAAGGACAGAGAAAATTGGAGGGGAATGGCCACTTTGGTGGGGGTGTGTTTGTCCAGTCTTTCTCCTCTGAGAACTGCTCACCACCCCTCCCAAGGATGGGTCACGATAGCTAAGTTTATGCCACATGTGACTGTCGCATTGATCACACTTGGTCTGGCCAGGATGGACAATTGACCCTAGCTCGGTCGAGCTGATGTTCTCTTCTGGGGGTCTATAATTGAAGCAGGTTCTTGTTGAGTCTGGGCTAGTTGGTAAATTGAGGTGAAGTGAACTCAGACCCCTCACACACTCAGAGAGGCAGAGGAAAGAAGGTACTGATAGTGAGGTGCTGTGAGCTGCAGAGAGGGACCTGAGGCCCATGGCCCTCTGACTCACAGGCATAAATCTGTTTGTGATAACCTCTTATCTTTTTTTTTTGAAAGTTTCTATTGAGACAAAATTCTCATGACATAAAACTCACTGTTTTAAAGCGTACAATTCAGTGTGTGAACAATTCATAATGTACAATTCAGTGTACAATTCATAATGTTGTGCATCCATCCCCTCTATCTAATTCCAGAACCTTTTCATCATCCCCCAAAGAATCCCTGTACCCATTAGCAGTCACTCTCCCTTCACTCAGCCCCTAGCAACCGCTCATGTGTTTTCGGTCAATATAGATTTGGGCGTTTCATATAAAAGGAATCAGGTGTTCTGTGGCCTTTTGTGTCTGGCTTCTTAACATGTTTTTGAGGTTCATCCATGTTGTAGCACGTGTCAGTAATTTAGTCCTTTTTGTGGCTGAATAATATTCCATTGTATGGGGAGAAAATATTTGCAAATAGAGCAACTGACACAGGATTAATCTCCAAAATATACAAGCAGCTCATGCAGCTCAATATCAAAAAAACAAACAACCCAATCCAAAAATGAGCAGAAGACTTAAACAGACATTTCTCTAAAGTAGATATACAGATTGCCAACAAATGTATGAAATGATGCTCAACATCACTAATCATTAGAGAAATGCAAATCAAAACCACAATGAGGTATCATCTCACACCAGTCAAAATGGCCATCATCAAAAAATCTAGAAGCAATAAATGCTGGAGAGGGTGTGGAGAAAAGGGAACCCTCTTGCACTGTTGGTGGGAATGTAAATTGATACAGCCACTATGGAGAACAGTATGGAGGTTCCTTAAAAAACTAAGAATAGAGCTGCCATATGACCCAGCAATCCCACTACAGGGCATATACCCTGAGAAAATCATAATTCAAAAAGAGTCATGTACCACAATGTTCATTGCAGCACTATTTACAATAGCCAGGACACGGAAGCAACTTAAATGTCCATCGACAGATGAATGGATAAAGAAGATGTGGCACGTATATACAATGGAATATTACTCAGCCATAAAAAGGAACGAAATTGAGTTATTTGTAATGAGGTGGATGGACATAGAGTCTGTCATACAGAATGAAGTAAGTCAGAACGAGAAAAACAAATACTGTATGCTAACACATATATATGGAATCTAAAAAAAGAAAGGTCCTGAAGAACCTAGGGGCAGGACGGGAATAAAGACGCAGATGTAGAGAATAGACTTGAGGACACAGGGACAGGGGAGGGTAAGCTGGGACGAAGTGAGAGAGTGGCATGGACATATACATTACCAAATGTAAAATAGATAGCTAGTGGGAAACAGTTGCATAGCACAGGGAGATCAGCTCGGTGCTTTGTGTCCACCTAGAGGGGTGGGATAGGGAGGGTGGGAAGGAGATGCAAGAGGGAGGATATATGGTAATGTATGTAAATGTATAGCTGATTCACTTTGTTATAAAGCAGAAACTAACACACCATTGTAAAGCAATTATACTACAATAAAGATGTTAAAAAAAAAGAAAAACAAATACCATATGGTAACGCACTTATATGGAATCTAAAAAAACGGTACTGATGAACCTAGTGGCAGGGCAGGAATAAAGACACAGACATAGAGAATGGACTTGAGGACACAAGGGGGGAAGGGGAAGCTGGGATGAAGTGAGAGAGTAGCATGGGCATATACACTATCAAATGTAAAATGGATGGCTAGTGGGAAGCTGCTGTATAGCACAGGGAGATGAGTTTAATGCTTTGTGATGATCTGGAGGGGTGGGATAGGGAGGGTGGGAGGGAGGCTCAAGAGGGAGGGGATATGGGGATATATGTATACATATAGCTGATTCACTTTGTTGTACAGCAGAAACTAACACACCATTGTAAAGCAATTATACTCCAACAAAGATATAAAAACATATTCCATTGTATGAATAGATCACATTTTGTTGATCCATTCATCCATTGATGGACATTTGGCTTGTTTGCCCTTTTTGCCACTATGAATAATGCTGCTATGAACATTTTTATGCAAGTTTCTGTTTGGATGGGTTTTCAGTTCTTTTGAGTCAATCCCTATGGATGGAATTGCTGGGTCATATGGTAACCATATGTTTAACTTTTTGTCCTCTTGTCTTTTGAATGTCTGGAAGATCTTTACTGATATCTTCTTTTCCATTTCTGACATTATTTTCTGGTTCCTTTTTTTCTAGCTCAAGCTCCTCAGGGTTTATCACTTTTGTTTTGCTTTTCAATGAACCAACTTTTGGCTTAGCTGATCCTCTTTATTGCATAGCTTAAAATTTTAATTAACATATGCTTATGTTTTACCATCTCTTTCCTTTTACTTTCTTTATTTATTTTCCTGTTATTTTCAGCCTTATCTTTTGTATTACTTGTGTTTAAAACCATAGTTCCAAGTAAGCATGGCTTCAATTGCAATCTCACAGATTTTGTTATGTGGTATTTTCATTAAGTCCAACATATTTTCTAACTTACATTGTGATTTTTCTCTTTGATCCATGAATTATTTCAATGTGTGTTTTTCAGTTTTCAAACAGCAGCGCCTGGCCTCAATTCCCTCTTGAAGCTCTCAAAGTGTCACTCAGGGTCTCAGTAGCGAATGTATTTTTTTTCAAATGACTACAAATATAGCAGCTTACAGCAACACCTGTTCATTAGCTCACAGATGTGTAGGTCAAAGGTCTGGCACTAGGGGACAGGGTCCTCTGCACTAGGGGACAGGGTCTTACCAGGCTGAAATCAGGGTGTTGGCCAGGTTGCATTTCACTTGGAGCTCAGTGTCAGCTTTCAGCCTCATTCAAGTCTTTGGCAGAATTCATTTCCTTGCATTTGTAAGACTGAGGTCTCTGTTTCCTTGTTGGCTGTCAGCTGTGGGCCATCCTCATCTCCTAAAGGCTGCCTGTATTTCCTGCCATAGAGGCCCCTTCATCTTCCAAGCCAGCGAAAGAGAACCTTCCCCCACAGAGAATCTCTCTCACACTTTGAATCTCCTTTGCCAGAAGAACACTGTCCCTTTTAAGGACTCATCTGATTAGGTCTGGCCCACCAAGGATAATTGACTGATTTGGCAAATCAATCACATTTGCAAATTCACTTCACAGAAGCGCCTAGATGAATGTTTAAATAAACCAGAGAAGGTAGGTATACACCAGGGGCAGGGATCTTGGAGCTTATTTAGAATTCTGGCTACCACTGTGGGTAGCAAAGGGGACACCTCTCAGGCCTCCATCCTCCCTCAGGTCCTGGCAAGGGAATTATTTATTATCTTCTTAGCTCTATGATGCAGTCTAACAGATTTTTAAAATTTTGGTCCAGTTTTTCTGCTTTTCCTCAGTGGGATGGTTGGTCCACATTACATACCCATCATTACTGGAAGTAGAAGCTCTTCTATTCTTGATTAAAAACAACAACAACAACAACAAAAACCTCAACCAACTAAACTCTTAGGAATAAAAGAAAACTTTCTTAATTTGATAAAGAATGTCTGCCAGAAATCTAAAGCAAATATCACATGTAAAGGTGAAATATTAGGTTGATTCCTATTAAAAGTCAGGATTGAGATAAGTTCAAGTTCTCTGTCACTGCTTCTAGCTAAAAACTGGAATCTTGGAAATGAAAAAGCTAAAATTGCAAAAAAAAAACAAACCCAAAAAAACCCCAAAAACAAACCAAACAAACAAAAACCTAAAATTGCAAAGGGAGAGAAAAAAACCCTGTCATTATTTGTAGGTAGATATGATCCTCTACCTAGGAAATCCAAGAGATTCAATCACCTGTCAAATTACTAGAGTTAATTAGAGAGTTCAGCAAACTGGCAAAATAGAAGATCACCCTAAAAATCAACAGCACTCCTAACTGCAGCATTAACTAACTAAAAACATAATAGAAACAAGATGCCAATGGCAATAGCTATGGAATACAGGAAATGCCTGGGAATGAATCTAACAAAACATGAGAGGATTCAAATGTTGGAAATCATAAACCTTACTGAAAAGCATAACAAAAAATCTCAGTCAATGGAGAGAAATGTCATATTCAACAATGGAAATATCCAATATCCTGAAGACTTCATTCTCCTCAAATATAACTTCAGTGACAATCTCAATCAAAATCTTAGTAGGGAGGATTTTTTTGGTGAAGCCTGTCAAACTGATCCCAAAATTCATGTGGAAGACACCATGGGTAAGAATGAAATGTTTCTGAAAAAGAATAACAACAGGGCTCTTCCAAGTATCTCTAGAGAGCGAGGATCTCTAGAGTGTGCAATAGTGTGGTGTTGGCACAAGAAACAGAACAGCTGTGGGGCTAGGAGGAGGCCAGTGTGATCCATGCACTTATGGGAACTTACTGCAAAATAGAGGTGGCATTTCCAATCCATGGCAAGAGCTTTTTTTCTTTTCTTTTTAAGCAAATAGGGTAAGGTCAACTGGCTCTTTGCATCGGTCAGGGCATACTCAGGAAAGGAAAAGAGTATTCATAATAGAAGGAATTGAATGCAGGGAACTGGTTACACAGGTGATGGAAATAGCTGGGGAGTGGGGGGCAGAGATGCAGCCAGGCCTGGCCTAGGTTGGAGGGATAAAGTGGGTTGGGGTCAGCTGGCAGAGGCTGGGCACACAGTAGGCTTACCTAGGGAGAGCCAGGGCCACAGAGCAGGTGCGGTTTGTTTCAGAGAGGCTACCTGGGCAGAGTGGGAGGGGCAAAACACCCTGGTTTTCCTTTCCTCCTACCCTCCAATCTCCTGCCAGTGCTTCCTGTAGCCTGAGCCTAGCTGGAAGCTAGGTGACATGGTGGGGCAGGGATATGCAGTCTGTAGGGTCAGCTCCCCATGGGGCAGGGTCAAGCCGAGGAAGGGCCAGGATGCAGCTGGAGGCAAACAGGCAAGACTGGCAAACTATACTCTTTTTTTTTTTTTTTTTAAATTTATTTATGGCTGTGCTAGGTCTTCGCTCCTGTGCGAGGGCTTTCTCTAGTTGTGGCAAGCCGGTGCCACTCCTCATCGCGGTGCGGGGGCCTCTCACCATCGCGGCCTCTCTTGTTGCGGAGCACAGGCTCCAGACGCGCAGGCTCAGTGATTGTGGCTCACGGGCCCAGTCGCTCCGTGGCATGTGGGATCCTCCCAGACCAGGGCTCGAACCCGTGTCCCCTGCATTAGCAGGCAGACTCTCAGCCACTGCGCCACCAGGGAAGCCCAAACTATACTCTTGGGAGAAAAAAAAGTTAGATCTCTATTTCATGGCTTTAAAAAAATAAATTCCAGATCAATCGAACACCTAAAAGTAAGAAACAAAAGAATTGAAGCATTAAAGAAATATAAGAGAGTATGGTTACAACCCTGGAGCACACAATGCTTTAAAGAACACACAAATTAAAAATAAACCATAAAGAAAGGACTGATACAATTTGTATTATGAAACTGAAAATCTGCCCTGGTGGTCTAGTGGTTAAGACTCCAAGCTTCCACTGCAGGGGACACGGGTTTGATCCCTGGTCGGGGAACTAATACCCCACATGCCAGGCAGTGCGACCAAAAAAAAAAAAAAAGGATTAATACTAGAATATGTAAATAAGCACTTCTACAAATTGATAATAAAAAGACAACGCAACCCAAGAAGGAAAAGTGGCAATTCCAAGAAGAGAAAATGAGGAAATTCCAAGATGGGAAAATACAAATAGATAATAAAAATGAAATGATGGTCAATTTCACTAGTTATTGGGAAAATGCAAATTAAAACAACAGTGAGATACCATTTTAGGTAAACACAAGGGATAAAGTAATAACTGCCTGTGAGGGTGTGTGAGGGAGACTGAAACATACCCCATTACCCACATCCCGTTTTTTGACAATGACCAGACCCCACACTTTCAGCTTTACACAGGGCCTCCCAGAATAAAGGCTGCATTTCAGTCTCCTTTGCAACTAAGTGTGGCCTCGTGAGTAGGTTCAGGCAATGACGTATAAGAAGGGTGGAAGGGCAATTTCTGGAATCTTCCTTGAAGATAGTCAGTGGGTACCCTTTTTTGTCCTTTCCTTCTTCCTAATGCTGGGAATGCAGTTGTGATGGCTGGAAATGGAGCATCAATTGGGAGACTTAGGAAAGGGAGGCCAGGTATGATGAAGCCACCAGGCCGGTCCCTGGGGATTTTGGGAAGCAGCCCCAGCCTGCCCACCTCTGGGCTTTGAGAGAGGTCTACACGTCTATCTTGTCTGTTTTCAGTTCCTGTTACTCTTAGCCAAATGGATTCCCAACTGGTACAGGGCGTAGATGAGCACAGGCATTGTTATAGGCTGAATTGTTGTCTCCCCTAAAATTTGTATGTTGAAGTCTTAGCTCCCAGTACCTCAGAATGGGACTGTACGAAGTAAAAATGAGGTCACTAATCCAATATGACTGGTGTCCTTAAAACAAGAGGAGATTAGGACACAGACACGCCCAGAGGGGTGACCATGTTTGGACACGGCGAGAAGGTGGCCATCTACAAGCCAGGGAGAGAGGCCTCAGGAGAAACCAACTCTGCTGACACCTCGATCTTGGACTTCCAGCTTCCTGAAATGTGAGAAAATAGATTTCTGTTGCTGAAGCCTCCTAGTCTGTGGTCTCTGGCCTGAGCAGACTGACACAGGCACGCTGGCAGGCAGTTGGGCTGTTTATGAAAGTTAAAGCAGCTCCTACTCTTTGATGCAACGATCTGCTTCTCCTCGTGCAGAGGATACTCATGCCAGCACCTGGAGCTGTGCTTGGCGTGCAGCAGGTGCTGACTAAATAGTTGTTTCAATGTGTGAATCGTGCATAAAGCTCTTGGCCACAGTATTATCCACGTGAGCATTAGCATGTGAACAAACGTCCAGATACACACATATACCCATGCCGTGCTGACAATGGCACTTACCCCAGCGAAGGGAATGCTGGGCTTGAACTGCTCATGGGTACCTATAGCTTTATCCATTGTGTTTCAAATGGTTGAGAATATCAGATAACTAAGCAGACTTCAACCTCTCCCTCTCCGCTCAGCAGTGGGCAGTGGGCACAGCAGAGGCCATCCCTGGCTCACAGCCACCACCCTGCTGCCCTGAGCTGAATTTTGGGCATGCTTGAGTTGGCTTGGCCAGAACTGGGGCACTGGCTCTCCACTGGGTCCACATGCTTCGGAAGGCAGGGTGCCTTCTGACCGGTGCCTGCAGCGGGAAGTTGGATCCTCAGGACATGGGTGGTAGGTCTGTCCACTGCACCAGGTGGGGAGCTCCCACCTGGCTGTGCTGCTCAGGGTGGGGGTGGGGGCAGATGGTGTTGGCCCCGTTGCCTGCAGATCTGGCCTCCTCATTGGCTTCCTTGTCTCTCCCAGTCATGGAGTTTGCTCTTGGCAGGCTTGCCTCTGGGCTGCCTCCCTGCCCTTCTGGCCTGGAGTGGCTGGCTTTGCACCCAGCAAAATCAGTGCACGTCTCCTAGAGTTCACGGCCGGATTACAACCCAGGGAGAGTGGCTGGAAGTTTACAGCAGCCCACCAACATCTAAGGGCCGCCGCAGCCAGCTATGAGGAGCTGACTGAGCCACATGCTGGGGTTTCAAAGGGACTTTCTCAAGCCCCAGTTTTCCTTTATGCATGATGCAAACCTTTAGGAGTTCATGGCAAGTACTTGCTGAAATTCAAACTCTGAAGGTGGG